>NW_028181395.1:22500-372000 GCF_964211825.1 Aythya ferina | reverse complement strand
AAAAGTTCCATCTGTGAAAGTAACACGCTGGAATCCCAAGACATTTGTCTTGACACTGAGCAAAATATTTGCCACGTTGAGATACATCCTAATGAAACCCTTGATACTGTACTTGTATATATTGGGAAAGGTTGTGTTTGCATGAGAAGTCATTGTGATTCTATAGTCGTAGATAATGCTGTGGTAGATACCAGTAATCACTTTAATGTTTGTGTTTGCAATTTTATCAAAATCTCAACCATATCACACTATCAGGTAGACCTGCGCAACAGGTATAAGGCCCTGGAGGCCGAAAGGCAATCGATGGATGGAAAAGGCTATAATCCCTCTCCACCAGAGATATTGGCAGGGTTGGAAAAGCCAACCCCCCCGTATAGTGACCACAGGCAGCAGGAAGAAAAGGTGAGTTTTAGTTGTGGGTGATTTATCAATCAGTGGAACAGAGGGTCCAATATGTAGAAGGGACCCTCCTCTAAGGGAAATCTGCTGCCTTCCTAGGGCCTGGGTTAGGACATCACAAGGAGGCTTCCCAGCTTGGTTCAACCGTCAGACTATTACCGATTGCTCGTCCTATATCTGGGAGGAGAAGGAGTGGCAACGCATAGCCTGTGAGCAATCAAAAGGGACTTCAAGGATTTGTCAATTTGTCAAAACTCAACGAAACGCAACGGAAACCACAAAACACGTCAAAAACACCCCAAAAGCGAACCGAATCAGAAGAAAAAATGTGATTTAACAACACAAAAAACCCTTAAACCTACCTGATGTTCTCCTAAATGTACAATCCACTCCCAACCACCAGAAAACCCAATGGAAACCCAAAAAAAAACAAACGGAGACCTCAAGACACGTCAAAAACATCCCAAAAAAGAATGGGATAACCCCCCAAAACGAAAGAAAACCCAAAAAAAATAGATCCACCCCAAAATGACACTAAACCTACCTGATGTTCTCCAAAACACGCAAGTTAAACTTTTCCAACATGATGAAAAACAAGAAACCAACAAAACCCAACAGAGACCCCAAAACATGTCAAAAACACCCCAAAAAAGAACGGGATCACCCCCAAAACTGGAAGAAAATTCCCCCCCCAAAAATTTACAATTTTCACCATGATGACCAACATGAACCAAACGAAAACCCAAAAGGAGACACCAAAACACGTCAAAAACACCCCAAAAAAGAAAGGGATCACCCATAAACTGGAAGAAAATCCCCAAAAAGCACAGATCCAATCCCAAAACCAGCCTAAACCTACCTGATGTTCTCCAAAACCCACAAATTTACCCTTTTCCACCATGATGACCATGGAAAACCCAACGAAACCCAATGGAGACAAAAAACATGTCAAAAAAAAAAAAAAAAAAAAAAAAAAAAAAAAACAAAAAAGAACAGGATCTCCCCCAAAAACAGAAGAAAAACCCAAATGCCATAGATCCACCCCAAAAGTCCCCCTAAGCCTACCTGATGTTCTCCAAAACCCACAATTTACCCTTTTTCACAATGATGACCAACGAGAACCCAACAAAACCCAACGGACAACCCCAAAACACGTCAAAAACAGCCCAAAAAAGAACAGGATCACCCCAAAAAACAGAAGAAAACCCCAAATACCATGAATCCACCCCAAAAGTCCCCCTAAACCTACCTGAAGTTCTCCAAAACCCACAATTTACCCTTTTCCACCAAGATGCCAACAGAAAACCCAACGAAACCCAACGAAGAACCCAAAACACGTCAGAAACACCCCAAAAATGAATTCGATCACCCCAAAACTGGAACAAAATCCCCCAAAACCATAGATCCACCCCCAAAACACCCTAAATCTACCTGATGTTCTCCAAAACCCACAATTTACACTTTTCCACCATGATGACCACGGAAAACCCAACGAAACCCAACGGAGACCACAAAACACGTCAAAAACACGCCGAAAACCAACTGGATCACTAGAAAAAACAGAAGAAAACCCTAAAAACCATGAATCTGCCCCAAAAGTCCTCATAAACCTACCTGATGTTCTCCAAAACCCACAATTTACACTTTTCCACCATGATGACCACGGAAAACACAACGAAACCCAACGGAGAACCCAAAACACGTCAAAAACACCCCAAACAAGAACAGGATCACCCCCAAAACCAAAGAAAACCCCAAAAAGCACGGATCCAATCCCAAAACCACTCTAAACGTACCTGATGTTCTCCAAATCCAAATGTCCACTCCCAACCACCATAAAACCCATTAGGAACTCAACGAAACCCAACGGAAACCCCAAAACACGTCAAAAACACCCCAAAAAAGAACAGGATCACCCCAAAAAACAGAAGAAAACCCCAAATACCATGAATCCACCCCAAAAGTCCCCCTAAACCTACCTGAAGTTCTCCAAAACCCACAATTTACCCTTTTCCACCAAGATGCCAACAGAAAACCCAACAAAACCCAACAGAGACATCAAAACATGTCAAAAACACCCCAAAAAAGAACGGGATAACCCCCAAAACTGGAAGAAAATCCCCAAAAAGCATGGATCCAATCCCAAAACCACCCTAAACCTACCTGATCTTCTCCAAATCCCAAAGTCCACTCCCAACCACCATAAAACCCATTAGGAACTAAACAAAACGCAACAGAAACCCCAAAACACCTCAAAAACACCCCAAAAGCAAACCGGATCAGAAGAAAATACGTGATTTAACCCCAAGAAAACCCTTAAACCTACCTGATCTTCTCCAAATCCCAAAATCCACTCCCACCCACCATAAAACCCATTAGGAACTCAACAAACCACAACGGAAACCCCAAAACACGTCAAAAACACCCCAAAAAAGAACTGGATCAGAAGAAAAAAAAAAACAAAACTATGCATTTCCCTCCCAAATCACCCTAAACTCACCTGATCTTCTTCAAAACCCACAATCCACTCCCATTTAGCTTAACGACCAACGAGAACCCAACAAAACCCAACGGAGACACCAAAAACGTCAAAAAAAAAAAAAAAAAAAAAAAAAAAAGAAAGGGATCACCCCCAAAATTGGAAGAAAATCCTTCAAAATCATAGATCCACCCCAAAACCACCCTAAACCTACCTGATGATCTCCAAAACCCACAATTTACAATTTTCCAACATGATGACCATGGAAAACCCAACGAAACCCAACGGAGACCCCAAAAGAAGTCAAAAACACCCAAAACAAGAACGGGATAAACCCTAAAAACGAAAGAAAACCCCAAAAGCCATAGATCCACACCAAAAGTCCCCCTAAACCTACCTGATGTTCTCCAAAAGCCACAATTTACACTTTTTCACCAGGATGACCAACATGAACCAAACGAAAACCCAAAACGAGACACCAAAACACGTCAAAAACACCCCAAAAATAAAGGGATCACCCATAAACTGGAAGAAAATCCCCAAAAAGCATGGATCCAATCCCAAAACCACCCTAAACCTACCTGATGTTCTCCAAAACCCACAATTTACCATTTTCCACCACGATGACCAACGAGTACACAACAAAACCCAACGGAGACCCCCAAACACCTCAAAAACTTCCCAAAAAAGAACGGGACCACCCCAAGAAACAGAAGAAAACACCAAAAAACATGACTCTGCCCCAAAAGTCCCCCTAAACCTACCTGATGTTCTCCAAAAGCCACAATTTACACTTTTTCACCATGATGACCAACAAGAACCCAACTAAAACCCAACGGAGACCCCAAAACACATCATAAACACCCCAAAAAAGAACAGGATCACCCAAAAAAAAACAGAAGAAAAGACCAAATACCATGAATCCACCCCAAAATTCCCCTAAACCTACCTGAAGTTCTCCAAAACCCACAATTTACAATTTTCCACCACCATGACCACATAAAACCCAAGGAACACCAACGGAGACCCCAAAACACGTCAAAAACACCCCAAAAAAGAACGGGATCACCCCCAAAAACAAAAGAAAATCCCCCAAAACCATAGATCCAATCCCAAAACCAACCTAAACCTACCTGATGTTCTCCAAAACCAACAATTTACACTTTTCCACCATGATGACAACGGAAAACCCAACGAAACCCAACGAAGAACCCAAAACACGTCAGAAACACCCCAAAAATGAATTCGATCACCCCAAAACTGGAACAAAATCCCCCAAAACCATAGATCCACCCCCAAAACACTCTAAACGTACCTGATGTTCTCCAAATCCAAATGTCCACTCCCAACCACCATAAAACCCATTAGGAACTCAACGAAACCCAACGGAAACCCCAAAACACGTCAAAAACACCCCAAAAAAGAACTGAATCAGAAGAAAAAACACCATAAACTATGAATTTCCCCGCAAAACCACCCTAAACTCACCTGATCTTCTTCAAAACCCACAATCCACTCCCATTTCCCTTAAGGACCAACGAGAATCCAACTAAAACCCAACGGAGACCCCAAAACAAGTCAAAAACACCCCAAACAAGAACAGGATAACCCCTAAAAAAGAAAGAAAACCCCAAAAAAACATAGATCCACCCCAAAACCACACTAAACCTACCTGATGTTCTCCAAATCCCAAAGTCCACTCCCAACAAACTTAAAACACATTAGGAAATCAACAAAACACAACGGAAACCCCAAAACACGTCAAAAACACCACAAAAAAAAGCGGGATCACCCCCAAAACTGGAAGAAAACCCTAAAAGCCGTTGATCCACCCCAAAAGTCCCCCTAAACCTACCTGATGTTCTCCAATACCCACAATTTACCCGTTTTCACCATGATGAACAACAAGAACACAACAAAAACCAACGGAGACCCCAAAACACATCAAAAACACCCCAAAAAAGAACTGAATCAGAAGAAAAAACACCAAAAACTATGAATTTCCCCGCAAAACCACCCTAAACTCACCTGATCTTCTTCAAAACCCACAATCCACTCCCATTTCCCTTAACGACCAACGAGAATCCAACTAAAACCCAACGGAGACCCCAAAACAAGTCAAAAACACCCCAAAAAAGAATGGGATAACCCCCCAAAACGAAAGAAAACCCCAAAAAAATAGATCCACCCCAAAACGACACTAAACCTACCTGATGTTCTCCAAAACACGCAAGTTAAACTTTTCCAACATGATGAAAAACAAGAAACCAACAAAACCCAACAGAGACCCCAAAACATGTCAAAAACACCCCAAAAAAGAACGGGATCACCCCCAAAACTGGAAGAAAATTCCCCCCCCAAAAAATTTACAATTTTCACCATGATGACCAACATGAACCAAACGAAAACCCAAAAGGAGACACCAAAACAAGTCAAAAACACCCCAAAAAAGAATGGGATAACCCCCCAAAACGAAAGAAAACCCCAAAAAAATAGATCCACCCCAAAACGACACTAAACCTACCTGATGTTCTCCAAAACACGCAAGTTAAACTTTTCCAACATGATGACCATGGAAAACCCAACGAAACCCAATGGAGACAAAAAACATGTCAAAAAAAAAAAAAAAAAAAAAAAAAAAAAAAAAAGAACAGGATCTCCCCCAAAAACAGAAGAAAAACCCAAATGCCATAGATCCACCCCAAAAGTCCCCCTAAGCCTACCTGATGTTCTCCAAAACCCACAATTTACCCTTTTTCACAATGATGACCAACGAGAACCCAACAAAACCCAACGGACAACCCCAAAACACGTCAAAAACAGCCCAAAAAAGAATTCGATCACCCCAAAAAACAGAAGAAAACCCCAAATACCATGAATCCACCCCAAAAGTCCCCCTAAACCTACCTGAAGTTCTCCAAAACCCACAATTTACCCTTTTCCACCAAGATGCCAACAGAAAACCCAACGAAACCCAACGAAGAACCCAAAACACGTCAGAAACACCCCAAAAATGAATTCGATCACCCCAAAACTGGAACAAAATCCCCCAAAACCATAGATCCACCCCCAAAACACCCTAAATCTACCTGATGTTCTCCAAAACCCACAATTTACACTTTTCCACCATGATGACCACGGAAAACCCAACGAAACCCAACGGAGACCACAAAACACGTCAAAAACACGCCGAAAAACAACTGGATCACTAGAAAAAACAGAAGAAAACCCTAAAAACCATGAATCTGCCCCAAAAGTCCTCATAAACCTACCTGATGTTCTCCAAAACCCACAATTTACACTTTTCCACCATGATGACCACGGAAAACACAACGAAACCCAACGGAGAACCCAAAACACGTCAAAAACACCCCAAACAAGAACAGGATCACCCCCAAAACCAAAGAAAACCCCAAAAAGCACGGATCCAATCCCAAAACCACTCTAAACGTACCTGATGTTCTCCAAATCCAAATGTCCACTCCCAACCACCATAAAACCCATTAGGAACTCAACGAAACCCAACGGAAACCCCAAAACACGTCAAAAACACCCCAGAAAAGAACTGAATCAGAAGAAAAAACACCAAAAACTATGAATTTCCCCGCAAAACCACCCTAAACTCACCTGATCTTCTTCAAAACCCACAATCCACTCCCATTTCCTTTAAGGACCAACGAGAATCCAACTAAAACCCAACGGAGACCCCAAAACAAGTCAAAAACACCCCAAACAAGAACAGGATAACCCCTAAAAAAGAAAGAAAACCCCAAAAAAACATAGATCCACCCCAAAACCACACTAAACCTACCTGATGTTCTCCAAATCCCAAAGTCCACTCCCAACAAACTTAAAACACATTAGGAAATCAACAAAACACAACGGAAACCCCAAAACACGTCAAAAACACCACAAAAAAAAGCGGGATCACCCCCAAAACTGGAAGAAAACCCTAAAAGCCGTTGATCCACCCCAAAAGTCCCCCTAAACCTACCTGATGTTCTCCAATACCCACAATTTACCCGTTTTCACCATGATGAACAACAAGAACACAACAAAAACCAACGGAGACCCCAAAACACATCAAAAACACCCCAAAAAAGAACTGAATCAGAAGAAAAAACACCAAAAACTATGAATTTCCCCGCAAAACCACCCTAAACTCACCTGATCTTCTTCAAAACCCACAATCCACTCCCATTTACCTTAACGACCAACGAGAATCCAACTAAAACCCAACGGAGACCCCAAAACAAGTCAAAAACACCCCAAAAAAGAATGGGATAACCCCCCAAAACGAAAGAAAACCCCAAAAAAATAGATCCACCCCAAAACGACACTAAACCTACCTGATGTTCTCCAAAACACGCAAGTTAAACTTTTCCAACATGATGAAAAACAAGAAACCAACAAAACCCAACAGAGACCCCAAAACATGTCAAAAACACCCCAAAAAAGAACGGGATCACCCCCAAAACTGGAAGAAAATTCCCCCCCCAAAAATTTACAATTTTCACCATGATGACCAACATGAACCAAACAAAAACCCAAAAGGAGACACCAAAACACGTCAAAAACACCCCAAAAAAGAAAGGGATCACCCATAAACTGGAAGAAAATCCCCAAAAAGCACAGATCCAATCCCAAAACCAGCCTAAACCTACCTGATGTTCTCCAAAACCCACAAATTTACCCTTTTCCACCATGATGACCATGGAAAACCCAACGAAACCCAATGGAGACAAAAAACATGTCAAAAAAAAAAAAAAAAAAAAAAAAAAAAAAAAAAAAAAGAACAGGATCTCCCCCAAAAACAGAAGAAAAACCCAAATGCCATAGATCCACCCCAAAAGTCCCCCTAAGCCTACCTGATGTTCTCCAAAACCCACAATTTACCCTTTTTCACAATGATGACCAACGAGAACCCAACAAAACCCAACGGACAACCCCAAAACACGTCAAAAACAGCCCAAAAAAGAACAGGATCACCCCAAAAAACAGAAGAAAACCCCAAATACCATGAATCCACCCCAAAAGTCCCCCTAAACCTACCTGAAGTTCTCCAAAACCCACAATTTACCCTTTTCCACCAAGATGCCAACAGAAAACCCAACGAAACCCAACGAAGAACCCAAAACACGTCAGAAACACCCCAAAAATGAATTCGATCACCCCAAAACTGGAACAAAATCCCCCAAAACCATAGATCCACCCCCAAAACACCCTAAATCTACCTGATGTTCTCCAAAACCCACAATTTACACTTTTCCACCATGATGACCACGGAAAACCCAACGAAACCCAACGGAGACCACAAAACACGTCAAAAACACGCCGAAAACCAACTGGATCACTAGAAAAAACAGAAGAAAACCCTAAAAACCATGAATCTGCCCCAAAAGTCCTCATAAACCTACCTGATGTTCTCCAAAACCCACAATTTACACTTTTCCACCATGATGACCACGGAAAACACAACGAAACCCAACGGAGAACCCAAAACACGTCAAAAACACCCCAAACAAGAACAGGATCACCCCCAAAACCAAAGAAAACCCCAAAAAGCACGGATCCAATCCCAAAACCACTCTAAACGTACCTGATGTTCTCCAAATCCAAATGTCCACTCCCAACCACCATAAAACCCATTAGGAACTCAACGAAACCCAACGGAAACCCCAAAACACGTCAAAAACACCCCAAAAAAGAACTGAATCAGAAGAAAAAACACCAAAAACTATGAATTTCCCCGCAAAACCACCCTAAACTCACCTGATCTTCTTCAAAACCCACAATCCACTCCCATTTCCCTTAAGGACCAACTAAAACCCAACGGAGACCCCAAAACAAGTCAAAAACACCCCAAACAAGAACAGGATAACCCCTAAAAAAGAAAGAAAACCCCAAAAAAACATAGATCCACCCCAAAACCACACTAAACCTACCTGATGTTCTCCAAATCCCAAAGTCCACTCCCAACAAACTTAAAACACATTAGGAAATCAACAAAACACAACGGAAACCCCAAAACACGTCAAAAACACCACAAAAAAAAGCGGGATCACCCCCAAAACTGGAAGAAAACCCTAAAAGCCGTTGATCCACCCCAAAAGTCCCCCTAAACCTACCTGATGTTCTCCAATACCCACAATTTACCCGTTTTCACCATGATGAACAACAAGAACACAACAAAAACCAACGGAGACCCCAAAACACATCAAAAACACCCCAAAAAAGAACTGAATCAGAAGAAAAAACACCAAAAACTATGAATTTCCCCGCAAAACCACCCTAAACTCACCTGATCTTCTTCAAAACCCACAATCCACTCCCATTTACCTTAAGGACCAACGAGAATCCAACTAAAACCCAACGGAGACCCCAAAACAAGTCAAAAACACCCCAAAAAAGAATGGGATAACCCCCCAAAACGAAAGAAAACCCCAAAAAAATAGATCCACCCCAAAACGACACTAAACCTACCTGATGTTCTCCAAAACACGCAAGTTAAACTTTTCCACCATGATGACCATGGAAAACCCAACGAAACCCAATGGAGACAAAAAACATGTCAAAAAAAAAAAAAAAAAAAAAAAAAAAAAAAAAAAAGAACAGGATCTCCCCCAAAAACAGAAGAAAAACCCAAATGCCATAGATCCACCCCAAAAGTCCCCCTAAGCCTACCTGATGTTCTCCAAAACCCACAATTTACCCTTTTTCACAATGATGACCAACGAGAACCCAACAAAACCCAACGGACAACCCCAAAACACGTCAAAAACAGCCCAAAAAAGAACAGGATCACCCCAAAAAACAGAAGAAAACCCCAAATACCATGAATCCACCCCAAAAGTCCCCCTAAACCTACCTGAAGTTCTCCAAAACCCACAATTTACCCTTTTCCACCAAGATGCCAACAGAAAACCCAACGAAACCCAACGAAGAACCCAAAACACGTCAGAAACACCCCAAAAATGAATTCGATCACCCCAAAACTGGAACAAAATCCCCCAAAACCATAGATCCACCCCCAAAACACCCTAAATCTACCTGATGTTCTCCAAAACCCACAATTTACACTTTTCCACCATGATGACCACGGAAAACCCAACGAAACCCAACGGAGACCACAAAACACGTCAAAAACACGCCGAAAACCAACTGGATCACTAGAAAAAACAGAAGAAAACCCTAAAAACCATGAATCTGCCCCAAAAGTCCTCATAAACCTACCTGATGTTCTCCAAAACCCACAATTTACACTTTTCCACCATGATGACCACGGAAAACACAACGAAACCCAACGGAGAACCCAAAACACGTCAAAAACACCCCAAACAAGAACAGGATCACCCCCAAAACCAAAGAAAACCCCAAAAAGCACGGATCCAATCCCAAAACCACTCTAAACGTACCTGATGTTCTCCAAATCCAAATGTCCACTCCCAACCACCATAAAACCCATTAGGAACTCAACGAAACCCAACGGAAACCCCAAAACACGTCAAAAACACCCCAAAAAAGAACTGAATCAGAAGAAAAAACACCAAAAACTATGAATTTCCCCGCAAAACCACCCTAAACTCACCTGATCTTCTTCAAAACCCACAATCCACTCCCATTTCCCTTAAGGACCAACTAAAACCCAACGGAGACCCCAAAACAAGTCAAAAACACCCCAAACAAGAACAGGATAACCCCTAAAAAAGAAAGAAAACCCCAAAAAAACATAGATCCACCCCAAAACCACACTAAACCTACCTGATGTTCTCCAAATCCCAAAGTCCACTCCCAACAAACTTAAAACACATTAGGAAATCAACAAAACACAACGGAAACCCCAAAACACGTCAAAAACACCACAAAAAAAAGCGGGATCACCCCCAAAACTGGAAGAAAACCCTAAAAGCCGTTGATCCACCCCAAAAGTCCCCCTAAACCTACCTGATGTTCTCCAATACCCACAATTTACCCGTTTTCACCATGATGAACAACAAGAACACAACAAAAACCAACGGAGACCCCAAAACACATCAAAAACACCCCAAAAAAGAACTGAATCAGAAGAAAAAACACCAAAAACTATGAATTTCCCCGCAAAACCACCCTAAACTCACCTGATCTTCTTCAAAACCCACAATCCACTCCCATTTCCCTTAAGGACCAACGAGAATCCAACTAAAACCCAACGGAGACCCCAAAACAAGTCAAAAACACCCCAAAAAAGAATGGGATAACCCCCCAAAACGAAAGAAAACCCCAAAAAAATAGATCCACCCCAAAACGACACTAAACCTACCTGATGTTCTCCAAAACACGCAAGTTAAACTTTTCCAACATGATGAAAAACAAGAAACCAACAAAACCCAACAGAGACCCCAAAACATGTCAAAAACACCCCAAAAAAGAACGGGATCACCCCCAAAACTGGAAGAAAATTCCCCCCCAAAAAATTTACAATTTTCACCATGATGACCAACATGAACCAAACGAAAACCCAAAAGGAGACACCAAAACACGTCAAAAACACCCCAAAAAAGAAAGGGATCACCCATAAACTGGAAGAAAATCCCCAAAAAGCACAGATCCAATCCCAAAACCAGCCTAAACCTACCTGATGTTCTCCAAAACCCACAAATTTACCCTTTTCCACCATGATGACCATGGAAAACCCAACGAAACCCAATGGAGACAAAAAACATGTCAAAAAAAAAAAAAAAAAAAAAAAAAAAAAAAAAAAAAAAAGAACAGGATCTCCCCCAAAAACAGAAGAAAAACCCAAATGCCATAGATCCACCCCAAAAGTCCCCCTAAGCCTACCTGATGTTCTCCAAAACCCACAATTTACCCTTTTTCACAATGATGACCAACGAGAACCCAACAAAACCCAACGGACAACCCCAAAACACGTCAAAAACAGCCCAAAAAAGAACAGGATCACCCCAAAAAACAGAAGAAAACCCCAAATACCATGAATCCACCCCAAAAGTCCCCCTAAACCTACCTGAAGTTCTCCAAAACCCACAATTTACCCTTTTCCACCAAGATGCCAACAGAAAACCCAACGAAACCCAACGAAGAACCCAAAACACGTCAGAAACACCCCAAAAATGAATTCGATCACCCCAAAACTGGAACAAAATCCCCCAAAACCATAGATCCACCCCCAAAACACCCTAAATCTACCTGATGTTCTCCAAAACCCACAATTTACACTTTTCCACCATGATGACCACGGAAAACCCAACGAAACCCAACGGAGACCACAAAACACGTCAAAAACACGCCGAAAACCAACTGGATCACTAGAAAAAACAGAAGAAAACCCTAAAAACCATGAATCTGCCCCAAAAGTCCTCATAAACCTACCTGATGTTCTCCAAAACCCACAATTTACACTTTTCCACCATGATGACCACGGAAAACACAACGAAACCCAACGGAGAACCCAAAACACGTCAAAAACACCCCAAACAAGAACAGGATCACCCCCAAAACCAAAGAAAACCCCAAAAAGCACGGATCCAATCCCAAAACCACTCTAAACGTACCTGATGTTCTCCAAATCCAAATGTCCACTCCCAACCACCATAAAACCCATTAGGAACTCAACGAAACCCAACGGAAACCCCAAAACACGTCAAAAACACCCCAAAAAAGAACTGAATCAGAAGAAAAAACACCAAAAACTATGAATTTCCCCGCAAAACCACCCTAAACTCACCTGATCTTCTTCAAAACCCACAATCCACTCCCATTTCCCTTAAGGACCAACTAAAACCCAACGGAGACCCCAAAACAAGTCAAAAACACCCCAAACAAGAACAGGATAACCCCTAAAAAAGAAAGAAAACCCCAAAAAAACATAGATCCACCCCAAAACCACACTAAACCTACCTGATGTTCTCCAAATCCCAAAGTCCACTCCCAACAAACTTAAAACACATTAGGAAATCAACAAAACACAACGGAAACCCCAAAACACGTCAAAAACACCACAAAAAAAAGCGGGATCACCCCCAAAACTGGAAGAAAACCCTAAAAGCCGTTGATCCACCCCAAAAGTCCCCCTAAACCTACCTGATGTTCTCCAATACCCACAATTTACCCGTTTTCACCATGATGAACAACAAGAACACAACAAAAACCAACGGAGACCCCAAAACACATCAAAAACACCCCAAAAAAGAACTGAATCAGAAGAAAAAACACCAAAAACTATGAATTTCCCCGCAAAACCACCCTAAACTCACCTGATCTTCTTCAAAACCCACAATCCACTCCCATTTCCCTTAAGGACCAACGAGAATCCAACTAAAACCCAACGGAGACCCCAAAACAAGTCAAAAACACCCCAAAAAAGAATGGGATAACCCCCCAAAACGAAAGAAAACCCCAAAAAAATAGATCCACCCCAAAACGACACTAAACCTACCTGATGTTCTCCAAAACACGCAAGTTAAACTTTTCCAACATGATGAAAAACAAGAAACCAACAAAACCCAACAGAGACCCCAAAACATGTCAAAAACACCCCAAAAAAGAACGGGATCACCCCCAAAACTGGAAGAAAATTCCCCCCCAAAAAATTTACAATTTTCACCATGATGACCAACATGAACCAAACGAAAACCCAAAAGGAGACACCAAAACACGTCAAAAACACCCCAAAAAAGAAAGGGATCACCCATAAACTGGAAGAAAATCCCCAAAAAGCACAGATCCAATCCCAAAACCAGCCTAAACCTACCTGATGTTCTCCAAAACCCACAAATTTACCCTTTTCCACCATGATGACCATGGAAAACCCAACGAAACCCAATGGAGACAAAAAACATGTCAAAAAAAAAAAAAAAAAAAAAAAAAAAAAAAAAAAAAGAACAGGATCTCCCCCAAAAACAGAAGAAAAACCCAAATGCCATAGATCCACCCCAAAAGTCCCCCTAAGCCTACCTGATGTTCTCCAAAACCCACAATTTACCCTTTTTCACAATGATGACCAACGAGAACCCAACAAAACCCAACGGACAACCCCAAAACACGTCAAAAACAGCCCAAAAAAGAACAGGATCACCCCAAAAAACAGAAAAAAACCCCAAATACCATGAATCCACCCCAAAAGTCCCCCTAAACCTACCTGAAGTTCTCCAAAACCCACAATTTACCCTTTTCCACCAAGATGCCAACAGAAAACCCAACGAAACCCAACGAAGAACCCAAAACACGTCAGAAACACCCCAAAAATGAATTCGATCACCCCAAAACTGGAACAAAATCCCCCAAAACCATAGATCCACCCCCAAAACACCCTAAATCTACCTGATGTTCTCCAAAACCCACAATTTACACTTTTCCACCATGATGACCACGGAAAACCCAACGAAACCCAACGGAGACCACAAAACACGTCAAAAACACGCCGAAAACCAACTGGATCACTAGAAAAAACAGAAGAAAACCCTAAAAACCATGAATCTGCCCCAAAAGTCCTCATAAACCTACCTGATGTTCTCCAAAACCCACAATTTACACTTTTCCACCATGATGACCACGGAAAACACAACGAAACCCAACGGAGAACCCAAAACACGTCAAAAACACCCCAAACAAGAACAGGATCACCCCCAAAACCAAAGAAAACCCCAAAAAGCACGGATCCAATCCCAAAACCACTCTAAACGTACCTGATGTTCTCCAAATCCAAATGTCCACTCCCAACCACCATAAAACCCATTAGGAACTCAACGAAACCCAACGGAAACCCCAAAACACGTCAAAAACACCCCAAAAAAGAACTGAATCAGAAGAAAAAACACCAAAAACTATGAATTTCCCCGCAAAACCACCCTAAACTCACCTGATCTTCTTCAAAACCCACAATCCACTCCCATTTCCCTTAAGGACCAACGAGAATCCAACTAAAACCCAACGGAGACCCCAAAACAAGTCAAAAACACCCCAAACAAGAACAGGATAACCCCTAAAAAAGAAAGAAAACCCCAAAAAAACATAGATCCACCCCAAAACCACACTAAACCTACCTGATGTTCTCCAAATCCCAAAGTCCACTCCCAACAAACTTAAAACACATTAGGAAATCAACAAAACACAACGGAAACCCCAAAACACGTCAAAAACACCACAAAAAAAAGCGGGATCACCCCCAAAACTGGAAGAAAACCCTAAAAGCCGTTGATCCACCCCAAAAGTCCCCCTAAACCTACCTGATGTTCTCCAATACCCACAATTTACCCGTTTTCACCATGATGAACAACAAGAACACAACAAAAACCAACGGAGACCCCAAAACACATCAAAAACACCCCAAAAAAGAACTGAATCAGAAGAAAAAACACCAAAAACTATGAATTTCCCCGCAAAACCACCCTAAACTCACCTGATCTTCTTCAAAACCCACAATCCACTCCCATTTCCCTTAAGGACCAACGAGAATCCAACTAAAACCCAACGGAGACCCCAAAACAAGTCAAAAACACCCCAAAAAAGAATGGGATAACCCCCCAAAACGAAAGAAAACCCCAAAAAAATAGATCCACCCCAAAACGACACTAAACCTACCTGATGTTCTCCAAAACACGCAAGTTAAACTTTTCCAACATGATGAAAAACAAGAAACCAACAAAACCCAACAGAGACCCCAAAACATGTCAAAAACACCCCAAAAAAGAACGGGATCACCCCCAAAACTGGAAGAAAATTCCCCCCCCAAAAATTTACAATTTTCACCATGATGACCAACATGAACCAAACGAAAACCCAAAAGGAGACACCAAAACACGTCAAAAACACCCCAAAAAAGAAAGGGATCACCCATAAACTGGAAGAAAATCCCCAAAAAGCACAGATCCAATCCCAAAACCAGCCTAAACCTACCTGATGTTCTCCAAAACCCACAAATTTACCCTTTTCCACCATGATGACCATGGAAAACCCAACGAAACCCAATGGAGACAAAAAACATGTCAAAAAAAAAAAAAAAAAAAAAAAACAAAAAACAAAAAAGAACAGGATCTCCCCCAAAAACAGAAGAAAAACCCAAATGCCATAGATCCACCCCAAAAGTCCCCCTAAGCCTACCTGATGTTCTCCAAAACCCACAATTTACCCTTTTTCACAATGATGACCAACGAGAACCCAACAAAACCCAACGGACAACCCCAAAACACGTCAAAAACAGCCCAAAAAAGAACAGGATCACCCCAAAAAACAGAAGAAAACCCCAAATACCATGAATCCACCCCAAAAGTCCCCCTAAACCTACCTGAAGTTCTCCAAAACCCACAATTTACCCTTTTCCACCAAGATGCCAACAGAAAACCCAACGAAACCCAACGAAGAACCCAAAACACGTCAGAAACACCCCAAAAATGAATTCGATCACCCCAAAACTGGAACAAAATCCCCCAAAACCATAGATCCACCCCCAAAACACCCTAAATCTACCTGATGTTCTCCAAAACCCACAATTTACACTTTTCCACCATGATGACCACGGAAAACCCAACGAAACCCAACGGAGACCACAAAACACGTCAAAAACACGCCGAAAACCAACTGGATCACTAGAAAAAACAGAAGAAAACCCTAAAAACCATGAATCTGCCCCAAAAGTCCTCATAAACCTACCTGATGTTCTCCAAAACCCACAATTTACACTTTTCCACCATGATGACCACGGAAAACACAACGAAACCCAACGGAGAACCCAAAACACGTCAAAAACACCCCAAACAAGAACAGGATCACCCCCAAAACCAAAGAAAACCCCAAAAAGCACGGATCCAATCCCAAAACCACTCTAAACGTACCTGATGTTCTCCAAATCCAAATGTCCACTCCCAACCACCATAAAACCCATTAGGAACTCAACGAAACCCAACGGAAACCCCAAAACACGTCAAAAACACCCCAAAAAAGAACTGAATCAGAAGAAAAAACACCAAAAACTATGAATTTCCCCGCAAAACCACCCTAAACTCACCTGATCTTCTTCAAAACCCACAATCCACTCCCATTTCCCTTAAGGACCAACGAGAATCCAACTAAAACCCAACGGAGACCCCAAAACAAGTCAAAAACACCCCAAACAAGAACAGGATAACCCCTAAAAAAGAAAGAAAACCCCAAAAAAACATAGATCCACCCCAAAACCACACTAAACCTACCTGATGTTCTCCAAATCCCAAAGTCCACTCCCAACAAACTTAAAACACATTAGGAAATCAACAAAACACAACGGAAACCCCAAAACACGTCAAAAACACCACAAAAAAAAGCGGGATCACCCCCAAAACTGGAAGAAAACCCTAAAAGCCGTTGATCCACCCCAAAAGTCCCCCTAAACCTACCTGATGTTCTCCAATACCCACAATTTACCCGTTTTCACCATGATGAACAACAAGAACACAACAAAAACCAACGGAGACCCCAAAACACATCAAAAACACCCCAAAAAAGAACTGAATCAGAAGAAAAAACACCAAAAACTATGAATTTCCCCGCAAAACCACCCTAAACTCACCTGATCTTCTTCAAAACCCACAATCCACTCCCATTTCCCTTAAGGACCAACGAGAATCCAACTAAAACCCAACGGAGACCCCAAAACAAGTCAAAAACACCCCAAAAAAGAATGGGATAACCCCCCAAAACGAAAGAAAACCCCAAAAAAATAGATCCACCCCAAAACGACACTAAACCTACCTGATGTTCTCCAAAACACGCAAGTTAAACTTTTCCAACATGATGAAAAACAAGAAACCAACAAAACCCAACAGAGACCCCAAAACATGTCAAAAACACCCCAAAAAAGAACGGGATCACCCCCAAAACTGGAAGAAAATTCCCCCCCCAAAAATTTACAATTTTCACCATGATGACCAACATGAACCAAACGAAAACCCAAAAGGAGACACCAAAACACGTCAAAAACACCCCAAAAAAGAAAGGGATCACCCATAAACTGGAAGAAAATCCCCAAAAAGCACAGATCCAATCCCAAAACCAGCCTAAACCTACCTGATGTTCTCCAAAACCCACAAATTTACCCTTTTCCACCATGATGACCATGGAAAACCCAACGAAACCCAATGGAGACAAAAAACATGTCAAAAAAAAAAAAAAAAAAAAAAAAAAAAAAAAACAAAAAAGAACAGGATCTCCCCCAAAAACAGAAGAAAAACCCAAATGCCATAGATCCACCCCAAAAGTCCCCCTAAGCCTACCTGATGTTCTCCAAAACCCACAATTTACCCTTTTTCACAATGATGACCAACGAGAACCCAACAAAACCCAACGGACAACCCCAAAACACGTCAAAAACAGCCCAAAAAAGAACAGGATCACCCCAAAAAACAGAAGAAAACCCCAAATACCATGAATCCACCCCAAAAGTCCCCCTAAACCTACCTGAAGTTCTCCAAAACCCACAATTTACCCTTTTCCACCAAGATGCCAACAGAAAACCCAACGAAACCCAACGAAGAACCCAAAACACGTCAGAAACACCCCAAAAATGAATTCGATCACCCCAAAACTGGAACAAAATCCCCCAAAACCATAGATCCACCCCCAAAACACCCTAAATCTACCTGATGTTCTCCAAAACCCACAATTTACACTTTTCCACCATGATGACCACGGAAAACCCAACGAAACCCAACGGAGACCACAAAACACGTCAAAAACACGCCGAAAACCAACTGGATCACTAGAAAAAACAGAAGAAAACCCTAAAAACCATGAATCTGCCCCAAAAGTCCTCATAAACCTACCTGATGTTCTCCAAAACCCACAATTTACACT
Organism: Aythya ferina; assembly: GCF_964211825.1. Taxonomy (NCBI): domain Eukaryota; kingdom Metazoa; phylum Chordata; class Aves; order Anseriformes; family Anatidae; genus Aythya; species Aythya ferina. The sequence goes on along the minus strand of NW_028181395.1, from coordinate 353,297 downwards.
TTTCCACCATGATGACCACGGAAAACACAACGAAACCCAACGGAGAACCCAAAACACGTCAAAAACACCCCAAACAAGAACAGGATCACCCCCAAAACCAAAGAAAACCCCAAAAAGCACGGATCCAATCCCAAAACCACTCTAAACGTACCTGATGTTCTCCAAATCCAAATGTCCACTCCCAACCACCATAAAACCCATTAGGAACTCAACGAAACCCAACGGAAACCCCAAAACACGTCAAAAACACCCCAAAAAAGAACTGAATCAGAAGAAAAAACACCAAAAACTATGAATTTCCCCGCAAAACCACCCTAAACTCACCTGATCTTCTTCAAAACCCACAATCCACTCCCATTTCCCTTAAGGACCAACGAGAATCCAACTAAAACCCAACGGAGACCCCAAAACAAGTCAAAAACACCCCAAACAAGAACAGGATAACCCCTAAAAAAGAAAGAAAACCCCAAAAAAACATAGATCCACCCCAAAACCACACTAAACCTACCTGATGTTCTCCAAATCCCAAAGTCCACTCCCAACAAACTTAAAACACATTAGGAAATCAACAAAACACAACGGAAACCCCAAAACACGTCAAAAACACCACAAAAAAAAGCGGGATCACCCCCAAAACTGGAAGAAAACCCTAAAAGCCGTTGATCCACCCCAAAAGTCCCCCTAAACCTACCTGATGTTCTCCAATACCCACAATTTACCCGTTTTCACCATGATGAACAACAAGAACACAACAAAAACCAACGGAGACCCCAAAACACATCAAAAACACCCCAAAAAAGAACTGAATCAGAAGAAAAAACACCAAAAACTATGAATTTCCCCGCAAAACCACCCTAAACTCACCTGATCTTCTTCAAAACCCACAATCCACTCCCATTTCCCTTAAGGACCAACGAGAATCCAACTAAAACCCAACGGAGACCCCAAAACAAGTCAAAAACACCCCAAAAAAGAATGGGATAACCCCCCAAAACGAAAGAAAACCCCAAAAAAATAGATCCACCCCAAAACGACACTAAACCTACCTGATGTTCTCCAAAACACGCAAGTTAAACTTTTCCAACATGATGAAAAACAAGAAACCAACAAAACCCAACAGAGACCCCAAAACATGTCAAAAACACCCCAAAAAAGAACGGGATCACCCCCAAAACTGGAAGAAAATTCCCCCCCCAAAAATTTACAATTTTCACCATGATGACCAACATGAACCAAACGAAAACCCAAAAGGAGACACCAAAACACGTCAAAAACACCCCAAAAAAGAAAGGGATCACCCATAAACTGGAAGAAAATCCCCAAAAAGCACAGATCCAATCCCAAAACCAGCCTAAACCTACCTGATGTTCTCCAAAACCCACAAATTTACCCTTTTCCACCATGATGACCATGGAAAACCCAACGAAACCCAATGGAGACAAAAAACATGTCAAAAAAAAAAAAAAAAAAAAAAAAAAAAAAAAAAAAAAAGAACAGGATCTCCCCCAAAAACAGAAGAAAAACCCAAATGCCATAGATCCACCCCAAAAGTCCCCCTAAGCCTACCTGATGTTCTCCAAAACCCACAATTTACCCTTTTTCACAATGATGACCAACGAGAACCCAACAAAACCCAACGGACAACCCCAAAACACGTCAAAAACAGCCCAAAAAAGAACAGGATCACCCCAAAAAACAGAAAAAAACCCCAAATACCATGAATCCACCCCAAAAGTCCCCCTAAACCTACCTGAAGTTCTCCAAAACCCACAATTTACCCTTTTCCACCAAGATGCCAACAGAAAACCCAACGAAACCCAACGAAGAACCCAAAACACGTCAGAAACACCCCAAAAATGAATTCGATCACCCCAAAACTGGAACAAAATCCCCCAAAACCATAGATCCACCCCCAAAACACCCTAAATCTACCTGATGTTCTCCAAAACCCACAATTTACACTTTTCCACCATGATGACCACGGAAAACCCAACGAAACCCAACGGAGACCACAAAACACGTCAAAAACACGCCGAAAACCAACTGGATCACTAGAAAAAACAGAAGAAAACCCTAAAAACCATGAATCTGCCCCAAAAGTCCTCATAAACCTACCTGATGTTCTCCAAAACCCACAATTTACACTTTTCCACCATGATGACCACGGAAAACACAACGAAACCCAACGGAGAACCCAAAACACGTCAAAAACACCCCAAACAAGAACAGGATCACCCCCAAAACCAAAGAAAACCCAAAAAGCACGGATCCAATCCCAAAACCACTCTAAACGTACCTGATGTTCTCCAAATCCAAATGTCCACTCCCAACCACCATAAAACCCATTAGGAACTCAACGAAACCCAACGGAAACCCCAAAACACGTCAAAAACACCCCAAAAAAGAACTGAATCAGAAGAAAAAACACCAAAAACTATGAATTTCCCCGCAAAACCACCCTAAACTCACCTGATCTTCTTCAAAACCCACAATCCACTCCCATTTCCCTTAAGGACCAACGAGAATCCAACTAAAACCCAACGGAGACCCCAAAACAAGTCAAAAACACCCCAAACAAGAACAGGATAACCCCTAAAAAAGAAAGAAAACCCCAAAAAAACATAGATCCACCCCAAAACCACACTAAACCTACCTGATGTTCTTCAATACCCACAATTTACCCGTTTTCACCATGATGAACAACAAGAACACAACAAAAACCAACGGAGACCCCAAAACACATCAAAAACACCCCAAAAAAGAACTGAATCAGAAGAAAAAACACCAAAAACTATGAATTTCCCCGCAAAACCACCCTAAACTCACCTGATCTTCTTCAAAACCCACAATCCACTCCCATTTCCCTTAAGGACCAACGAGAATCCAACTAAAACCCAACGGAGACCCCAAAACAAGTCAAAAACACCCCAAAAAAGAATGGGATAACCCCCCAAAACGAAAGAAAACCCCAAAAAAATAGATCCACCCCAAAACGACACTAAACCTACCTGATGTTCTCCAAAACACGCAAGTTAAACTTTTCCAACATGATGAAAAACAAGAAACCAACAAAACCCAACAGAGACCCCAAAACATGTCAAAAACACCCCAAAAAAGAACGGGATCACCCCCAAAACTGGAAGAAAATTCCCCCCCAAAAAATTTACAATTTTCACCATGATGACCAACATGAACCAAACGAAAACCCAAAAGGAGACACCAAAACACGTCAAAAACACCCCAAAAAAGAAAGGGATCACCCATAAACTGGAAGAAAATCCCCAAAAAGCACAGATCCAATCCCAAAACCAGCCTAAACCTACCTGATGTTCTCCAAAACCCACAAATTTACCCTTTTCCACCATGATGACCATGGAAAACCCAACGAAACCCAATGGAGACAAAAAACATGTCAAAAAAAAAAAAAAACAAAAAACAAAAAACAAAAAAGAACAGGATCTCCCCCAAAAACAGAAGAAAAACCCAAATGCCATAGATCCACCCCAAAAGTCCCCCTAAGCCTACCTGATGTTCTCCAAAACCCACAATTTACCCTTTTTCACAATGATGACCAACGAGAACCCAACAAAACCCAACGGACAACCCCAAAACACGTCAAAAACAGCCCAAAAAAGAACAGGATCACCCCAAAAAACAGAAGAAAACCCCAAATACCATGAATCCACCCCAAAAGTCCCCCTAAACCTACCTGAAGTTCTCCAAAACCCACAATTTACCCTTTTCCACCAAGATGCCAACAGAAAACCCAACGAAACCCAACGAAGAACCCAAAACACGTCAGAAACACCCCAAAAATGAATTCGATCACCCCAAAACTGGAACAAAATCCCCCAAAACCATAGATCCACCCCCAAAACACTCTAAACGTACCTGATGTTCTCCAAATCCAAATGTCCACTCCCAACCACCATAAAACCCATTAGGAACTCAACGAAACCCAACGGAAACCCCAAAACACGTCAAAAACACCCCAAAAAAGAACTGAATCAGAAGAAAAAACACCAAAAACTATGAATTTCCCCGCAAAACCACCCTAAACTCACCTGATCTTCTTCAAAACCCACAATCCACTCCCATTTCCCTTAAGGACCAACTAAAACCCAACGGAGACCCCAAAACAAGTCAAAAACACCCCAAACAAGAACAGGATAACCCCTAAAAAAGAAAGAAAACCCCAAAAAAACATAGATCCACCCCAAAACCACACTAAACCTACCTGATGTTCTCCAAATCCCAAAGTCCACTCCCAACAAACTTAAAACACATTAGGAAATCAACAAAACACAACGGAAACCCCAAAACACGTCAAAAACACCACAAAAAAAAGCGGGATCACCCCCAAAACTGGAAGAAAACCCTAAAAGCCGTTGATCCACCCCAAAAGTCCCCCTAAACCTACCTGATGTTCTCCAATACCCACAATTTACCCGTTTTCACCATGATGAACAACAAGAACACAACAAAAACCAACGGAGACCCCAAAACACATCAAAAACACCCCAAAAAAGAACTGAATCAGAAGAAAAAACACCAAAAACTATGAATTTCCCCGCAAAACCACCCTAAACTCACCTGATCTTCTTCAAAACCCACAATCCACTCCCATTTCCCTTAAGGACCAACGAGAATCCAACTAAAACCCAACGGAGACCCCAAAACAAGTCAAAAACACCCCAAAAAAGAATGGGATAACCCCCCAAAACGAAAGAAAACCCCAAAAAAATAGATCCACCCCAAAACGACACTAAACCTACCTGATGTTCTCCAAAACATGCAAGTTAAACTTTTCCAACATGATGAAAAACAAGAACCCAACAAAACCCAACAGAGACCCCAAAACATGTCAAAAACACCCCAAAAAAGAACGGGATCACCCCCAAAACTGGAAGAAAATTCCCCCCCCCCAAAATTTACAATTTTCACCATGATGACCAACATGAACCAAACGAAAACCCAAAAGGAGACACCAAAACACGTCAAAAACACCCCAAAAAAGAAAGGGATCACCCATAAACTGGAAGAAAATCCCCAAAAAGCACAGATCCAATCCCAAAACCAGCCTAAACCTACCTGATGTTCTCCAAAACCCACAAATTTACCCTTTTCCACCATGATGACTATGGAAAACCCAACGAAACCCAACGGAGAACCCAAAACACGTCCAAAACACCCCAAAAAAGAACGGGACCACCCCAAAAACAGAAGAAAACGCTAAAAAAAAAACAGAAGAATCCCCCCAAAACCATAGATACACCACCCAAAAAAACTTAAAAACACCTGATATTCTCCAAAACCCACAATTTACACTTTTCCAACATGATGACCAACAAGAACCCAACAAAACCTAATGGAGACCCAAAAACACATCAAAAACACACCAAAAAAGAACGGGATCACCCCCCAAAAAAAAAAAAAAAAAAACAGAAAAAAAAAAATAAATACCATGAATCCACCCCAAAAGTCCCCCTAAACCTACCTGATGTTCTCCAAAACCCACAATTTACCCTTTTCCACCATGATGACCATGGAAAACCCAACGAAACCCAACGGTTTTAAGAAAATTAAGCAAAAGTATTTTCATAGTGTCTAGGCAAGCATTATGCAGCTCCTTACTTCAGCAGGGAGCTTTCGCAACTCCCGCTCCTCAAACAGAACTCCTTGTTTTTATAATGCAAAAGACAATGAACAAACATTTATGGTGTATTACCCTAAGTTTTTGGGTTAGGGTTTTTTGCGTCTTAATGTTTTGGGGTTAGGGTTTGGAGCGCCCTAAGTTTTTGGGCTAGGGCTTTGAGCATTCCTAACGTTTTGGGTTGGGTTTGGGTTTTGAGCATCCTAAGATTTTGGGTTGGGGGTTTTAGGCATAGGTCTTCAGGGGTTTAGTGTGGTAAATAGTTTGGGTTAGGTCTGTAGGGGTTTTGAGGTTTTTTGGATGTTAGGGCTTGAGGCTTTTTTTGTAAGGGCGGTGAGGGTTCCAGTGAGTGCTGGTAAATGCAGTTCTCGAGCACTCGGCCTGTGATTGGCCATGCTGGCTGTGCGGGGAATGCTGGTAGGTGTAGTTTTCCGGCACTGGGAGGCCATGTTGTGTGCCCAGAGCATGCCGGGAGATGTAGTTCTCGGGACTCCGGACTTCCGGGAGGCCATGTTGCGTACCCATGGTATGCCGGGAAATGTAGTTTTCGGATTCGGGACTTCCGGGAGGCCATGTTGAATGCCCAGAGCATACCGGGAGATGTAGTTCTCGGGAACTAGGGTTAGGGGCTAGGGCTGGGGCTAGAGTTAGGGTTTCGGGTGAGGGTTGGGGTTGGGGGTTATTGTTAGGCTTAGAGGGTTAGGGTTAGGCTTAGGGGGTTAGGGTGAGGGATAGGTTAGGGGTAGGTTTAGAGGGTTAGGGTGAGGGTTAGGGGTTAGGGGTTGGGGTTGTGGTTAGGGTTAGAGTAAGGGTTAGGGTGAGAGTATTAGGGTTAGGGTTTGGGTTCAGATTAGGGTACGGGTAAGGGTTAGGGCAAGGGTAAGTGTTAGGGTAAGGCTAAGGGTAAGGGTTAGGGTGAGGATAAGGTTTAGGGAAAGGGTTAGGTTTAGGGTAAGGATTAGGGTAAGGGTAAGGATTAGCGTTAGGTTTGGGGTAAGAATAAGGGTAAGCTAATGGTTAGGATAAGGGTAAGGGTTAGGGTAAAGGTTTTCATTTGTTAAAGCTGAAACACAGTATGCAATCTGGGACGTCACAGCCAGAGCTGCCTATGGCAAGGTGAAAGAGGAAAAGATGGAGCAGATGTTCTACTCCTCGTTTTTTCTTTATACGTAAATAAAAGTTTGAGCTAATTCCAGTTGGAAGAGTTCCAATTACTTGCTTGGTCATAATGTCTTTTAATATTGAAAGCTGCAGCAAAAGCATGGGGATTTTTGCTTCTAGAAACACCTTACTTCTCTTGTCTGCACTATGTATGCTTTTGAGCTAAAACTAATTAAAAAATGAAAAGAAAAATCACACACACACCAAAAAAAAAAAAAAACAAACACAGCTGCTGCTGCTCTCTTCCTACTTCCTTGTGCTTTGCCCCTTCCCTTCCCAGGTGATTGGATTTGGGTGCTAGTCGGGGCCAAATGGTATGTGAGTCCCAGGCATCCCCTCAGAGAGCTCATTCTGCTTGGGCTGCTCTTTGGGGTGTTTGTTTTTCCTTCGGTCAGTTGCAGGCTTCTTCAGGTGGATGAGAGTTTATGGACTGATGCGTTTCCAAGTAGCGAGGGGTACGCACATCTTTTTGAGGTAACAGCTAGTAGGATCTGTTAGAATAATGTAGTACTTGGTGCCTTTATTGCATGCAGTTCTTTATCAGGTGAGTAACTGTTGCGAGTAACTGAAGTCAATGTTACTTGGTGTGTTTGCTATGCAGTGCCTGTGCGGACTATTGCACGAGACACAGCTTTCTGACATCTGGCCCAGCAACTACTAAATAAGGGGAGGGGAGAAGCTGAAGAACGACCAAAGGACAAAGCCTGGGAGGAAGACTACGAGCCTTCAGTACGAGCGGCCCCCAGAGGGACCACCGGAGACTGATAACGCCTGCACCAGTGGGAGGGTTTGGATTCTGGGAACTAATTAGAATAACCCTGCCTTTTGTAGAAGTAGTAATGAATATGTATTAGCCTAGCAGCATAAAAACCAGCCGCCTGATGTAACTTGTGTGCGTCTTGGTGGAGCAGAGACTCCTGGCGCACCCAGCGCTGCTTGCTTACCTCTATTCCTTTAATAAATCATAAACATTAATTGTAAGCCTATTTGGGACTCGGTCATTTATTACAAGTGGGACCTCCCGATGGGTGGAAGCTGTCGGGATAGCTCGGGATGCTGAGGCGTGGTGCTGCAAGGAGGTTGGTGGTCGGTGGCGCCCTGGGGCAGGCCGAATTGGGAGGGGGCGAGGCGGCGGGTGGTCGGTGGCTTCTGTGGAAAAGGCGCTTGTATGGGGGGGCTGCGCATTCAGAGGAACCTTGACAGGCTGCAGATAGGGGCAGGCAGGAACCTTTTGAAGTTCAGGAGAGGGAAATGCCAAGCCCTACCCCTAGGGAGAAACACCTCTGTTTACCAGCACTGGCTAGCTCGATACTGAATAAGCATTTCTTCATGGAAGGGGTGCTTTGCTATTAGAACAGGCTGCCCGGGGAAGTGGTAAGAGACCCGATCCTTAAAAGTATTGAAGAGACATGTGGACATAGCCCGGGAGTCCGGCCTCCGGCAGGGCGGGAGCTGGCTCTTCCGAGCCCCTGTGCTCCGGTCTTGTGCGACGCGTTTGCAAGCAGCACCGGGTGCCGGGTCCGACATCGGACGGTTCGGGGACGGCGATTCCGGGGCCGTCGGCTAGCGGGGGCCGGCTATGTCGTGTCCCGGGGATCCGACTTCAGGGGGCGTGGGGGCCGGCCGTGCAGTGAAGCGGGGGGCTGGCGTCCGCCGGCTTCCCAGAGAGCGGGCTTTCGGTGCCGTGCGGTTCGGTGGCCGGCCGTCCCGAAACCCTGGGCACCGGTCTTGTGCTAGACTCCGCGGGCTCCGGGGCCGAACTCGGCTTCTCGGGGCCGGCGGTCGCGGTGTCCAGGTGTCCCGCCTCGGGCGGCGCGGGGCCGGCTGTCCCTAGCAGCTGGGTTCCCAAGAGCTTCTGGGCTCCCAAGCGTCGCCCAAGACCGGATCCCAGAGAATCGGGACGGCCGGCCGCACCGCTGCGACTAGCACAAGCGTCTCCCGACAACGGAGCCCAGGAGCTTGCGAGGGTCAGATTCCGCGCCCCGGGATAGAGAAACGGGGAGCGCGGGTCGGCCGGCCGCAGCTTCGCACGGGACCGAACCCCCTGTCTCCGGCACGGCCAGACCCCGAGCCGGCAGACAGCAGCCTCCCGCTTCACGGCACAGTCGGCCCCCAACCCGCCCGAGTTCTGATCGCCGGGACACGGGACAGCCGGCCGCGCCGCCCGAGGCCGGACACCTGGAGCCCGGGACCGCCGTCCCTGACAAAGCCAAAGTCGGACCCGGACCCCGCTGCGGCTAGCACACGCGTCGCCCAGGACCGCAGCCTACGACCTCGGGACGGTCGCATCCCGCGCCTCCGGCAGGAGCTACCCGGGAGGGCAGGACGGCCTGCCGCAGCTCCGCAAGAGACCGAACCTGCTGGATTCCGGGACGGCCAGAGCCCGAGCCGGTGGGCAGCAGCCTCCCGCTTCACGGCTCGGCAGGCACCCACGTCGCCCGACTTCGGACCCACGGGACAGCCGGCACCCGCGCCGCCGGAGGCCGGACACACGGGCCTCGGCATCGCCGTCCCCGAACCGCACGAAGTCACACACGGTCTCCGGTGCGTCCAGCACACGCATCGCAAAGACCGGAGCCCAGATTATAGGATCAGCCAGCCCCGCGCCGCCCGAGGTCGGACCGGGAACCCGGTGCGCTTGGCACATGCGTCGCCCAAGAACGGCACCCAGGGCCGCGGGATGGTCGTGCGTCACGCAGCCCGAGTTCGGACCCCCGGAACACGGGACAGCCGGCACTCGTGCCTGGCTCTTAGGGACTTGGAAAGAGTCCTGATGCTGTGCCAGCACTATGCAGCAATAGGCACAACACTGGAGTGATTTCAGTGTTGTTCCAGCTACGAGTGCAGAGTACAGCACTGTGCGGGCTGCTGCAGGGAAACGGTGACTCCAGCTCAGACAGACGCAACACAACTTCCACCCCTTATTCCATAACATTTGTGTCACAATCAGGTACAGTTTAGTATATAGATGGTCTCATCACCATAGTTTTCTGTCCATTGAAGCATTTTTATGTCTGTACTTCTCTTTATTCTATAGGTATTTTCCCAAAATGCTCATAAAAAACTGTTGATGGTTTCACCATCATCTGTCAAAGTGGTCACTCAGGGCAGGCGAAGTTGGTTTTCTTGACACCAGCACCAGCTTAGCTCACATCACTGTTGCACTTGCCTGGTTCCTTGCAAATTTGACCTTTCATTGGTTCTGCAGTGTCCTCCTACAACACATAACTTGGATGACAGATTAATTTTCTCCCAGTGTTAAATCTCCTTGAGGCACACACTTGATATCCCCATCTTTCTGCATCACCCACCAGGTATACCCTGGACCTTGGGCAAAGACAATCCCACGAGTGGGTTTGCCTTTTCCCATGGCAGGGGCAACCCACACCGCCTTCCCCATCCACTTCCCCACATGCACTACAGTGACTTTAGCTTCTCCCACAGTGTGTAGTGGTTTTGTTTCAGCAGGACCAGCACGGCTTTCAGACCCCCTGTTGTTAACTAAGCAAGTGGCCTCTGGTAGGTTTATATCCTAATATTTCCATGTCGCAGCACCCAATGCTCGCAGCATAGTTTTTAACAGTCCATTGTACCTCTCAATCTTCCCAGAGGCTTGTGGCATCCCAGCTGCTTGGCTTCGTTGCCTTCTAGCTGTTGGGTATTGGCCCCACTATCCCAGCGTCGAAGCAGCCAAGTGAGGATGTGCTCACCTGGACGGCGACTGAAGGCTTTTCGTATTTCTCGCAGCTCACTCAAGGATAGAGACCGAGTAGTTTCTGATTCATCTATGATTTCAGTCTCTTCTTCGTGATGTTGCCGTGATAACGCTGCTTTAGAGCCGCTTGCCTTTTCCTCTTCTCCCTCATCCATAGGAGGCGCTCCTTCCCTTACTAAACGACCTGATCTCCGTTTCCACTGTTTTGTCTTTACTACGGGGGCGACTGATACCAAAGATGGTCGGTCCTCTGGGGTGATCACAGTGTGTGCTGTCTCATCATCAAATTCAAGAACCTCCCTATCCCCTTGAGGGTGCTGGGCAATGTTAATTGACATCTGATAGGCGTAAGCCAGACCCCAGCAGAGAGCAGCCAGCTAGAGGAGTTCTCTAGTATTGCCAGGGTCAGGGCATACATCTTTCAAACATTCTAACAACTTTCTTGGATTTTGTACTTGTTCAGGGGTGAAATTTAGAACCATTGGAGGAGAAAACCGTGATAGGTACCTGCCCAAATCCCCCCACACACCTTGCCACCCACAACTTTGTCTGGGGACAGGTCCCTGGATAATATTCTTAATAAACTGCTTTGCCTTGGGGAAGAAGACAAACACTACACCTAGTATATGAGGATAATATCTCACCAGGGGTATCCAAGATACTGAAAGGCTGCTGTAATTAGCCCACAGGGAGAAAAGTAGAAGGCACCACACCCGATATTATTCACTGATTGACTGCTGGGAGCAAAAAAGAAGGCACTGTAATTCTTAATATTGTCAATAATATAATCTCCAGGAGACCAGGAGGATAACAATGCCGGGCTTGAATACCAAACCAAACTGAAGGCCAGTATGTTACAGCACAACATGTTAAAAAAACAAGCACAGACTTCAACATTTTCTCCGATCGGATGTAAAGGAAAAAAGAAAACAGAGTGGGCTACATACAACATATCCACACAGAAAAGTATTACCAGAAAACCGAGCATTATGACAACCAATATGTTAGTTGTAAATACTTCAATCAATACTACTGTTATCTCAACCCTCGAGCCCCACGTTGGGCGCCAAAAAGGACAGTGGTGGTTTTACTCAGGTGGGCAGCCGAGCTCCACCACAAGCGCTCCCTCACTCCCCCTCTCGTCAAAGAGGGAGGGGGAGAAAATACAACACAATCCCGGGGCACGGGATTCTGTCCTCCGGTGGCGCGGGTGCCAGTTGTCCTGTGTTCCGGGGGTCCGAACTCGGGCTGAGTGACGCACGACCATCCCGCGGCCCTGGGTGCCGTTCTTGGGCGACGCATGTGCCAAGCGCACCGGGTTCCCGGTCCGACCTCGGGCGGCGCGGGGCTGGCTGATCCTATAATCTGGGCTCCGGTCTTTGCGATGCGTGTGCTGGACGCACCGGAGACCGTGTGTGACTTCGTGCGGTTCGGGGACGGCGATGCCGAGGCCCGTGTGTCCGGCCTCCGGCGGCGCGGGTGCCGGCTGTCCCGTGGGTCCGAAGTCGGGCGACGTGGGTGCCTGCCGAGCCGTGAAGCGGGAGGCTGCTGCCCACCGGCTCGGGCTCTGGCCGTCCCGGAATCCAGCAGGTTCGGTCTCTTGCGGAGCTGCGGCAGGCCGTCCTGCCCTCCCGGGTAGCTCCTGCCGGAGGCGCGGGATGCGACCGTCCCGAGGTCGTAGGCTGCGGTCCTGGGCGACGCGTGTGCTAGCCGCAGCGGGGTCCGGGTCCGACTTTGGCTTTGTCAGGGACGGCGGTCCCGGGCTCCAGGTGTCCGGCCTCGGGCGGCGCGGCCGGCTGTCCCGTGTCCCGGCGATCAGAACTCGGGCGGGTTGGGGGCCGACTGTGCCGTGAAGCGGGAGGCTGCTGTCTGCCGGCTCGGGGTCTGGCCGTGCCGGAGACAGGGGGTTCGGTCCCGTGCGAAGCTGCGGCCGGCCGACCCGCGCTCCCCGTTTCTCTATCCCGGGGCGCGGAATCTGACCCTCGCAAGCTCCTGGGCTCCGTTGTCGGGAGACGCTTGTGCTAGTCGCAGCGGTGCGGCCGGCCGTCCCGATTCTCTGGGATCCGGTCTTGGGCGACGCTTGGGAGCCCAGAAGCTCTTGGGAACCCAGCTGCTAGGGACAGCCGGCCCCGCGCCGCCCGAGGCGGGACACCTGGACACCGCGACCGCCGGCCCCGAGAAGCCGAGTTCGGCCCCGGAGCCCGCGGAGTCTAGCACAAGACCGGTGCCCAGGGTTTCGGGACGGCCGGCCACCGAACCGCACGGCACCGAAAGCCCGCTCTCTGGGAAGCCGGCGGACGCCAGCCCCCCGCTTCACTGCACGGCCGGCCCCCACGCCCCCTGAAGTCGGATCCCCGGGACACGACATAGCCGGCCCCCGCTAGCCGACGGCCCCGGAATCGCCGTCCCCGAACCGTCCGATGTCGGACCCGGCACCCGGTGCTGCTTGCAAACGCGTCGCACAAGACCGGAGCACAGGGGCTCGGAAGAGCCAGCTCCCGCCCTGCCGGAGGCCGGACTCCCGGGCTATGTCCACATGTCTCTTCAATACTTTTAAGGATCGGGTCTCTTACCACTTCCCCGGGCAGCCTGTTCTAATAGCAAAGCACCCCTTCCATGAAGAAATGCTTATTCAGTATCGAGCTAGCCAGTGCTGGTAAACAGAGGTGTTTCTCCCTAGGGGTAGGGCTTGGCATTTCCCTCTCCTGAACTTCAAAAGGTTCCTGCCTGCCCCTATCTGCAGCCTGTCAAGGTTCCTCTGAATGCGCAGCCCCCCCATACAAGCGCCTTTTCCACAGAAGCCACCGACCACCCGCCGCCTCGCCCCCTCCCAATTCGGCCTGCCCCAGGGCGCCACCGACCACCAACCTCCTTGCAGCACCACGCCTCAGCATCCCGAGCTATCCCGACAGCTTCCACCCATCGGGAGGTCCCACTTGTAATAAATGACCGAGTCCCAAATAGGCTTACAATTAATGTTTATGATTTATTAAAGGAATAGAGGTAAGCAAGCAGCGCTGGGTGCGCCAGGAGTCTCTGCTCCACCAAGACGCACACAAGTTACATCAGGCGGCTGGTTTTTATGCTGCTAGGCTAATACATATTCATTACTACTTCTACAAAAGGCAGGGTTATTCTAATTAGTTCCCAGAATCCAAACCCTCCCACTGGTGCAGGCGTTATCAGTCTCCGGTGGTCCCTCTGGGGGCCGCTCGTACTGAAGGCTCGTAGTCTTCCTCCCAGGCTTTGTCCTTTGGTCGTTCTTCAGCTTCTCCCCTCCCCTTATTTAGTAGTTGCTGGGCCAGATGTCAGAAAGCTGTGTCTCGTGCAATAGTCCGCACAGGCACTGCATAGCAAACACACCAAGTAACATTGACTTCAGTTACTCGCAACAGTTACTCACCTGATAAAGAACTGCATGCAATAAAGGCACCAAGTACTACATTATTCTAACAGATCCTACTAGCTGTTACCTCAAAAAGATGTGCGTACCCCTCGCTACTTGGAAACGCATCAGTCCATAAACTCTCATCCACCTGAAGAAGCCTGCAACTGACCGAAGGAAAAACAAACACCCCAAAGAGCAGCCCAAGCAGAATGAGCTCTCTGAGGGGATGCCTGGGACTCACATACCATTTGGCCCCGACTAGCACCCAAATCCAATCACCTGGGAAGGGAAGGGGCAAAGCACAAGGAAGTAGGAAGAGAGCAGCAGCAGCAGCAGCTGTGTTTGTTTTTTTTTTTTTTTGGTGTGTGTGTGATTTTTCTTTTCATTTTTTAATTAGTTTTAGCTCAAAAGCATACATAGTGCAGACAAGAGAAGTAAGGTGTTTCTAGAAGCAAAAATCCCCATGCTTTTGCTGCAGCTTTCAATATTAAAAGACATTATGACCAAGCAAGTAATTGGAACTCTTCCAACTGGAATTAGCTCAAACTTTTATTTACGTATAAAGAAAAAACTAGGAGTAGAACATCTGCTTCAGCTTTTACAAATGAAAACCTTTACCCTAACCCTTACCCTTATCCTAACCATTAGCTTACCCTTATTCTTACCCCAAACCTAACCCTAATCCTTACCCTTACCCTAATCCTTACCCTAAACCTAACCCTTTCCCTAAACCTTATCCTCACCCTCAGCCTTACCCTAACCCTTACCCTTAGCCTTACCCTAACACTTACCCTTGCCCTAACCCTTACCCGTACCCTAATCTGAACCCAAACCCTAACCCTAATACTCTCACCCTAACCCTTACTCTAACCCTAACCACAACCCCAACCCCTAACCCCTAACCCTCACCCTAACCCTCTAAACCTACCCCTAACCTATCCCTAACCCTAACCCTCTAAGCCTAACCCTAACCCTCTAAGCCTAACAATAACCCCCAACCCCAACCTTCACCCGAAACCCTAACTCTAGCCCCAGCCCTAGCCCCTAACCCTAGTTCCCGAGAACTACATCTCCCGGTATGCTCTGGGCATTCATCATGGCCTTCCGTAAGTCCCGAATCTGAAAACTACATTTCCCGGCATACTCTGGGTACGCAACATGGCCTCCCGGAAGTCCGGAGTCCCGAGAACTACATCTCCCGGAATGCTCTGGGCACACAACATGGCCTCCCAGTGCCGGAAAACTACACCTACCAGCATTCCCCGCACAGCCAGCATGGCCAATCACAGGCCGAGTGCTCGAGAACTGCATTTACCAGCACTCACTGGAACCCTCACCGCCCTTACGAAAAAAGCCTCAAGCCCTAACATCCAAAAAAACCTCGAAACCCCTACAGACCTAACCCAAACTATTTACCACACTAAACCCCTGAAGACCTATGCCTAAAACCCCCAACCCAAAATCTTAGGATGCTCAAAACCCAAACCCAACCCAAAACGTTAGGAATGCTCAAAGCCCTAGCCCAAAAACTTAGGGCGCTCCAAACCCTAACCCCAAAACATTAAGACACAAAAAACCCTAACCCAAAAACTTAGGGTAATACACCATAAATGTTTGTTCATTGTCTTATCTGTAGCAAATAGCATAGGCTGAGTCGAGGATCTCAGTACAGTAGCATTATTATTCGAGATTACAATGGTGGGTGTCCCACAAGCAGGAGGGTGCCTACTAATTCCATACACAGTTTATACACTTTTTTTTTTCTGCCGAGGACCGGGACCCTCCCCTGTTTCCCCTTTAACTGTGCTATTCAAGGTTCATAATCTAGCTGGTGCTTCACAGAAAATACACAGCTGCTGGCCTGTTACAAGTCACATTTCTTTTGAGGTTTTTACTCTTTGAGGTGGTAATGTTTCTTACGCCGTGATTTCCACCTAATTGCTGTAAGGATTCTGGTTGTCTGCATTTTACAAGGTTGTCTGTTATAATAAATAAAAGTCCCAAATAGGATTACAATCAAAGTTTACAATTCACTGAATGAATAGAGGTAAGCAAACAGTGCTGGGTACGCCGGGAGTCTCTGCTCCACCAAGACGCGCACCAGTTATACACCAGTTACCTCCCTTAAGGGATATAGAGAAGCCCTCTCAGATACATCCGTCCTACTTCTCCTGCATGCGGCCGGAGGTCGGTCTAATTCTGGTGCTGTTGGTGGTGGAAGCTGGGGCAACGGTGGTACTGGTGGCGATACCACAGCCACCGGAGGGGGAGCCGCCGGGGGTGGATTGTTAGGATATGGAGGTGGTAGCTTATCCAACGGCTCACGTTTATCTTCTTTTTCTTTTTCATGTTCTTCTTGTTCTTCAAATTTCTTACCTGCTTTTAGTGTAAATATTGAGGCTGGAAAAGGACGTGAAGTCCTCCTGATCCATAATCCTGCATAATCACTTTCTTCCTGGCTAAAAGGTTCCTTTGAATTAACATGGATATTTAAGGCCTGGCAAATCCAGTCTTCGAAGGATCCAAAAACAGGCCAAAAGACATGTAGTCTTAAAGGCTCCTTTGGCCATTCTGTCACACAATACTGGACCATTTTTAATTTACTTTTTCCTTTTCTGGGGTCCCTATCATTCCAATTTCGAATCGTTATTCCTAATGGACTTTCTGGTGGTATGACTGGTAATTTCTCCCTTTCTTCTGGTCTCTGGTCTTCGATTTTGTCTGACCCATCTAGGAATTTTACTCTGGCAATTCCCACAGCCCTTGGTTACCTTAGTAAGAGTGTCTTGCAGGGGGTCGAGGACCTATCACACACCCACAAATCCTATAGGAATCCCTTCGGTCCTTCACCGGCCACGTCCCTCGTGGGAGATTGAAAACGCGGTTAGAAGACCTTCACAATCGCTTCGGAACTAAGTTCCATCTCAGTCACACTCTTACACACACAGGCAACCGAACCCCACCCAACCGAACGGTATACGCTTTAAATGCTTACGACTCCGTCATCTTCGTTCGGATCTTCACGCACACAATTATGGGCAAAATATAGTGCTGCAGCTGGCAAGGGAGCTGAAAAAAAGAATCAGAAACTTTGCTTACCTTTATTCAGGTTCAAGATGCCATTAGTTCCGACCTGACTCAAACAGCAGCCACCAAATGGTGGGGGTGCCTCTCCTAGATCAAACCAGAAATCAGGAACCAAAGCCCTCCCGGACGAGCGCCCGCTTGTAATAAATGACTGGGTCCCAAATAGGATTGCAATTGAAATTTACAATTTATTAATTGAATAGAGGTAAGCAAGCAGCGCTGGGTGCGCCAGGAGTCTCTGCTCCACCAAGACGCACACAAGTTACATCAGGCGGCTGGTTTTTATGCTGCTAGGCTAATACATATTCATTACTACTTCTACAAAAGGCAGGGTTATTCTAATTAGTTCCCAGAATCCAAACCCTCCCACTGGTGCAGGCGTTATCAGTCTCCGGTGGTCCCTCTGGGGGCCGCTCGTACTGAAGGCTCGTAGTCTTCCTCCCAGGCTTTTCTCTTGTCCATCTCCTTTGTCCATCTTGGCTGGATGGCAGACACTTGCATAGTGTCCCATGCAACAGTTGTAATAGTTAGCAGTTATTCTGAAACCCCTTTGTTCTCTTATCCCCTATTGACCCGAATTGATGGACCATTCCTTTGCAAGATTCAAGAACTATATATATTAACCACTCTGGTTTTCTCAGACTTTTCATCATATCATGCGGCCCTAGCATTGTTCCATATTGACACGAATCAGATGAACTCCTTTCACACTGTTAAGCTGTCTTATCACTGCAAGCATATCTCAATACCACCTTCCTTCCCTCTACAGGATGTAACTGCGCAAAAACAACATTTTTATTCCCACAACCTTGATCCCCTTACCCTGAAATCCTTATTCCCCTTAAACCTAACAACTCTAACCACAACCCTAACCCTTATTATCAACCCCCTAACGCTAATGACACTGACCTTAATCCAAACCCCAAACTGCCCCTAACCCCAGACAACCAACAACGAAACACACACACACAAAGATGGAAACTACAAAAAAGGCAAAACCCACGATACAGGCCCCAAATCACAAATACGCAACCAAAATGCTACAGAAAAGCCCCAGATGCAGGCCCCAAATGCTACTGCTAGGCCTCAAAAGCTCAAGATGCATCCCAAAGCAAAAATGCAGGCCCCAAACGTTACAGAAAAGCCCCCAAACCCAGGCTGCACAAGTCTACAAGCAGGCCCCAAACTGCCAACAGAAGCAGGCACCAACCACACCCAGATGCAGACCCCAACTGCCCACAAGCAGCTCCTACCCCACCACCCCCTCCCAAGAACTGGACTCCACCCAGACACTGGCCCAAGACCCGGACCCGACCCCCGCCAACCCCCCTACCCTCCCCCCGACACAGGTGTACAAGCAGCTCACAACCCGCCCCTTCAGAGACCGGTCCCACTCCCCCCACCCCCCCCAAGACACGGGATGCGGAGGTGTACAACCAACTCCCAACTCCCTCCCCCTCAAAGGGAGGCCCCAAAGACCCCCAAATGGAGGCTCCTAGAGTGAACAAACAGCTCCCAACTTCCCCAGGCACAGGCCCACCCCCCCCCCCCCCAAACACAGGCCACAAAGGTGTATAAACAGCCCAGACCCCCCTCCAAGACCATGGCCCCTATAGTGTACAAGCAGCTCCCAACCACCCACAGATGCAGGCCCCAACCCTTTTCAAAAGGGAGGCACCTAGAATGCATGAGCAACTCCCAACCAGCCTAAACATAGGTCCAAAAGTGCACAAGCAGCTCCCAACCCCCCTCAAATACAGACCCCAAAAGTGTACAAGTAGCTCCCCCCCGAGACAGGACCCAAAGGTGTACAACCAGTTCCCAACACCCCTGAGACACAGGCCCCAACCGCCCCCCCAGACACAGCGACCCAAATTCTACAAGCAGCTCCTAACCCCTGCCAGGCAGGCCCCCTACCCTATACAAGCAGTTCCCAACCCTCCTCCCCCCCCCGCCCGAGGGAGGCCCCCAAGGCCCCCACAAACACAGGCCCCTACAGTGTACAGGCAGCTCCCAGCCACCCCCAGATGCTGGCCCCAAAGTTGTACAAACAGCTCCCAGCCACCCTGCAGAAACAGATTCCTACATTGTACAAGCAGTTCCCAGCCCGCTAGACACAGGCCCTGACCCCCCACACATGCAGGCCCCAAAGGTGTACAAGCAGCTCCCACCCCTCCCCCAGACGCAGGTCCCAAGCCCCCCCCCCCAAACACAGGCCCCTACAACCAGCACCCAACCCCCTACCCCCGATGCCAGGCCCAAAGGTGTAGAAGCAGCTCCAAACCTCCTCCCTCAACCCAGGCTCCAACAGTGTACAAGCACCTCCCAACCAACCCTCCCCTTCCCCCCCCGCCCCCCGACACAGGCTCCAAAGGAATACAAAGAGCTCCCACCCCTCCCCCAGATGCTGGTCTCAACCCCCCCCCGCCCCCAGAAGCAGGCCCCAAAGGTGTAGAGTCAGCTCCCAACCCCCTCAATGCCGGCCCCAAGGGTCTACAAGCAGCTCCCCCCTTGCCCCCAGATACCGGCCCCCAGACACAGACCCCAAAAGCCTAATCACAGGCCCTGAACTCTAGAGGCAGGCTCCAAAACCCAGGACAAAGCCCCAGTGGTTCGAGACAGGGCCCAAATCCCAGACACAGGCCCCAAACGCTAAACATATGCCAAAAAAAGTATTAGTGCTGGTGCCAAATGTTACAGACAGGCCCAAAAGCCCGAGATGCTCAAGGCTGAGACGTAACTTGGCTTTCTGAATTACTGGAAAGCAGCTTTCATTCTCAGATAATTGTGTGCAGGCTAGATAGGATGGGGCTTCAGGCACCTCTTCACCTGAGGAAACACACTGCCATCAGGCACCGCTGTGCCAGACAAGCTTGTTCTGCTAGAACACCCTACTCAGATGCACTGTGGCATTCAAGTGAACTGCTTTCATGCAAATATAACGACTGATGTTACAACCCACCTTGCCTGTGGCACCTGATGAACAGAAGAGTAAGCCACCGCAGCACTTCAAAACCATCCCTGCACGTGCCGCTCCTTGTCGCTCTCTGGCCTTATCTCATATCCTTATCCACTTCTGTGGAGAGCCTGCCACGGCACCTGCAAAGCAAGACGGACACCTTTCATAGTCACCTTGTGCTACTTGGTCATTCTGCTCCAACCCAGCTCATGACCAGCCCCTCTTCTTACACAGCTCTTCAGAGTGCAGTTTGCTCCTTTGAGCCTGTGCGAGACACCTGTGAAAGAAAAAGAAACGCATAGGCCGATGCAGCATCCAAAGACACAGCACAACTAGGTAAGTTACTCTCATCTGCTCCCTTACCTCTGCCGCTTACCAGCCCCCGAGGCAGATGCTTCAATCTACCCTCTTCAAACAGCTACAACACCTCTAAAAGACAGAGGGGATGCTTAGAGGAACAGTGAGACCTACAACACAACAACTGCTACATCTGTTCCTCACTCACCTTGCCAGAGGCAGCTCTGCGTGTGACGTCCCAGGTTGTACACTGCGTTACCTAACCCTTACCGTAACCCTTACCCTAACCCTTCTCACCCTTACCATTACCCAAATCCTTACCTTTACTTTTTCCTTACCCTTACTCTTTCCTTTAACCATAACCTTACCCTTACCCTATACCTTACTCCAACCCTTCCCCTTACCTTCCCCTTCCCCTTACACTTAACCTAACCCTTACCCTTCTGCTTTCCCTAAAACATATCCTAACACTTTCCCTTACCCTTAAACTTACCCTAACCCTTTCTATTACCCTTACACTTACTCTTGCCCTAATCCTTGCTTGCACCCTTAAACTTATCCTAACCCTTACCCTTACCCTTACTCTAACCCTTACCCTGACCCGTACCCTTAACCTAACCCTAAACCTTAAACCTTACCGTAAACCTTACCCTTTCTGCTACACTTACCCTTAGCCTACATCTAAACCTTACACTTACTCTTAGCATAACCCTCACCCTTACCATTACCCATACCCTTATCCTTACCCTAACCCTTACCTTTACACTTACGGTTACCATTAACCTTACACTTACCCTAACACTTATCCTGAACCTAACCCTTACCCTAAACCTTACCCCAACCCTTACCCTGACCCTTACATTAACCCTAACCCTTACCCTAAACCTTACACTTACTCTTAACATTAACCTTACCCTTAACCTTAAGCTAATACTTAACCTTACGTTTTTCTCACCCTAACCCTATAATTAACCATAACCATTACGCTAACACTTAACCTTACCCTTAAAATAAGCCATACAACAACACTTAAATGTACACTTACGCTTAAACTTACCCTAACAATTACTCGTACAATTAAAATATTAATTAATTAAATTAAAAAAATTTAATTTAAAATTAATTGAATTAAAAAATTAAAATACTCTTATCCTTATACCTTATCCTTAACCCTCACCCTTATCATTACCAATACCCTTACTCTCACACTTATTCTTATACATACAACTTACCCTTTTCCTAACACTTAACCCTAACCTAACTCTAACCCTAAACCTTACCTGAACCCTTTCCAGGACGCTTACATTAACCCTTACCCTTAACCTAAACCTTACACTTGCTCTTAACCTTAACCTAATACTTACCTTTTCGTTTTCCTCACACTAACCCTAAAATTAACCCTAACCATTACCCTAACAGTTACCCCTAACATAACCCTTACTCTAACACTTACAGTGACCCGTACACTTACACATACCCTTACACTTACTCTTACCCTAACCCTTACCCTTACCATAACCCCTACTCTAACACATACTTCTACCCGTACCCTTACCCTTACTGTTACCCTAACCCTTACCCTTACCTTACCCTATCCCTATCCCTTACCCTATCCCTTACCCTATCCCTTACCCTTAACCTAACCCTAAACCTTACCCTTATCCTAACACTTACCCTTACCGTAAACCTTACCCTTTCTGCTACACTTACCCTTAGCCTAAATCTAAACCTTACACTTACCCTTAGCCTAACCCTCACCCTTACCATTACCCATACCCTTATTCTTACCCTTACCGTAACCCTTACCTTTACACTTACGGTTACCATTAACCTTACTCTTACCCTAACACTTACCCTTAACCTAACCCTTACCCTAAACCTTACCCCAACCCTTACCCTGACCCTTAAATTAACCCTAACCCTTACCCTAAACCTTACACTTACTCTTAACCTTAACCTTAGCTGTAACCTAATACTTACCCTTACGTTTCCCTCACCCTAACCCTAAAATTAACCCTAAACATTACCCTAACACTTGACCTTACCCTAACCCTAAAATTACTCGTACAATTACCCTTACCCTTAACCTAAGCCGAAACCTTACAGTAAACCTTACCCTTTCTGCTACACTTACCCTTAGCCGAAATCTAAACCTTGCATTTACCCCTACTGTAACCCTCACCCTTATCATTACCAATACTCTTACCCTTACCCTTACCCTAACCCTTCTCCTTACACTTACTGTTACCTTTAACATTACCCTTACCCTAACACTTACACTTATCCTTATCTATGCCCTTACCCTTGCCCTAATCTTTACCCTTAACCTAACCCTAACCCTAAACCTTACCCCAACCCTTACCCTGAACCTTACATTAACCCTAACCCTTACCCTAAAACTTACACTTACTCTTAACCTTACCCTTAACCATTACACTAACACTTACCCTTACGTTTCCCTCACCCTAACCCTAAAATTAACCCTAACCATTACCCCAACACTTACCCTTACCCTAACCCTAACCGTAACTCTAACCCTTACTCTAACCCTTACCCTGACCCCTACCCTTACACTTACCCTTACCCTAACCCTTACCCTTACCATAACCCATACCCTAACACGTACTTGTAGCCTTAACCTTACCGTTCCCCTTACCCTTACCTTTACTGTCTCCGTTACCCTTACACTTACACTTAACATAAACCTTAACCTTAACCTAAACCTTATCATAAGCCATACAACAACACTTACATGTACACTTACGCTTGCACATACCCTAGCAATTACTCGTACAATTACTCTTAACCTTACTATTAAGCTAACCCTAAACCTTACCCTTATCCTAACACTTACCCTTATCCTAAACCTTACCCTTTCTGCTACACTTACCCTTTGCCTAATTCTAAACCTTACCCTAACCCTCACCCTTACCTAAATCTAACCATTACCCTAACCTTCACTCTTACCCTTACCATTATACTTACTTTTACCCTTAAACTAAACCTTACCCCAACCCTTACCCTGACCCTTATATTAACCCTTACCCTAACCCTAACCCTTACTCTAACCCTAACCCTTAACCTAAACCTTACACTTAATCTTAACTTTAACCTTACCCTTAAACTAATACATACCCTTACGTTTCCCTCACCATAACCCTAAAATTAACCGTAACCATTACCCTAACACTTATCCTTACCGAACCCTAACCCTAACCCTTACTCTAACTTTTACCCTGACCCGGACCCTTAGACTTCCCCTTCCCCTTACTCTTCCCCTTACCCTAACCCTTACCCTTACACTTACGGTTACCATTAACCTTACCCTTACCCTAACACTTACCCTTACCCTATCCCTTACACTTATACTTATCCATACTACTTACGCTTACCCTAACACTTAACCTTAACCTAACCCTAACCCTAAACCTTACCTGAACCCTTACCCTGACCCTTACATTAACCCTTACCCTAAAACTTACACTTAACCTTAACCTTACCCTTAACCTTAACCTAATACTTACCCTTACTTTTCCCTCACCCTAACCCTAAAATTAACCCTAACCATTACCCCAACACTTACCCTTACCCTAACCCTTACCTTTACCATAACCCATACTCTAACACATACTTCTACCCGTACCCGTACCCTTACGGTAACCCTTACCCTTACCCTTACCCTTACCCTTACCCGATCCCATACCCTTAACCTAACCCTAAACCTTACCCTTATCCTAACACTTACCCTTACCGTAAGCCTTACCCTTTCTGCTACACTTACCCTTAGCCTAAATCTAAACCTTACACTTACCCTTAGACTAACCCTCACCCTTACCATTACCCATACCCTTATTCTTACCCTTACCGTAACCCTTACCTTTACACTTACGGTTACCATTAACCTTACCCTTACCCTAACACTTATCCTGAACCTAACCCTTACCCTAAACCTTACCCCAACCCTTACCCTGACCCTTACATTAACCCTAACCCTTACCCTAAACCTTACACTTACTCTTAACCTTAACCTTACCCTTAACAATAACCTAATATTTACGCATACGTTTTCCTGACTTTAACCCTAAAACTAACCCTAACCATTACCCTAACACTTAACCTTACCCTAACCCTAACCCTAACCCTTACTCTAACCCTTACCCTGACCTGTACCCTTACACTTACCCTTACCCTTATACTTACCCTAATTCTTACCCATACCATAACCCATAACCTAACACATATTTGTACCCTTAACCTTACCGTTACCCTTAACCTTACCCTTACCCTTACTCTATCCGTTACCCTTACGCTTACCCTTAACATAAACCTTACCCTTGACCTTACCCTTACCATAAGCCATACAACAACACTTACATGTACACTTACGCTTGCACTTATCCTAGCAATTACTCGTACAATTACCCTTAACCTTACTATTAAGCTAACCCTAAACCTTACCCTTATCCTAACACTTACCCTTATCCTAAACCTTACCCTTTCTGCTACACCCTACTACCCTTTGCCTAATTCTAAACCTTACCCTAACCCTCACCCTTACCTAAATCTAACCATTACCCTAACCTTCACTCTTACCCTTACCATTATACTTACTTTTACCCTTAAACTAAACCTTACCCCAACCTTTACCCTGACCCTTACATTATCCCTAACCCTTACCCTAACCCTAACCCTAACCCTTACTCTAACCCTAACCCTTAACCTAAACCTTACACTTAATCTTAACTTTAACCTTACCCTTAAACTAATACATACCCTTACGTTTCCCTCACCATAACCCTAAAATTAACCGTAACCATTACCCTAACACTTACCCTTACCGAACCCTAACCCTAACCCTTACTCTAACTTTTACCCTGACCCGGACCCTTAGACTTCCCCTTCCCCTTACTCTTCCCCTTACCCTAACCCTTACCCTTACACTTACGGTTACCATTAACCTTACCCTTACCCTAACACTTATTCGTACCCTAACCCTTACCCTAAACCTTACCCCAACCCTTACCCTGACCCTTACATTAACCCTAACCCTTACCCTAAACCTTACACTTACTCTTAACCTTAACCTTACCCTTAACATTCACCTAATACTTACGCATACATTTTCCTGACTTTAACCCTAAAACTAACCCTAACCATTACCCTAACACTTAACCTTACCCTAACCCTTACCCTGACCTGTACCCTTACCCTTTACCCTTACCCTTATACTCACCCTAATTCTTACCCATACCATAACCCATACCCTAACACATATTTGTACCCTTAACCTTACCGTTACCCTTAACCTTACCCTTACCCTTACTCTATCCCTTACCCTTACGCTTACCCTTAACATAAACCTTACCCTTGACCTTACCCTTACCATAAGCCATACAACAACACTTACATGTACACTTACGCTTACACTTACCCTAGCAATTACTCGTAAAATTACCCTTAACCTTACCCTTACCAAACCATTACCCTTGTTCTTAACCTAACCATAAACATTAAGGATAAGCTAAAGGGTCACCCTTAAGGTTAACGTTATCCTAACTCTTACACTTAAGTGGGTAAGTGGAAGTGTAAGGGTACAGTTCAGGGTAAGCGTTAGAGTAAGGGTAAGTGTTAGGGTAATGGTTAGGCTAATTTTAGGTTTAGGGTGAGGGAAACATAAGGGTAAGTATTAGGTTAAGTTTAAGGATAAGGTTAAGAGTTATGGTAAGGGTTAGGTTTAATGTAAGGGTAAGGGTTTGGGAAATGTTTAGGATAAGGGTAAGAGAAGGGATAATGGTAAGGGTAAGGATGATGTTTAGTGTAAGGGTTAGATTTAGTTAAGGGTAAGGGTTAGTGTAAGTTTAAGAGTAAGGGTAAGTGTAAGGGTATGTGTAAAAGTACGGGTAATTGTAAGGGTTAGGGTAAGGGTAAGAGTAAGGGTATTGGTAATGATAAGGGTGAGGGTTACAGTAAGGGTAAGTGTAAGGTTTAGATTTAGGCTAAGGGTAAGTGTAGCAGAAAGGGTAAGGTTTACTGTAAGGTTTAAAGTTTCAGCTTAGGTTAAGGGTAAGGGTAATTGTACGAGTAAATGCTAGGGTAAGTGTAAGCGTAAGTGTACATTTAAGTGTTGTTGTATGGCTTATGGTAAGGGTAAGGTCAAGGGTAAGGTTTATGTTAAGGGAAAGCGTAAGGGTAATGGATAGAATAAGGGTAAGTGTAACGGTTAAGTGTTAGGGTAATGGTTAGGGTTAATTTTAGGATTAGGGTGAGAAAAATGTAAGGTTAAGTACTAGCTTAAGGTTAAGGGTAAGGTTAAGGGTAAGGTTAAGGTTAAGAGTAAGTGTAAGGTTTAGGTTAAGGGTTAGTGTTAATGTAAGGTTCAGGGAAAGGTTTGGGGTAAGGTTTAGGGTTAGGTTCAGCTTAAGGGTAAGGGTTGGGGTAAGGTTAAGGGTATGGATAAGGAAAAGTGTAAGGGATAGGGTAAGGTTAAGTGTTAGCGTAATGGTTATGGTTAATTATAGGGTTAGGGTGAGAAAAACGTAAGGTTAAGTATTAGCTAAAGGTTAAGGGTAAGGTTAATGTTAAGAGTAAGTGTAAGGTTTAGGGTAAGGGTTAGGGTTAATGTAAGGGTTGGCGTAAGGTTTAGGGTAAGGGTTAGGTTCAGGATAAGTGTTAGGGTAAGTGTAAGGTTAATGGTAACCGTCAGTGTAAAGGTAAGGGTTAGGGTAAGGATAAGGGTATGGGTAATGGTAAGGGTGAGGGTTAGGCTAAGGGTAAACGTAAGGTTTAGATTTAGGCTAAGGGTAAGTGTAGCAGAAAGGGTAAGCTTTACGGTAAGGTTTGAGGTTTAGGCTTAGGTTAAGGGTAAGGGTAAGAGTAAGGTTTAGGTTTAGGAAAAGGGTAAGTGTAGCAGAAAGGTTAAGGGTGAGGGTAAGTGTTAGGGTAAGGGTAAGGTTAAGGGTAAGGGTAATGGTATGAATAAGGGTAAGGGTAAGGGAAATGGTACAGGTCAGGGTAAGGGTTAGAGTAAGGGTTTGAGTAAGGGTAAGGGTAAGGGTTAGCATAAGTGTAAGGGTGCAAGCAAGGATTAGGGCAAGAGTAAGTGTAAGGGTAATAGAAAGGGTTAGGGTAAGTTTAAGGGTAAGGGAAAGTGTTAGGATATGTTTTAGGGGAAGCAGAAGGGTAAGGGTTAGGTTAAGTGTAAGGGGAAGGGGAAGGTAAGGGGAAGGGTTGGAGTAAGGTATAGGGTAAGGGTAAGGTTATGGTTAAAGGAAAGAGTAAGGGTAAGGAAAAAGTAAAGGTAAGGATTTGGGTAATGGTAAGGGTGAGAAGGGTTAGGGTAAGGGTTACGGTAAGGGTTAGGTAACGCAGTGTACAACCTGGGACGTCACACGCAGAGCTGCCTCTGGCAAGGTGAGTGAGGAACAGATGTAGCAGTTGTGTTGTAGGTCTCACTGTTCCTCTAAGCATCCCCTCTTTGTCTTTTAGAGGTGTTGTAGCTGTTTGAAGAGGGTAGATTGAAGCATCTGCCTCGGGGGCTGGTAAGCGGCAGAGGTAAGGGAGCAGATGAGAGTAACTTACCTAGTTGTGCTGTGTCTTTGGATGCTGCATCGGCCTATGTGTTTCTTTTTCTTTCACAGGTGTCTCGCACAGGCTCAAAGGAGCAAACTGCACTCTGAAGAGCTGTGTAAGAAGAGGGGCTGGTCATGAGCTGGGTTGGAGCAGAACGACCAAGTAGCACAAGGTGACTATGAAAGGTGTCCGTCTTGCTTTGCAGGTGCCGTGGCAGGCTCTCCACAGAAGTGGATAAGGATATGAGATAAGGCCAGAGAGCGACAAGGAGCGGCACGTGCAGGGATGGTTTTGAAGTGCTGCGGTGGCTTACTCTTCTGTTCATCAGGTGCCACAGGCAAGGTGGGTTGTAACATCAGTCGTTATATTTGCATGAAAGCAGTTCACTTGAATGCCACAGTGCATCTGAGTAGGGTGTTCTAGCAGAACAAGCTTGTCTGGCACAGCGGTGCCTGATGGCAGTGTGTTTCCTCAGGTGAAGAGGTGCCTGAAGCCCCATCCTATCTAGCCTTGCTTCAAAGATCGAAGCCGAAATTCCTTTAAGTGGTATATTCTTTATTGCAGCGCTGGATGCACGGGGGATCTCTCCACCTATCGTGCATACCCAAAGCAGAAAGCAGTCTTGAGTTTATACAATCAATCTATCAATATTCTACAAGCACCTATACATATGCATTACCTATCCCCGCCTTCCCTCGCTTCTCATGCTAATTAGCCTTTTGGCACCTTGCTCCTGCACAGAGCCTTCCAAGAATTGTGGGCAGGGGTCTTTGGGACGTGGGCAGGGGTCTTTGGGAGGAAGACCCCGAGTCTTCCTCACAGTGTACTTTTCACCTTTGGTCAGGAATCTGCTGAATTGGCATGTTTCTTAATTGCAAGAGCTGGTTGTTGCCAATTCTCCCGTTTGTTGTATCTTTATAATGAATTCCAATGTCCAGTTTCGAGAGTTATAGTCCTTACATTCGTTTCTCTGTCCGCCTGCCGCTTCCTTATCATGAGTTCCAGTGTCTTGTTTCGAGATATACAGTCCTTGTCTGGGGATTGTCCTTGCCTCCCCAATACCTCCTTAATCAATCCCCCCTTTTCTTTTCCCATGCAAATTCTTTTGCATCAGATACTTTCTTTATTTACAGTAACACAACAAAGCAGGCATCTAAACAACATGCACACAAATATTCCTAACACTACTAATACGATTAGAGCAATGAATACTTGTTTCAACCATTGGAAATTGGGCAACCAGGAGGTTAACTTAGTCCATAGTTCACTAAAACTCCATGAAAGATCATCTTTACTGATCTCATGTAGGATCCTGGTCTGCTTCCATATTTCTTCCAGGTCGGTAGAGATCCTTCCACTCTGATCTACATACATACAACAACTTGTGTTTATTACTGTACAGACTCCCCCTTGAGTGGCCAGTAACAAGTCTAGGGCCATCCGATTTTGGAATACTACCTGTGATAAACTAGGTATCTCTTCTTGTTGAGCCTTTATAGCATCCAGAATTTTGTTTTCTAACTTCTCTATAATTGCAGAAATATTAACTATTGCCTTTTCCAATTCACTCACTCCTAACCATGGGATAAACCATCGCACAAAACTATGAAAAGGGGTGTGTCTCTCTATCAATGGATTGTTAATTTTTCGTCTGATTCTCCGCATATGAGTTCTCAAGTAACCTCGAGGCACTACATCATGTACTGTCATATTGGGGACTACCGCTCCAAGAGTGCAAGTTCCCTTCCAATTCTCAGGCAAGACCTTACGGGCTGTATCATTGCATAGCCAATACCACCCTTTTCCTTCTGGAACCGTCCAGCTGGTTGAATTTGCCCAGCCGCTAGTCGTACTAATATCAATTGTTCAATTACAAGATGTCTGATTTCCCACATAAGTAGTATCCGTATTTATACAATGCTGTTTTCCTATACCCTTAGGCAGGTTACACCTTTGTACACACACATAATAGGATTCTAACGGCAAGAAGCTACTCACTTCTAGTTCCAAAACTGCTTAATATTTTCGACCCCAAGATGTGTTTTCCCACAAATTAGTCCAAGATAAGTTTGCAGGCAAGGGAATCCCAATTAACGATACACCCTTATTCCCATGCTGTGGCAGATGGGTGCATACCCAACAATTCGTCTTATTAGTTACTTGAGAAATTGTCTGTATTAAGGTCAGGTGTAAGTTCTCATCCCAAGTTGCCCACCCCAAATCCGAGAACCGCACCCCTGCAATCATTAGGATCTGGAAAACCGTAATTTTGTTGGTCCAATTGGAGTGGTGGTCCATATCCTCGCCGGGGCCTTCTTCACCCTTGAATTGTGGATCCAAGCTGCTTGCTTCTTAATCTTAATGGCGGTGTGTGTTGTCAGTAATACTTGGTATGCTCCCATCCACTTTCCTTCCATTTTTCCTGCACGGGTTGTCCTGACAAAGTCTTTATATATATATAATCCCCGGGCTTAAAGGGGTGGATTGGTTGATCCAACCCTCTAGCCCTGGTCCCTAAAACAAATGTATGTACTTTATTTAATTGTTTCTGAAGTTCAGTTATATAAGCATATAAATATTCTGATCCTAACTGCGTTAGGTCCTCTCCACTAAATAGAAATGGCTATGGCCTTCCATATAAGATTTTGAAGGGACTCAAATTTCCTTTTATTCTAGGTTTAACTCTAATTCCAAGTAATGCTAAAGGGAGGGATTGAGGCCATGACAAATTAGCTTCTTATCCAATTTTAGCTATTTATTGTTTAATTAAATGGTTCATTTTTTCTACCTGTCCACTTGCCTGTGGTCTATAAGGAGTATGCAGCTGCCAATCTATCTTTAGAATCTTACTTATCTGGTCTACCACTTGTGCACAAAAATGTGAAACTCTATCAGAAGACATTGCTACTAGAATCCCAAAGCATGGTATTATTTCATTTAACAAGACTTTAACCACTTCTCTTGCTTTGTTTGTTCGACAGGGAAAGGCTTCAGGCCTTCCTGAAAACGTGTCAGTCAGAACCAGTAAATAATGATACCCCCCTTTTCTAGGGAGTTCTGAAAAATCAATTTGCCACTGTTGCCCCGAATAATTTCCTTTACCGATTATTCCAAATTTTATTCTATTCTTGGTATTGGGGTTATTGTGTAAGCAAATGCTACATTGTTGAGTTACTTGTTTTATCATATCGTCCCACTAATGTCTGACTCGGGCTCTTATGCAGTGTGCCAGCTCCCCAGTGCGTTTTATTGTGTTCTGTAAGAACTATGGGCCATGTCAAACTAGAGGGTATTACTATGGGGTTATCTTTTAAATATACTCATCCATCTGGTTTCATTTTACCTTTCAAATCTTCAATTAATTTTAAGTCTTCTTTTGTATAATTTGGATATAGTTTGGATTTTACCGTCTGGTATCAAAGACAATGCCTTCACCTCAGTTATTTCAGCTGCCTGCTTAGCCTCTGCCAATCGATTTTCCAGTTTCAAAATCGGTGTTCCCCTTTTGGTGTCCCTGACAATGCATGACAGCTACCTTTTCTGGTTGTTTTACAGCCTCTAACAATTTTAAAATTTCTTCAGCATACTTTGTGTTTTCACTGAGCGGTCAGCAATCCATGTTCTTTCCAAATTGCTCCATGAGCATGTACCACGCCGAATGTATATTTAGAATCTGTCCAAATATTTACCCTTTTTCCCGCTGCCAGTTCCAATGCTCTCGTGAGAGCAACTATCTCCGCCTTTTGAGCTGATGTTCCAGGGGGTAAAGGCTTAGACTCGATTACCTGCTGAGTAGTTGTTATAGCATATCCAGCTTTACGTTGTCTTTGCGTAACAAAACTGCTCCCATCCGTGAACCAAGTTTCTTCCGCGTCTTCCATGGGCTCCTCCTTAAGGTCTGGTCGGCTGGAATACACAGTCTCTAGAGTTTCTAAACAATCGTGAATCACAGCTTGTGCCGGAGCATCACTAAGAAAAGAGGCTAGATTCACAATATGAATTATCACAATTTCCACGTCGTCCTGTTCTACCAATATTGCTTGATATTTCAAAATCATCAATTCTTGTTTAAGTTGTTTAAAGACTTTTTGTGCTTCTCCAGTCCAGACTAACTTTGACTGGTTAATCTTTATCAATTCACATAGAGGCTTTACCAATAGTCCATAATTATAAATCCAAAGGCGACACCAACCTGTCATTCCTAAAAAGCTTTGTAGCTCCTTTACCATTTGAGGTTCTGGAGTCCGGCAAATGACTTCCTTATGTTCAGTTCCTAGTTCTCGTTGTCCTTCCGAAATGTCAAATCCCAGATAGGTCACACTTTGTTGAGCCAGCTGGACTTTCTGTCAAGAGACTTGATATCCATTTAAACCCAGAAAATTAAGACGACTTATAGTCCATTGAATCCAACTCCCTTTAGTCTCGGTAGCTATTAAGAGATCATCTACATATTGTAACAAAGCACCTTCAGTGTCCGGAGGTATCCATGTTTCAAGTTCCCTTGCTAATTGGTTTCCAAAAATAGTGGGGCTATTCTTGAATCTTTGAGGTAGTAATGTCCACGTAAGCTGCGTCTTTCTGCCTGAATCGGGATTTTCCCATTCAAAGGCGAATAGGTTTTTGCTTTCTGTGGCTAAGCCTAGGCAGAAGAAGGCATCTTTTAAATCCAGTACGGTAAACCAGACTTGACTATTCTTTAATTTAGTCAGCAAAGTATAAGGGTTTGCCACTACTGGATGTATATCTGTGGAGGAATGGTTAAGCGAAGTAGGCCATGTGAACATTGCACAGCTAGGAGGCCGCAAGTTAACAAAGTATCGAACACAGCTCAAATGAGCCTGAGAAAGTACGTAAATAAGCCTGAGAAAATACGTGAATGCGGCCTGGGAAGGAATGTAAGTTCTGGGAGGTTTTAGGGAGGTTTCAGGGAGGTTTCAGGTACAAGAACATGATATCTGTTGGTATGCTGGGAAAGTACTAACTGTGTTACTTTGGTGGGAAACTAGCTGATAGAATAGAGAAATGCACTAACCAATCATGAGCTTAGCTTTTGCAATATGTATGAGCTAATTATATTGAATTAGATAAAAGACGACTGAGCTATCCAATAAATCGAAGTTCACTGATCACTCATATTGAGCGTCTGTGTCTTCCTTCCGTCGACAACAAATGTCCTCGCAACAAATGGCGCCCGAACAGGGACCTGCAATACAGGAACAGGGACTTCGCTGGAGTTGAACCTGCGCTGGAATTGTACCTGCGAGCCACGGTTGGACGGAATACAAGGACCGGTCCTGCAACGCAGCTCAGGAGGTGAAAAGGATTACAAATTGCTGAATCCCCGTACCCGAGGCCTGAAAGGTGAATGGAAAAGAAACCTGGAATACCCACACCCGCACCCGCAGCTCGGAAAGGGAGTCCTCGCACCCGGGATGAGCCTATAGAGGGTCCCGCCGGAAAGCGTCGCCGAGGTCTTTGCAAAGGCTGCAACGGTACCGACGTATATAAAGGTATGGAGAGACAAGCGGCGTATGATTTGCTCAAATGCTTTTTAGAAAAGCGGGGCACACAGGATATATGTTGTAAAAAGGAATTACCAAAGTTATTAGCTTATGGGGTAGTTAAGGGTTGTTTTTTAGATCCTGATACTGTGTTTGAACAAGCAGAGTGGAGGAAGTTTGGGGATAAATTATTTGATGAAGTAATTAGTGATAATAAAATAGCAAAGAAATTGATGAAGCCATGGAGGGCGGTAACTAATGCATTAGCAACACATCAAGCTGAACAAAAAATAGCTGCTGCTGCAACAGAACGATTAGGATCATCCAGTCAGAAGGGGGGGGCTTCTGCTTCTTCCTCTACTCAGCAAAGAGCTGAGGAACAAGCTTACCCCTCTCCACCATCATATAGAACAATTACAATTCCAAAAGGGACTTCGGTACCCATATCAGGGGAAGAAGAACCCTCACAGTCACAGCCACCGACAGCCCCGCCTGCACCCTCGCCCGTACAATCAGAGAACAGAGAAAGGGTGGGTGAGGAGTCAGGTACAAATTCATATTCAACAAGTCCATTTAGAATCAATGTACAGGACAGGGAGGAGACATGGAAAAAAATAGCGCATGAAGCAATGAAGGAAGGGAATCTTGAAATAGCAGCACAAATAACAACAGCCTATCCGGTGGTGTATTCACCTCCAGATGCACAGGGAAATGTACAGGTTCAGTTGACTAATTTAGATTGGAAATTATTAACACAATTACGATCTACAGTAAATGAGTCTGGATTAAAGGGAGAACCTACTCGTCAAATGTTAGACTATATTTGGGGGACAAATATTCTGCTCCCAGGAGATATTCGTAGCATAATGAAACTAATCTTGACACAGCATCAACAACTTTTGTTTAATGCATATTGGCACGGTATCTGTCAAGAAGAGGTAGCGATAATACGCGCGCCTGGGGATCCCTTGTATGGTGTTACATTAGACGAATTACTGGGTGTGGGACCATATTTTAGAACAGAGGCGCAGGCACTCTTGGGACCAGACAAAGCTAAGGTATCAATGAATCTAGCCAGAAGAGCATTAGAACAAATTAGAGAGCCGGGGGGAATGCCGTCCTACATGGGAATTAAACAGGGCAGAGAGGAACCATTCGGGTTGTTTATCGATCGGGTAGCAAATGCGATACAAGCAGCGGGAGTTCCTGATTATCTTAAAGACACTATATTAAAGCAATGTGCACTCCAAAATTGTAACCCTTCAACTCGTAGTATATTAGCTACGTTACCGAGTACTTGGACAATAGAGGAAGGATTGGAAAGAATGTCTCAGGTACCTGTAGGTCCACAGACTATGTTAGTAGAAGCAGTAAAACAATTAGGTGATAACATGAAAGAACAGTCAAAAGTGTTTGCAGCCCTTGCTCCTTTGCAAACCCCCAGTGGACGTCCTATTAGCCGAGTATCGACACCGCAATATCGTTGTTTTCGATGTGGTGTTGCGGGACACATTAGACGGAATTGCAAAATAGAATCTGTGTGGTGCCAAAATTGTCAAACAAATACTCACAGCACTTCAGCATGCCGCCGAAATGCGTCGGGAAACGGCCGGAGCAGCGGGAGGAGCCGCCCCGCGACGACACAAAAAGTGGCTTTTACGACAACGGCAGCGACGGCAACAGCACCAGCACCAACTGCGACGAATCCTTTTTTCTCCGACCAGCCACCAGAGGGAGCCTCGGCCTGGATTTGGCAACCGCAGTCGATGTGACTTTATTGGATTCGAGACCCACCAGGGTAAAAACAAGACTTATTGGACCAGTTGTTGTTAATAAGGAACCTGTGGGAGCTTTGTTAATAGGGAGATCGTCTGCCACCATGAATGGATTACAAATATTAACTGGACTTATTGACAAGGATTACTTTGGGGAAATACAAATTATGGTTTCTGCAATGTTTCCTCCAATTCATGTGCCGAAAGGCACAAAAATGGCACAGTTAATTCCTTTGCCTCATCTTGCTGAATCATTAGCATCGGAATCTGCAAAGGATCGAGGACTGGGAGCATTTGGCTCCACGGGAAAAGTGGCTTTATTGACACTTGGTATGCGACACAGACCACGACAAAATGTCACTGTGTGTTTAAAGGATGAGAAAATACAGATTGAGGCATTGTTGGACACTGGTGCTGATGTATCTATAATCAGCACAAAGGATTGGCCCTCACATTGGCCTACATTTGAGTCTAATGCTACAGTTTCGGGAGTAGGAGGTGTGACTCTTGCTCGTCGGTCACCAGTGCTACAATGGACAATAGGTGATAAGGTGGTACAATGCAGTGTCTCCATCTTATCACTACCTGAAGGAGTACAAGCGCTGGTGGGGCGAGATATCCTTGCCCAAATGGGAGCAGTTCTCACGACAGATCATCAAAATTTTTAGGTGTGGCCATTGCTTGGACTTTCCCGATCCCACTTAAATGGAAAACTGATGAACCTGTATGGGTTGAGCAGTGGCCACTGAAACGGGAAAGTCTTT
Organism: Aythya ferina; assembly: GCF_964211825.1. Taxonomy (NCBI): domain Eukaryota; kingdom Metazoa; phylum Chordata; class Aves; order Anseriformes; family Anatidae; genus Aythya; species Aythya ferina. Next base: position 317,428 of record NW_028181395.1, on the reverse strand, counting down.
TACATGCTCATAAATTAGTACAGGAACAGTATCAACAAGGGCATTTGAGACTGTCAACAAGCCCTTGGAATACTCCGATTTTTGTGATTCCCAAAAAATCAGGGAAATACCGTTTGCTACATGACTTACGAGCAGTTAATAACCAGATGTGTGCTATGGGAGCACTGCAACCTGGATTACCTAATCCTGCTATGATACCAGAAGGGTGGAAATTACTAATTGTGGATCTCAAAGACTGCTTTTTTACAATTGCATTACATGACAATGATAGACAGAGGTTTGCTTTTACACTTCCTGCTATAAATCGTGAAGGACCATATCAGAGATTTGAATGGACTGTGTTACCTCAGGGCATGCGTAATTCACCTACCTTATGTCAGCTCTATGTTGATGCAGCACTTCAACCAATTCGCCGCACATGGCCAAAAACGATTATTTACCATTACATGGACGATATTTTGCTAGCTCAGGAGGAGATATTTTCCTTACAACAGAAAAATGCGCTGGCAGTTGCTCTTAAACAAATGGGACTGGTAATTGCACCAGAAAAAATTCAGGAGACAAGCCCTTGGAAGTACTTAGGGTGGAAAATCACAGATTCTACTATTCCGCCTCAGAAACTTACTATCCAATCGAACATCACAACTCTCAATGATGCTCAAAAACTGCTGGGAGATTTACAGTGGATTAGGCCAGTGGTCGGAATTCCAAATGAACTGTTGAATTCCCTTCGACCTTTATTAAAAGGAACTGATCCTGCCGCAAAGGTGACATTATCAGAACAACAATCGGAAATATTACAACAAATTGCATCACTGATCACAACGCGTGTCACACATCGACGCATACCTGACAGGCCACTGGATTTTACTGTTTTGTGTGGTCCACAACACTTGATGGGTGCTATCACACAGCAAAAAATAAAAACGGGGGAAAAGGAAATGGAAACTGTGGTATTGGAGTGGATAGCTCCCCCATTGCAACCCCGAAGAACAATTCAAGAAAAAATTGACACGCTGTCAGAATTAATAAAGAAAGGAAGAAATCGGATACTACAAATAGACGGAGTTCCACCAAGTACAATCTGGGTACCAATAAAGCCAGGTGACTTGGAATGGTACATACAGAATTCCGAAAAACTACAAGCTGCATTATTACAGGATGGCGCCACAATAGTGGCAAAGACATTACAATCAACTATATTGTCATGGATGGAAAACCAAGCATGGATAACCCAGCCCAAGCGGTCGGATTCTCCGTTAGCAGATGCAGTAACTGTTTTCACGGACGCTGGAAAGCGCTCCAAGTCTGCTGCAATAACATGGAAAGACGAACAAGGCTGGCAACACCAAATTTTAAAGGGCCAGGACAACGATTCATTACAGACATTAGAGCTCTATGCGGTTGTATGGGCATTTATAAAATGGAAAGATGCCCCTTTAAATGTAGTATCTGATTCTCTGTATGTAGTAGGTATAGCTAATCGTATAGAGGACTCTGCTTTAAGAGATGTAAAAAATGAACGCCTTGCAGAATTATTAACTAGCTTACAGCTTGCTATAGCGCAGAGAAGCAAATCCTATGCGGTGATACATATACGAAGTCACCAATGGGTGGAGGGACTGGGAGAAGGCAATGCTCGGGCGGATAAATTAGTTGCCGCTCCAGCCACTGAAGCGCCATTATCTCCCTTCTGTAGAGCTAGGGAGGCTCATGCTATTTTTCACCAGAATGCTAAGGGACTTGCGCGGGCTTACAAACTGTCTAGAGCTGATGCACAAGCGATAGTAAAAGCTTGTCCAATATGTAGTAATTATAATTCAGGGGTGGGACTCGGAGTCGGGACAAACCCCAGAGGGCTTAAAGCCAATGAAGTGTGGCAAATGGATGTTACTCATGTTCCAGCATTTGGACGATTGAAATATCTGCATGTAACAATAGACACTTATAGTCACATGATCTGGGCTACACCGCAGCCTGGAGAAAAAGTTCGGGATGTACGACGTCATCTTGCCAGTTGTTTTGCAGTAATGGGAGTACCACAGACTATAAAGACTGATAATGGTCCAGCCTATGTTAGTGGGCCATTCAAGCGATTCATGGAACTATGGGACATTAAACATATTACTGGTATTCCACATTCACCAACTGGTCAGGCTATTGTGGAAAGGGCTAATGGAACAGTTAAACAATATTTAGAAAGGTTTAAAGACATTATTGATGTTAGAGAAAGGGTAGACAAGACTCTATTTGTTCTGAATCATTTGTGTGTTTTTGGGGAACATGACGAACCACCTGTAGCACGTCATTATACCAAATCTGAAAATGATAACAAATGTGCTATGAGAGTATTGTACAGAGATATGAAAACAGGGCAATGGTTAGGGCCTGCTGATGTGATTTATGTGGGACGAGGTTATGTATGTGTCTCTTCCCCTACAGGTCCGACCTGGGTGCCTAGTCGGTGTGTAAAGCCAGCCATCGAAGAAAGAAGAGGATGACAACGATCATGGCTGAAGTAACAGAACAAGGGACTTTGATTATGCTATCAGTTATAATAATGGCTGGACATGGTAATGCTATCTTAGGGAAGATTGACCCTCAGCAGAATATGTGGGTCACCTGGGCTAATGAAACCAGACAGAGTTCATTTTGTCTGTTTCTTGCTTCTGCATCTGATCCTTTTAGAACATGCTTGTTTGGGGTTCCAATAGGGGATCCAAAGGAACTGAGTGAAATGTTAGCACCATACTCTGCCAGTGTTACTTTACTTAGTAGATCCCTTTCTGCTAATGTCTCGGATGGAGTAGTTGCTGCCCTGCAAGCTCTTAATAACTCATTGCCATGGGACCCTCAAGAACTGGATCTCCTGGGGTCTGTGGTAGTAGGGAATAGCAGTAGTAACTGGACACAAACATGCTTTGTACTCCATGAAGGGAAACAAAATAAAACGCACTGGACCAACATAACATCGAGGACCCTTGGATTTGAGGCCAATGGACATTACTGTGGATGGAACAACACCGGGAATATTAGTGTACCATTTGGGGCGTATGGAATAGGTGATACCAATTCAATCTGGTTTCAAAGTCAGGCCAAAGCTTTGCCACCTGGTATGTTTTTAATCTGTGGGGACCGTGCATGGCAAGGGATACCAGCTAGTGCTTTTGGGGGTCCGTGTTACCTAGGATGACGCACACTTTTCGTTCCAGATTTGCACTCGTGGAAGAACTCGACAGGGAGCAGAAGAATTAAACGAGATCTAAATACTTTGGGTTCTGACTGTAATGATGGTGTAGAACTGTGGGGTCCAGCAGAAAGATTCTTTGCTTCTTTAGTGCCTGGTGTGGGAACTGCACATGCTTTGACTAACATTAATAAGCTTGCTTGTTGGGCTGTTAAACAATCAAATGTAACAACACAAGTTCTTTCTGAAATGTCGCAAGATATGGAGAGCATAAGACATGCTGTGTTACAAAATAGGGCCGCTATTGATTTCTTGTTATTAGCTCAAGGACATGGGTGTGAAGATGTAGAAGGAATGTGTTGCTTTAATCTCTCTGATCATGGGCAATCAATTCACAATCAATTGAAATGGTTAATGGATCATACACAAAAAATTACGATACAGAATAATTGGTTTGATGATTGGCTTAAATCTGTCTTTGGAAATGTAAGGGGATGGGTTTTTAACTTAATCAAAGAGGGACTTCGCCTTTTGCTTATAATTGTATTGATTATAATTGCTGCACGGGTAGTCTTTAGCTGCTTATCTAGGAAACTAGAACAACTCACAGAGAAGGTGTTTGTAGCCCAAAATAAAAACGGGGGAATTGTGGAGGAATGGTTAAGCGAAGTAGGCCATGTGAACATTGCACAGCTAGGAGGCCGCAAGTTAACAAAGTATCGAACACAGCTCAAATGAGCCTGAGAAAGTACGTAAATAAGCCTGAGAAAATACGTGAATGCGGCCTGGGAAGGAATGTAAGTTCTGGGAGGTTTTAGGGAGGTTTCAGGGAGGTTTCAGGTACAAGAACATGATATCTGTTGGTATGCTGGGAAAGTACTAACTGTGTTACTTTGGTGGGAAACTAGCTGATAGAATAGAGAAATGCACTAACCAATCATGAGCTTAGCTTTTGCAATATGTATGAGCTAATTATATTGAATTAGATAAAAGACGACTGAGCTATCCAATAAATCGAAGTTCACTGATCACTCATATTGAGCGTCTGTGTCTTCCTTCCGTCGACAACAAATGTCCTCGCAACATATATCCTCAGTGATTTTATTTATGGCCCTCAAATCCTGAACTAGCCTATAGCTTTTTCATCTGCCTTTTTAATTGGCAATATGGGTGCATTGTATTCTGATTCGCATTCAATCAATAATCCATACTGTAAAAATTTATCAATTATCTCTTTAATTCCTTTCCTATCTTCTATCCTCAAAGGATATTACTTAACCTTAACGGGTTTCTGTCCTGGCTTTAATTTAATAATCATTAAGGTCACATTTTTAGCTCTTCCAGGGACTTCGGTAGCCCAAACTCCTGGACATACTTGATCTGTGATCTCTAAAGGTATTTCACTTTTAGGGTCAGTTTGTATTAGTGCCAAGCTTAACACATTTATTAGTTGTTCTTCTCCTGTTCTTAATTCCATTTTCCCCTTTTCAAAGACAATTTCTGCTCCTACTTGCCCTAATAAATCTCTACCTAAGAGTGCCCATGAGGAGCTAGGCATAGATAAAAATCTGTGTATGCCCCATTGTTTCCCTAACTTGTACTTCAAAGGTTCACAAAAATAAGCCTTTTCGGTTACACCTTGTCCTGGTTTCAGTTAGAACAGAGTTAATTTTCTTCCTAGTAGCTGGGAGAATGCTATGTTTTGGCTTAGGATGAGAAGAGTGCTGATAACACCCCGATGTTTCAATTGTTGCAGAGCAATGCTTATACCAAGCCAAGGACATCTCAGCTTCTTGCTCTGTCCTGCCAACAGGCAGGCTGGGGGTGCAGCAAGAGCTGGGAGGGGACAGACCCAGGACAGGTGACCCAAACTAGCCAAAGGGGTATTCCATAGCATCTGACGTCAGGCTAAACAATACATAGGGGTGGCTAGCCAGGGGGAGGGGGCCGGACTGCTCGGGGTTAGGCTGGGCATCGGTCAGCGGGTGGTGAGCAATTGCATTGTGCATCACTTGTTTGTACACATTATTAGTAGTGGTACTATTATCATCATTGTATTATTATTATTATTATTATTATTATTATTATTATTATTATTATTATTATTTTGTCTTATTAAACTGTCTTTATCTCAACTCACGGGCTTCACTTTCCATTTCTCTCCCCCGTCCCAGAGAGGGAGGGGGAGGGTGAGCGAACAGCTGCGTGGTGTTTAGCTGCCGGCCGGGTTAAACCACGACACACCTTTTACCCTAACATAATAATTCTGTGAAAGCATTAATGCTTGATTTAGAACTGAATACGTTGCCCCATAGCAATAAGAAATTTCACTTCCATTCCTCCCCTAGCTTCATTATAACCAGTGGAGGATCCGCTAGGGTAGATTCCCCAGGTCCCCGTTATTCCTGTTGAAATCAGGGGTTGATTACCCTAGGAAAAGGCTAGTCAATTTGTCCTCCAAAGCCAGGTCCAAACCGTTTTGTTTTATTTATTTATTTATTTATTTATTTATTTATTTATTTATTTTCATTACATTTCAGAGTTGGTCCAAAAATTCCATAGGGCTTTCTTTTAGACCTTGTTGGAAGCATATTCTCAATTCCCAATTCATCCAGGTTTTAGTATTTACTTAACCGTTCATGATTTTCAGGATGATTCGGGTCTTAGTGGGGGTCGGTCAGGGGAATGCAATTGTCCACAGTTCCCTGAACGGTCCCATCAGCAATCTGAGCTCGCACATGAACTCAGGTTGTTTTAAGAGTGTACCTCTTTTCTGTTTCTGTGACAACTCTCTCGGACCGATCATGGTCCCTTTGCCCTAAAGGGCTAACACCCATGATTTTAAGATCTCTGCCTCGGGCAGAGGCAGAACTATTAACATTCCTACATCCTCTTTCCCTGCTCATTCAACTTCAAACACCTTTAACACTTTCAACAACCCTTTTAACACTTCCTTTATCTTTCTCCAGCCTGTACTTCTCTAATGCCAACATCAAAGGTTCAGTCAGGGGCCAACTTAATTCCCTACCTTTTCCCACCAAGATGCTGAAACATCAGTATACAACATTTCATCCTGTTCTGCTTCTCAAAAAACAACATTAACTGTAGCAAAATATTATAGTTTAAAGTTCCATTTAGGGGCCACTTTTCTCCACATTCCAGCTTATAAAGCGGCCACCACTGATTACGATATTTTATCAATGTTTTCCTGTTCACACTTCCACCGGCAGATCCTCCAATATCCTTCCAGTGACTTAAAACACATCCTAACACACTTTTCTTTAAAATTTCACTGCTTGTTTGCCCCCCCAGTTTCCAGTTTACACTTTCAGAATACACATGTTACTTACAAAAGCGTATCACAAAACGTATCACTCACAAAAATACGGGCACGCAATATCTTTCAGTAGCGATGCCACAAAACTACTATTACCAGCAATATTGCCAAAATCACAGTAACAATAGTCAGAGTCAAATTCCACATGCGATAAGTCAGAAAACCGAACTGTGTAACACCGTAACGATATCTTTCTTATAACAATGCCACGAACCTACTATTACCACCAGGAAAATAGCCAAAATCGCAGTAACAATAACCAGAGTTAAATACCATACTCCATGAGTCAGAAAACCGAAATAGACAACACAATTCCAGATGGACCTTAAAGCGAGCTCCTTCCTTAAGGTCCCCAAACATGTACTTATGGTGCTAACCACAAAGTATATACCAAACACTGCCTCGCAGAAGATCACCTTCTGACTTACAGACAGTTCCAGATGACCGGTCTACCAGAAAACCAAACCAGAATAGAGAATATACTCACTTACAATGATGGGGTCCTTGTCTGCCTCCGCAGTGATCCGGTGAGTCGAGGAGTCCCTCCGGGAAATCCCGGGGGTACCCTAGGGAGTCCTGTTCCCAGCGGGTCCTGCGGTCCGGCAGAGAGGTTGTCCCATCTGGGTCGCCAAATTGATTCAAAGATCGAAGCCGAAATTCCTTTAAGTGGTATATTCTTTATTGCAGCGCTGGATGCACGGGGGATCTCTCCACCTATCGTGCATACCCAAAGCAGAAAGCAGTCTTGAATTTATACAATCAATCTATCAATATTCTACAAGCACCTATACATATGCATTACCTATCCCCGCCTTCCCTCGCTTCTCATGCTAATTAGCCTTTTGGCACCTTGCGCCTGCGCAGAGCCTTCCAAGAATTGTGGGCAGGGGTCTTTGGGACGTGGGCAGGGGTCTTTGGGAGGAAGACCCCGAGTCTTCCTCACAGTGTACTTTTCACCTTTGGTCAGGAATCTGCTGAATTGGCATGTTTCTTAATTGCAAGAGCTGGTTGTTGCCAATTCTCCCGTTTGTTGTATCTTTATAATGAATTCCAATGTCCAGTTTCGAGAGTTATAGTCCTTACATTCGTTTCTCTGTCCGCCTGCCGCTTCCTTATCATGAGTTCCAGTGTCTTGTTTCGAGATATACAGTCCTTGTCTGGGGATTGTCCTTGCCTCCCCAATAGCTCCTTAATCAGCCTTCACACAATTATCTGAGAATGAAAGCTGCTTTCCAGTAATTCAGAAAGCCAAGTTACGTCTCAGCCTTGAGCATCTCGGGCTTTTGGGCCTGTCTGTAACATTTGGCACCAGCACTAATACTTTTTTTGGCATATGTTTAGCGTTTGGGGCCTGTGTCTGGGATTTGGGCCCTGTCTCGAACCACTGGGGCTTTGTCCTGGGTTTTGGAGCCTGCCTCTAGAGTTCAGGGCCTGTGATTAGGCTTTTGGGGTCTGTGTCTGGGGGCCGGTATCTGGGGGCAAGGGGGGAGCTGCTTGTAGACCCTTGGGGCCGGCATTGAGGGGGTTGGGAGCTGACTCTACACCTTTGGGGCCTGCTTCTGGGGGCGGGGGGGGGGTTGAGACCTGCATCTGGGGGAGGGGTGGGAGCTCTTTGTATTCCTTTGGAGCCTGTGTCAGGGGGCGGGGGGGGGGGGGGGGGGGGAAGGGGAGGGTTGGTTGGGCGGTGCTTGTACACTGTTGGAGCCTGGGTTGAGGGAGGAGGTTTGGAGCTGCTTCTACACCTTTGGGCCTGGCATCGGGGGTAGGGGGTTGGGTGCTGGTTGTAGGGGCCTGTGTTTGGGGGGGGGCTTGGGACCTGCGTCTGGGGGAGGGGTGGGAGCTGCTTGTACACCTTTGGGGCCTGCATGTGTGGGGGGTCAGGGCCTGTGTCTAGCGGGCTGGGAACTGCTTGTACAATGTAGGAATCTGTTTCTGCAGGGTGGCTGGGAGCTGTTTGTACAACTTTGGGGCCAGCATCTGGGGGTGGCTGGGAGCTGCCTGTACACTGTAGGGGCCTGTGTTTGTGGGGGCCTTGGGGGCCTCCCTCGGGGGGGGGGGGGAGGAGGGTTGGGAACTGCTTGTATAGGGTAGGGGGCCTGCCTGGCAGGGGTTGGGAGCTGCTTGTAGAATTTGGGTCGCTGTGTCTGGGGGGGCGGTTGGGGCCTGTGTCTCAGGGGTGTTGGGAACTGGTTGTACACCTTTGGGTCCTGTCTCTGGGGGGGGAGCTACTTGTACCCTTACCATAAGCCGTACTCTAACACATACTTCTACCAGTACCCTTACCCTTACCGTAACCCTTACCTTTACCCTTACTCTTACCCTTACCAAAGCATTACCCTTACCCTTAACGTAAGCCTAAACCTTAACCTTATCCTTACACTTACACTTACCGTAACCCTTACCCTTTCTGCTACACTTACCCTTAGCCTAAATCTAAACCTTACACTTACCCTAACCCTAACACTTACCCTTACCATTACCCATATACTTACTCTTACCCTAACCCTAAATCTTACCCAAACACTTACCCTGACCCTTACATTAACCCTAAACCGTACCCTAAAACTTACACTTACTCTTAACCTTAACCTTACGCTTAACCTTAACCTACTACTTACCCTTTCTTATCCGTCACCATACACCTAAAATTAACCCTAACCATTACCCTAACACTTACCCTTACCCTAACCCAAACCCTAATCCTAACTCTAAACCTTACCCTGACTTGTACACTTATCCTTATCCTTACACTTACCCTAACACTTACCCTTACACTTATCCTTATACATATAACTTACCCTTACCCTAAACCTTAACCTTAACCTAACTCTAACCCTAAACCTTACCTTAACCCTTACCCTGACCCTTACATTAACCCTTACCCTTACCCTAAAACTTACACTTACTCTTAACCTTAACCTTACCCTTAACCTTAACCTAATACTTACCCTTCCGTTTCCCTCACCCTAACCCTAAAATTAACCCTAACCATTACCCTAACACCTACCCTTACCCTAACCCTTACTCTAACCCTTACAATGACCCGTACCCTTACACATACACTTACACTTACTCTTACCCTAAACCTTACCCTTACCATAAGCCATATTCTAACAAATTCTACCCGTACCCTTACCCTTACCGTAATCCTTACCCTTTATGTTACCCTAAACCTTACCCTTACCCTAACACTTACCCTTATCGTAAACCTTACCCTTTCTGCTACATTTACCATTAGCCTAAATCTAAACCTTACACTTACCCTTACCTTAACCCAATACTTACCCTTACGTTTCCCTCACCCTAACCCTAAAATTAACCCTAACCATTATTCTAACACTTACCCTTACCCTAACCCTAACCCTTACTCTAACCCTTACCCTGACCCATACCCTTACACTCACCCTTACCCTTACATTACCCTAACTCTTACCCATACCATAACCCATACCCTAACACATATTTTTACCCTTAACCTTACCGTTACCCTTACGCTTACTCTATCCGTTACCCTTACGCTTACCCTTAACATAAACCTTACCATTAATCTTACCCTTACGCTAACCCTTACCCTTACCCTATCCCTTACACTTATCCTTATCCATACCCTTAACCTTACCCCAACCCTTACCCTTAAGCTGAACATAACCCTAAACCTTACCCCAAACCTTTCCCTGAACCTTACATTAACCCTAACCCTTAACCTAAACCTTACACTTACTCTTAACCTTAACCTTACCCTTAACCTTAAGCTAGTACTTAACCTTACATTTTTCTCACCCTAATCCTAAAATTAACCCTAACCATTACCCTAACACTTAACCGTTACACTTACCCTTATTCTATCCGTTACTCTTACACTTTCCCTTAACATAAACCTTACCCTTTACCTTACCCTTACCATAAGCCATACATCAACACTTACATGTACACTTACGCTTACACTTATCCTAGTAATTACTCGTACAATTACCCTTAACCTAACCATAAACATTAAGGATAAGCTTAAGGGTCACCCTTAAGGTTACCGTTATCCTAACACTTACACTTAAGTTCATGGTAAGGGTTAGAGTAAGGGTAAGTGTTAGGGTAATGGTTAGGCTAATTTTAGGTTTAGGGTGAGGGAAACGGAAGGGTAAGTATTAGGTTAAGTTTAAGGATAAGGTTAAGAGTTATGGTAAGGGTTAGGTTTAATGTAAGGGTAAGGGTTTGGGAAATGTTTAGGATAAGGGTAAGAGAAGGGATAATGGTAAGGGTAAGGATGATGTTTAGTGTAAGGGTTAGATTTAGTTAAGGGTAAGGGTTAGTGTAAGTTTAAGAGTAAGGGTAAGTGTAAGGGTATGTGTAAAAGTACGGGTAATTGTAAGGGTTAGAGTAAGGGTTAGGGTAAGGGTAAGTGTTAGGGTAATGGTTAGGGTTAATTTTAGGGTTAGGGTGAGGGAAACGTAAGAGTAAGTATTAGGTTACAGCTAAGGTTAAGGTTAAGAGTAAGTTTAAGGTTTAGTGTAAGGATTAGGGTTAATGTAAGGGTCAAGGTAAGGGTTGGGGTAAAGGTTTAGGTAAAGGGTAAAAATATGTATATTGTAAGGGTGAGGGGTTAGGGTAATGGTTAGATTTTAGTTAGATTTAGGTAAGGGTGAGGGTTCGGGTAAGGTTTAGAATTAGGCAAAGGGTAAGTGTAGCAGAAAGGGTAAGGTTTAGGATAAGGGTAAGTGTTAGGATAAGGGTAAGGTTTAGGGTTAGCTTAATAGTAAGGTTAAGGGTAATTGTACGAGTAATTGCTAGGGTAAGTGCAAGCGTAAGTGTACATGTAAGTGTTGTTGTATGGCTTATGGTAAGGGTAAGGTCAAGGGTAAGGTTTATGTTAAGGGTAAGCGTAAGGGTAACAGATAGAGTAAGGGTAAGGGTAAGGTTAAGGGTAACGGTAAGGTTAAGGGTACAAATATGTGTTAGGGTATGGGTAAGAATTAGGGTAAGTATAAGGGCAAGGGTAAGGGTAAGGGTACAGGTCAGGGTAAGGGTTAGAGTAAGGGTTAGGGTTAGGGTAAGGTTAAATGTTAGGGTAATGGTTAGGGTTAGTTTTAGGGTTAAAGTCAGGAAAACGTATGCGTAAGTATTAGGTGAATGTTAAGGGTAAGGTTAAGGTTAAGAGTAAGTGTAAGTTTTAGGGTAAGGGTTAGGGTTAATGTAAGGGTCAGGGTAAGGGTTGGGGTAAGGTTTAGGGTAAGGGTTAGGTTAAGGATAAATGTTAGGGTAAGGGTAAGGTTAATGGTAACCGTAAGTGTAAAGGTAAGGGTTACGGTAAGGGTAAGAATAAGGGTATGGGTAATGGTAAGGGCGAGGGTTATGCTAAGGGTAAGTGTAAGGTTTAGATTTTGGCTAAGGGTAAGTGTAGCAGAAAGGGTAAGCTTTAAAGTAAGGTTTAAGGTTTAGGCTTAGGTTAAGGGTAAGGGTAAGGGTACGGGTCAGGGTAAGGGTTAGAGTAAGGGTTTGAGTATGGGTAAGGGTAAGGGTTAGCATAAGTGTAAGGGTGCAAGCAAGGATTAGGGCAAGAGTAAGTGTAAGGGTAATAGAAAGGGTTAGGGAAAGTGTAAGGGTAAGGGAATGTGTTAGGATATGTTTTAGGGGAAGCAGAAGGGTAAGGGTTAGGTTAAGTGTAAGGGGGAGGGGAAGGTAAGGGGAAGGGTTGGAGTAAGGTATAGGGTAAGGGTAAGGTTATGGTTAAAGGAAAGAGTAAGGGTAAGGAAAAAGTAAAGGTAAGGATTTGGGTAATGGTAAGGGTGAGAAGGTTTAGGGTAAGGGTTACGGTAAGGGTTAGGTAACGCAGTGTACAACCTGGGATGTCACGCGCAGAGCTGCCTCTGGCAAGGTGAGTGAGGAACAGATGTAGCAGTTGTTGTGTTGTAGGTCTCACTGTTCCTCTAAGCATCCCCTCTTTGTCTTTTAGAGGTGTTGTAACTGTTTGAAGAGGGTAGATTGAAGCATCTGCCTCGGGGGCTGGTAAGCGGCAGAGGTAAGGGAGCAGATGAGAGTAACTTACCTAGTTGTGCTGTGTCTTTGGATGCTGCATCGGCCTATGTGTTTCTTTTTCTTTCACAGGTGTCTCGCACAGGCTCAAAGGAGCAAACTGCACTCTGAAGAGCTGTGTAAGAAGAGGGGCTGGTCATGAGCTGGGTTGGAGCAGAACGACCAAGTAGCACAAGGTGACTATGAAAGGTGTCCGTCTTGCTTTGCAGGTGCCGTGGCAGGCTCTCCACAGAAGTGGATAAGGATATGAGATAAGGCCAGAGAGCGACAAGGAGCGGCACGTGCAGGGATGGTTTTGAAGCGCTGCGGTGGCTTACTCTTCTGTTCATCAGGTGCCACAGGCAAGGTGGGTTGTAACATCAGTCGTTATATTTGCATGAAAGCAGTTCACTTGAATGCCACAGTGCATCTGAGTAGGGTGTTCTAGCAGAACAAGCTTGTCTGGCACAGCGGTGCCTGATGGCAATGTGTTTCCTCAGGTGAAGAGGTGCCTGAAGCCCCATCCTATCTAGCCTGCACACAATTATCTGAGAATGAAAGCTGCTTTCCAGTAATTCAGAAAGCCAAGTTACGTCTCAGCCTTGAGCATCTCGGGCTTTTGGGCCTGTCTGTAACATTTGGCACCAGCACTAATACTTTTTTTGGCATATGTTTAGCGTTTGGGGCCTGTGTCTGGGATTTGGGCCCTGTCTCGAACCACTGGGGCTTTGTCCTGGGTTTTGGAGCCTGCCTCTAGAGTTCAGGGCCTTTGATTAGGCTTTTGGGGTCTGTGTCTGGGGGCCGGTATCTGGGGGCAAGGGGGGAGCTGCTTGTAGACCCTAGGGGCCGGCATTGAGGGGGTTGGGAGCTGACTCTACACCTTTGGGGCCTGCTTCTGGGGGCGGGGGGGGGTTGAGACCTGCATCTGGGGGAGGGGTGGGAGCTCTTTGTATTCCTTTGGAGCCTGTGTCAGGGGGCGGGGGGCGGGGGGGGGGGGAAGGGGAGGGTTGGTTGGGAGGTGCTTGTACACTGTTGGAGCCTGGGTTGAGGGAGGAGGTTTGGAGCTGCTTCTACACCTTTGGGCCTGGCATCGGGGGTAGGGGGTTGGGTGCTGGTTGTAGGGGCCTGTGTTTGGGGGGGGGGCTTGGGACCTGCGTCTGGGGGAGGGGTGGGAGCTGCTTGTACACCTTTGGGGCCTGCATGTGTGGGGGGTCAGGGCCTGTGTCTAGCGGGCTGGGAACTGCTTGTACAATGTAGGAATCTGTTTCTGCAGGGTAGCTGGGAGCTGTTTGTACAACTTTGGGGCCAGCATCTGGGGGTGGCTGGGAGCTGCCTGTACACTGTAGGGGCCTGTGTTTGTGGGGGGCTTGGGGGCCTCCCTCGGGGGGGGGGGGGAGGGTTGGGAGCTGCTTGTATAGGGTAGGGGGCCTGCCTGGCAGGGGTTGGGAGCTGCTTGTAGAATTTGGGTCGCTGTGTCTGGGGGGGGGGGGTTGGGGCCTGTGTCTCAGGGGTGTTGGGAACTGGTTGTACACCTTTGGGTCCTGTCTCAGGGGGGGAGCTACTTGTACACTTTTGGGGTCTGTATTTGAGGGGGGTTGGGAGCTGCTTGTGCACTTTTGGACCTATGTTTAGGCTGGTTGGGAGTTGCTCATGCATTCTAGGTGCCTCCCTTTTGAGAAGGGTTGGGGCCTGCATCTGTGGGTGGTTGGGAGCTGCTTGTACACTATAGGGGCCATGGTCTTGGAGGGGGGTCTGGGCTGTTTATACACCTTTGTGGCCTGTGTTTGGGGGGGGGGGGGTGGGCCTGTGCCTGGGGAAGTTGGGAGCTGTTTGTTCACTCTAGGAGCCTCCATTTGGGGGTCTTTGGGGCCTCCCTTTGAGGGGGAGGGAGTTGGGAGTTGGTTGTACACCTCCGCATCCCGTGTCTTGCGGGGGGTGGGGTGAGTGGGACCGGTCTCTGAAGGGGCGGGTTGTGAGCTGCTTGTACACCTGTGTCGGGGGGAGGGTAGGGGGGTTGGCGGGGGTCGGGTCCGGGTCTTGGGCCAGTGTCTGGGTGGAGTCCAGTTCTTGGGAGGGGGTGGTGGGGTAGGAGCTGCTTGTGGGCAGTTGGGGTCTGCATCTGGGTGTGGTTGGTGCCTGCTTCTGTTGGCAGTTTGGGGCCTGCTTGTAGACTTGTGCAGCCTGGGTTTGGGGGCTTTTCTGTAACGTTTGGGGTCTGCATTTTTGCTTTGGGATGCATCTTGAGCTTTTGAGGCCTAGCAGTAGCATTTGGGGCCTGCATCTGGGGCTTTTCTGTAGCATTTTGGTTGCGTATTTGTGATTTGGGGCCTGTATCGTGGGTTTTGCCTTTTTTGTAGTTTCCATCTTTGTGTGTGTGTGTTTCGTTGTTGGTTGTCTGGGGTTAGGGGCAGGTTGGGGTTTGGATTAAAGTCAGTGTCATTAGCGTTAGGGGGTTGATAATAAGGGTTAGGGTTGTGGTTAGAGTTGTTAGGTTTAAGGGGAATAAGGATTTCAGGGTAAGGGGATCAAGGTTGTGGGAATAAAAATGTTGTTTTTGCGCAGTTACATCCTGTAGAGGGAAGGAAGGTGGTATTGAGATATGCTTGCAGTGATAAGACAGCTTAACAGTGTGAAAGGAGTTCATCTGATTCGTGTCAATATGGAACAATGCTAGGGCCGCATGATATGATGAAAAGTCTGAGAAAACCAGAGTGGTTAATATATATAGTTCTTGAATCTTGCAAAGGAATGGTCCATCAATTCGGGTCAATAGGGGATAAGAGAACAAAGGGGTTTCAGAATAACTGCTAACTATTACAACTGTTGCATGGGACACTATGCAAGTGTCTGCCATCCAGCCAAGATGGACAAAGGAGATGGACAAGAGAAAAGCCTGGGAGGAAGACTACGAGCCTTCAGTACGAGCGGCCCCCAGAGGGACCACCGGAGACTGATAACGCCTGCACCAGTGGGAGGGTTTGGATTCTGGGAACTAATTAGAATAACCCTGCCTTTTGTAGAAGTAGTAATGAATATGTATTAGCCTAGCAGCATAAAAACCAGCCGCCTGATGTAACTTGTGTGCGTCTTGGTGGAGCAGAGACTCCTGGCGCACCCAGCGCTGCTTGCTTACCTCTATTCAATTAATAAATTGTAAATTTCAATTGCAATCCTATTTGGGACCCAGTCATTTATTACAAGCGGGCGCTCGTCCGGGAGGGCTTTGGTTCCTGATTTCTGGTTTGATCTAGGAGAGGCACCCCCACCATTTGGTGGCTGCTGTTTGAGTCAGGTCGGAACTAATGGCATCTTGAACCTGAATAAAGGTAAGCAAAGTTTCTGATTCTTTTTTTCAGCTCCCTTGCCAGCTGCAGCACTATATTTTGCCCATAATTGTGTGTGTGAAGATCCGAACGAAGATGACGGAGTCGTAAGCATTTAAAGCGTATACCGTTCGGTTGGGTGGGGTTCGGTTGCCTGTGTGTGTAAGAGTGTGACTGAGATGGAACTTAGTTCTGAAGCGATTGTGGAGGTCTTCTAACCGCGGTTCCAATCTCCCGTGAGGGACTTGGCCGGTGAAGGACCGAAGGGATTCCTATAGGATTTGTGGGTGTGTGATAGGTCCTCGACCCCCTGCAAGACACTCTTACTAAGGTAACCAAGGGCTGTGGGAATTGCCAGAGTAAAATTCCTAGATGGGTCAGACAAAATCGAAGACCAGAGACCAGAAGAAAGGGAGCAAATTACCAGTCATACCACCAGAAAGTCCATTAGGAATAACGATTCGAAATTGGAATGATAGGGACCCCAGAAAAGGAAAAAGTAAATTAAAAATGGTCCAGTATTGTGTGACAGAATGGCCAAAGGAGCCTTTAAGACTACATGTCTTTTGGCCTGTTTTTGGATCCTTCAAAGACTGGATTTGCCAGGCCTTAAATATCCATGTTAATTCAAAGGAACCTTTTAGCCAGGAAGAAAGTGATTATGCAGGATTATGGATCAGGAGGACTTCACGTCCTTTTCCAGCCTCAATATTTACACTAAAAGCAGGTAAGAAATTTGAAGAACAAGAAGAACATGAAAAAGAAAAAGAAGATAAACGTGAGCCGTTGGATAAGCTACCACCTCCATATCCTAACAATCCACTCCCGGCGGCTCCCCCTCCGGTGGCTGTGGTATCGCCACCAGTACCACCGTTGCCCCAGCTTCCACCACCAACAGCACCAGAATTAGACCGACCTCCGGCCGCATGCAGGAGAAGTAGGACGGATGTATCTGAGAGGGCTTCTCTATATCCCTTAAGGGAGGTAACTGGTGTATAACTGGTGCGCGTCTTGGTGGAGCAGAGACTCCCGGTGTACCCAGCACTGTTTGCTTACCTCTATTCATTCAGTGAATTGTAAACTTTGATTGTAATCCTATTTGGGACTTTTATTTATTATAACAGACAACCTTGTAAAACGCAGACAACCAGAATCCTTACAGCAATTAGGTGGAAATCACGGCGTAAGAAACGTTACCACCTCAAAGAGTAAAAACCTCAAAAGAAATGTGACTTGTAACAGGCCAGCAGCTGTGTATTTTCTGTGAAGCACCAGCTAGATTATGAACCTTGAATAGCACAGTTAAAGGGGAAACAGGGGAGGGTCGGGAGGGTCCCGGTCCTCAGCAGAAAAAAAAAGTGTATAAACTGTGTATGGAATTAGTAGGCACCCTCCTGCTTGTGGGACACCCGCCATTGTAATCTCGAATAATAATGCTACTGTACTGAGATCCTCGACTCAGCCTATGCTATTTGCTACAGATTGATTCAGGGTTTTAAGGTTTCAGGGATTGGGCACTAGGGTTGGGTTGCAGGGTAAGAGGTTTCAGGGTTTATGTTTAGGATTTTAAGGTTTTTAGGGTTGGAGTTTTAACGGTTAGGGTTTTAAGGATTTGGGGGTTAGGGTTTTAAGGGTTTCAGGGTTAGCGTGTTAGGGTATTAGAGTTTTTTGGGTTGTAGTGTTGATATGTTTTTTAGGGTTAGAGTCTTAAGGTTTTATTTTTGGTCAGTTATTTACGGTTAGGGTTTTAAGATCTTTTTTTTTTTTTTTTTTTTTTTTTTTTTTTCAGGTTAGGTTCTCCAGGGCCAGGGTTTTGAGTATCCTAATTTTGGGGGTTTGGATTTTGAGCATCTTAATTTTGGGGGTTAGGCTTTTGTGTGCCCTAATTTTTTGGGATCGGCTTTCAAGCATCCTAAGTAGTTGGGTTAGGGTTTTGAGCATCTTAATATTTTGGGTCTGGGTAATGAGCATCCTCAGTTTTCAGGATAGGGTTTGGAGCATCTTAATGTTTTGGGTTTGGGTTTTGAGCGTCCGAATGTTTTTGGGTTAGGGCTTGGAGCATCCTAATGATTTTGGGTTAGGGCTTTGAGCGTCCTGTTTTCGGGATAGGGTTTTGAGCGTCCAAAGTTTTTGGGTTTGGGTTTTGAGCGTCCAAAGTGTTATAAGTTGCCCCCTTAATTAATTTTCAGAGAGCATTGTATTAATCATAGAAAGGAATTTATTGAGTAAGCAAACATCAAGCAAAACAGCACTGGGCAGCCGGGGAGTCTCAGCTCCGCCAACGGCACGCACCTCACCCCTGCCAGGGTCCCTTTTTATACCTTGCTAATTCTGGGATTACTCAGCACATCCTGGTATATTCTGCGACTGCGCGCACTGTTGCTATGTTCCCTCAACATAACCCTAAAATTAACCGTAACCATTACCCTAACACTTATCCTTACCTAACCCTAATCCTAACCCTTAGTCTAACTTTTAACCCTGACCCATAACCTTAGACTTCCCCTACCCTTACCCTTACTCTTCCCCTTACCCTAACCCTTACCCTTACACTTACGGTTACCATTAACCTTACCCTTACCCGAACACTTAACCTTACCCTATCCCTTACACTAATCCTTATCCATACAACTTCCGCTTACCCTAACACTTAACCTTAACCTAACCCTAACCCTAAACCTTACCTGAACCCTTACCCTGACCCTTACATTAACCCTAACCCTAAAACTTAACCTTAACCTTACCCTTAACCTTAACCTAATACTTACCCTTACTTTTCCCTCACCCTAACCCTAAAATTAACCCTAACCATTACCCCAACACTTACCCTTACCCTAACCCTCACCCTTACCATAACCCATACTCTAACACATACTTCTACCCGTACCCGTACCCTTACCGTAACCCTTACCCTTACCGTTACCGTAACCCTTACCCTTACCCTATCCCTTACCCTTAACCTAACCCTAAACCTTACCCTTATCCTAACACTTACCCTTACCGTAAACCTTACCCTTTCTGCTACATTTACCCTTAGCCTAAATCTAAACCTTACACTTACCCTTAGCCTAACCCTCGCCCTTACCATTACCCGTACCCTTATTCTTACCCTTACTGTAACCCTACGGTTACCATTAACCTTACCCTTACCCTAACACTTATCCTGAACCTAACCCTTACCCTAAACCTTACCCCAACCCTTACCCTGACCCTTACATTAACCCTAACCTCTACCCTAAACCTTACACTTACTTTTAACCTTAACCTTACCCTTAACATTAACCTAATACTTACGCATACATTTTCCTGACTTTAACCCTAAAACTAACCCTTACCCTAACCCTTACACTTACCCTAACCCTAACCCTAACCCTTACTCTAACCCTTACCCTGACCTGTACCCTTACACTTACCCTTACCCTTATACTCACCCTAATTCTTACCCATACCATAACCCATACCCTAACACATATTTGTACCCTTAACCTTACCCTTACCCTTACTCTATCTGTTACCCTTACGCTTACCCTTAACATAAACCTTACCCTTGACCTTACCCTTACCATAAGCCCTACAACAACACTTACATGTACACTTACGCTTACACTTACCCTAGCAATTACTCGTACAATTACCCTTACCCTTACCCTTACCCTTAACCTAAGCCGAAACCTTAAACCTTACAGTAAACCTTACCCTTTCTGCTACACTTACCCTTAGCCTAAATCTAAACCTTACACTTACCCTTACTGTAACCCTCACCCTTACTGTTGCCAATACCCTTACTCTTACCCTTA
The DNA here is from genome assembly GCF_964211825.1 of Aythya ferina. Lineage (NCBI taxonomy): Eukaryota > Metazoa > Chordata > Aves > Anseriformes > Anatidae > Aythya > Aythya ferina. The sequence goes on along the minus strand of NW_028181395.1, from coordinate 297,778 downwards.
CCCTAACCCTTCTCCTTACACTTACTGTTACCTTTAACATTACCCTTACCCTAACACTTACACTTATCCTTATCCATACCCTTACCCTTACCCTAATCCTTACCCTTAACCTAACCCTAACCCTAAACCTTACCCCAGCCCTTACCCTGACCCTTACATTAACCCTAACCCTTACCCTAAAACTTACACTTACTCTTAACCTTAACCTTACCCTTAACTATTACCCTAACACTTACCCTTATGTTTCCCTCACCCTAACCCTAAAATTAACCCTAACCATTACCCTAACACTTACCCTTACCATAACCCATACCCTAACACGTACTTGTAGCCTTAACTTTACCATTCCCCTTACCCTTACCTTTACTGTCTCCGTTACCCTTACACTTACACTTAACATAAACCTTAAAGTTAACCTAACCCTTGTTATAAATGGCTCAGGATTCAAATTAGGATTAAATAAAAAAATAGGATTTATTGAAAGAATATAAAGGAATAGAGGTAAGCAAACAGCGCTGGGTGCACCGGGAGTCTCCGCTCCACCAGGACGCACACCAGTTACATCAAGCAGCTGATTTTTATGCTCCTAGACTAATATATATTCATTACTACTTCTAAAAAAAATAGATTATTAGAATTAGCTTCCGGGGTGCAGTCCCTCCTACTGGAGCATGCGCAGTCTCCTCTGGGGTCTCTTCTGGGGGTCTCTAGGGGTCTTTCATGCTGAAGGCTCGTAGTCTTCCTCTCCCCCTTTGTACTTACTTGGCACCATACCAAGTTTATAGAACATTCTCTTCAAGACTTGTCTCCCAGACGTCCTTCAGCTTCTTTTTCCTTCCTCTTAATCTCTCGGCCCCCCTAACCAGATACCAAAGATCCGCATAGTATCCCATAACAGTCACTAGTTGTTATCAGTTGTTCTGAAACTCCCAGACATCAAACACAAACAGCTTCACGAGTAATTAAAACATTCTTCCCCAGCCATTCACAGACACATCTATAGCAGTGTTAGAAATAGAAGTCCGGAATAACAAAAGCAAACAGGTTCATAAATTTAAGGAGTGATAAATTGACTAGAATGAGGGGGAGACTGGGACACGCTGCAGCTGTGGTTCAAGAATTAAATTGCCAGTGCAGGGCCCAGAGGCAGACAGGATTCAAACAGAATTGTTCTTTATGGACACGAATTGTTAAAACATTCCTCACAATCCCTTATCTTCTTTTTAACATCCCCAATTCGTGTCTCTTCTGTTATTAATAATTGGATTTCATCAGTTTGTTCTTGGAGGGTCCAATTCTTAAGCATCATAATTGACATATTCCCTTCTTTTTTTAATGAAGTTATTACAAATGTACTATTTATCACCCGGTGTATTAATAATGTAAGACAAGGTATCATACAAGGTACAAATAATAACGTAATTACACCACATAACAATAAAAATAACACTCTTTTGACCCATGGTCCACCAGGCAGCCATGAAAATAAATCCCATTCCATATCCTTCCAGGTTTGTGTTTGCTCGCTCACCTCCCCCCTCCTTCTCTGGGATGGGAGAGAGAAATGGGAAAGTGAAGCCTGTGAGTTGAGTTAAAAACAAGAAGATAATAACAATAATGATGATAATAGTACTACTAGTAATAATGTGTACGAAACAAGTGATGCACAATGCAATTGCTCACCACCTGCTGTCCGATGCCCAACCTTACCCCGAGCAGTCCGGCCCTCCTCCCAGCCTGCCTGCTGGCAGGACAGTGAGAAGCTGAATTTGGCTTGGTCCTTGGCTTGGTGTAAGCACTGCTCTGTAACAATTAAAAACAATTAAAACATCAGCATATTATTAACATTCTTCTCATCCTAAACCAGAACATAACATTCTATCAGTTACTAGGAAGAAACACCTTTTCATCAATCTTTAAACAGTAATTACTAAAGTTAAATTTTCCACAGACTTCTCCTTCTTGTGCTAGCAAACAATCCAAAGCTAGGCAATTTTGATACAAAGCAGTTCTCATCTTTATAACTCATTTAGATCAGTTCTCATCATTTATAACTATTTCTATTACAGCTAATAACCTAATTATTCTATTAAGTATATATACTGAGGTCCTATAGCCCCAGGATCTGTCTTCTGCCCATGTAGCTGGATCATAATAGGCAAACGCCTTCAGGGTCGATTCAGGCTTGTGTTACCGTTCGGCCTGTCAGGGTGATCCAGCTCCTGTAAAACGAATCACAATTTTATATAGGTTTAAAAAAGAGGTTTTTTATGTTATTTTCTCGGGACAACCTGATCTTAGTGTGGGAGAAGTCCGGTCGAGGCCCTCTCATTCGGCAGTCAATACCGATAGGGGTTGCCTCCCTCGGTAGACCATACACACCACAGTGGAGGGTCCTGCCCCAGTCTTGCCTTCTCCCTTTTCTCCCTTTAGGCTTGTCCTTTTTATTTGGCATCCTTAATTCATGCAGAGCCTCGTTGCCAGAATATTAGTTCTCCCTTAGCTTGAGTTTCAGTTTCCCAGGAGCGGACTCAACCCTCCAAGTTTCAGTAGTTACTGGTCCTTTTATTCTGGATGCGTGGGTCCCTTTCTGCAGTTCTCACAGCTGTTTCAGTAGTCAGTAAAACAAGGTACAGTCCCTCACATCGAGGGTTCAGTGATTCTTCCCTCCCGTGGCTGCTTGTTGAAACACTTTATTTTTTATCTTCTGACAAGTTAAATAGCAGTTATTTAATTTGCTTTGCCGTATGGCCCTTTCCAGGTTCCTGTAGCAGGATTCATCTGATAGCCTTTCAGGTTGATACAGATTTGACTACAGGGTTTTGGCATTCATCACTATCTCCACAGTTTCACAGCTGGACAGTCACATTCATTTATGTTGCATTCCTTCAGGGGCTCATCACCCCAGTCCTTGCAGTCTCTCTGCTGGTTACACACTTTATTGATATCTATGCATTCTCCACTTCTGCACTTGAATTTGCCAGGTCCAGAGCACTGAATAACATTGTTACAGTTTGCTTCATCAGTGCCATCCAGACAGTCTCTCACACCACTGCACTGCCTACTCCCATGGACACAGTTCACATCTGAACTGGTCTGGCCTACAGGTCCAGGAAGGGCAGTTAATTTCATCTCTTCCATCCTTACAGTAAGGATCTCTATCACATCGCCACAATTCTCTTCATCTTCTCCACTGTCACAGTCTTTTTCACCATCACATTTCCATGACACTGTTCTCATATGACACAGCTCAGCACTTTCATCAGACCCATCTTCACAATCCAGATCCCCATCACACTGCCATCTGTTTGGCACACACTGACCACCGTTGCACACAAAGTCAGATTCAGCACACATCTTCTTCACACATCTTCTTCACACAAACACTCTCATCACTGCCATCTGAGCAGTCTTCACATTTTACTCTAGCACCGTCGGCAGCAGTGCACAGTCAGGCGAAGGCGAGCAGCAGGCAGAGCGCCTCGCCTCGCACCGTCACCTGTGTCACTTATACTACTCCTATTACCCATGCTGTTAGTGTCAGTGGCATCCTCCTTTTCTTTTTGCCACTGACCATTCACCACAAATGGATGAGACACATGATTACTAGTTAGGAAAGAGAGTGTAACGTCTGCTATATGGCTGCAGGCAGTGCCAGCTGCAACCTTAGGTTTGTGAAAGAGCCTGCTGGTGGTCATTTGGCAGTGTAATCTGCGTCTCTGCACTCCTGCCCTGCAATAGAGCTTAGTCGTCATTAGTAACAGTTATAACACCAATCTGGGGACTAATAGTCTTTTTTGCATTGCAAGATAAACCTTTTATAAAAAGAATGCTAGAGTGAAGCAGCACAGCCGCTGCTGCCGCTGCCTCCATGGTTCCGTCAGACAGGCTGCAGGGTCCTGATGTCCGCCCCTCTGCTCTGTGCCGACTGGCCACACAGTGAGGGTCGGCTACCGGTGTCCACTGACGCCTCTGGTCTCCCGTAGCAACTCGATCTTGGATGTCCCGCAATTACTTCAATTCCCCGCGTTTTCCGGCTTCTGTCCGGTCTATTCTGTGTCTCTCAGAGCCGTCCGTGGCTCTGCAGCGTCTCTCAGGGCTCTCTCCGTCCAGTGGTAGTCCCTCCGTAGTGTCTCGGGTCTCCCAGCGCCACTCCAGTCTCTCGGCACCGCTCCGGTCTCTCGGCCTGTTCAGGTCTCAGCGAGTCCAGGTCTCGGCCTGTGCAGGCCTCATATGTTGCAGAAAGCATGTCATATCATGCTCCTGCCTTTTTCTTGTCACAGTCAAAACATTTAAGAGCAAAAATAGGATACACAAGATACACAAGATACACTGGGCACCACCACTCAAAACTTGGATAAAACAGCACTTCTTTTCAGTCTGTCAAGCACTTCGTTCGTCTCTGCCCACTCCCCTTGTGGAGAGTACGGAACAACGGATCGGAACTCTGCACTCGCTTTGCAGCAACGCTGCGTCTCACTCACACAGCACAATCGCACACGGAGGCCTCCAGCACATCTCATTCATACCACAGGAATATAATTTAGAATGATAACCAACCAAACAAGTATTGTCTCTGACTGTGTTCTTCGTGAAGTGACTTGTAACACTTTGTTTCAAACCCTTACATTTACACAAATACTTTCAACACAAAATACATACAATATGCAAATATTACAATATACAAAATGTCAACACAAAATACATACATAAAAACACATACAATTATTAACACTCCAGTTAGTATCCCTCCAGCAGCTGAAAACATACCGTTTGTCTGCAGTTTCAGGAGATCTTTGCTCCTGCGGTGAGCAGCTGAGAGTGGAGTCCCCTCCGAGCAAAAACGCTCAGGGTGCACCTAGGGGCGTCCACGCTGCAGCCGATCCCGCAGCCGAGCAGAGTGTCTCCTGCCTGGCTCACCAAAATGACTCACAGAAAGCTGACTCCACAATCAGTAAGATTGTAAAGTAGGTATGTTTACTCAGTTCCATGCAGCACGGGGCGGGTAGTCCCACCAAAGTCGTGCACGCCTAACGTGGCAAATTGCTCTAGTAAAGAGTTACATATACATGAACATTCCTATACATATACATATTCCTAAGCTGTCCCTTTGTGAGCAGTCCTCCTTATCTCAGACCCCTTGATTAAAGTCCGAACCATGAGGTTGTTTTTGATCTGGTTCTCGGGGTCCGAGAGGCTCCTGTTATCTGGTGGTATAAGTGCAGCACAGGCACAAATGTAGCACATATTCATTCTTAATCAATTGCTCTCAAATTTCTAATTCCAATGTTTCAGCTTGCTCTTTTCTGGATCCATGGGTATTCTACTATTAATGTTCAAAGCCTGACAGACCCCGTCCTCCGTGGATCAAAATACATGGGGTCTTAAGAGTTCTTTTGGTCATTCTATCATATAATACAGGATCATTTTTAATTTCCTCTTTAATTTTCTGGGGCCCCTATTGTTCCAATTTCTAATCATTATTCGTAATGGACTTTTTGGTCATATATCTGGTAATTTGCTCCCTTTCTGGTCCTTGGTCTTCGATTTTATCTGACCCATCCGGGAATTTTACTAGTGGCAATTCCCACAGTCCTTGGTTGCCCCTAGTGAGAGTGTCTTGCAGGGGGTTTAGGACCTATCACCCACCCACGTATCCCTCTCTTCACCAGCCCAGCACCCCCGACAGGAGATTAGAACTGGTGAGAAAACAAAAAGACCTCCACACGGACTTTAGAAGTCTCAGTTACACTCTCACACACAAACACTAGCAACCGCACCTTTACCCAACCGGACGGTATCTTACGAATCAGTCGTATTCATCCAGAATCCAACTGGACGGTATCCACAAGCATCTCTGCTGTCTTCTATGAAAGAATATAAAGGAATAGAGGTAAGCAAACAGCGCTGGGTGCACCGGGAGTCTCCGCTCCACCAGGACGCACACCAGTTACATCAAGCAGCTGATTTTTATGCTCCTAGACTAATACATATTCATTACTACTTCTAAAAAAAATAGATTATTAAAATTAGCTTCCGGGGTGCAGTCTCTCCTACTGGAGCATGCGCAGTCTCCTCTGGGGTCTCTTCTGGGGGTCTCTAGGGGTCTTTCATGCTGAAGGCTCTGATTCAAAGATCGAAGCCGAAATTCCTTTAAGTGGTATATTCTTTATTGTAGCGCTGGATGCACGGGGGATCTCTCCACCTATCGTGCATACCCAAAGCGGAAAGCAGTCTTGAATTTATACAATCAATCTATCAATATTCTACAAGTGCCTATACATATTCATTACCTATCCCCGCCTTCCCTCGCTTCTCATGCTAATTAGCCTTTTGGCACCTTGCGCCTGCGTAGAGCCTCCCAAGAATTGTGGGCAGGGGTCTTTGGGACGTGGGCAGGGGTCTTTGGGAGGAAGACCCCGAGTCTTCCTCACAGTGTACTTTTCACCTTTGGTCAGGAATCTGCTGAATTGGCATGTTTCTTAATTGCAAGAGCTGGTTGTTGCTAATTCTTCCGTTTGTTGTATCTTTATAATGAATTCCAACGTCCAGTTTCAAGATTTATAGTCCTTACATTCGTTTCTCTGTCCGCCTGCCGCTTCCTTATCATGAGTTCCAGTGTCTTGTTTCGAGATATACAGTCCATGTCTGGGGATTGCCCTTGCCTCCCCAATACCTCCCCAGTACCTCCTTAATCAATCCCCCCTTTTCTTTTCCCATGCAAATTCTTTTGCATCAGATACTTTCTTTATTTACAGTAACACAACAAAGCAGGCATCTAAACAACATGCACACAAATATTCCTAACACTACTAATACGATTAGAGCAATGAATACTTGTTTCAACCATTGGAAATTGGGCAACCAGGAGGTTAACTTAGTCCATAGTTCACTAAAACTCCATGAAAGATCATCTTTACTGATCTCATGTAGGATCCTGGTCTGCTTCCATATTTCTTCCAGGTCGGTAGAGATCCTTCCACTCTGATCTACATACATACAATAACTTGTGTTTATTACTGTACAGACTCCCCCTTGAGTGGCCAGTAACAAGTCTAGGGTCATCCGATTTTGGAATACTACCTGTGATAAACTAGATATCTCTTCTTGTTGAGCCTTTATAGCATCCAGAATTTTGTTTTCTAACTTCTCTATAATTGCAGAAATATTAACTATTGCCTTTTCCAATTCACTCACTCCTAACCATGGGATAAACCATCGAACGAAACTATGAAAAGCGGTGTGTCTCTCTATCAATGGATTGTTAATTTTTCGTCTGATTCTCCGGATATGAGTTCTCAAGTAACCTCGAGGCACTACATCATGTACTGTCATATTGGGGACTACCGCTCCAAGAGTGCAAGTTCCCTTCCAATTCTCAGGCAAGACCTTACGGGCTGTATCGTTGCATAGCCAATACCACCCTTTTCCTTCTGGAACCGTCCAGCTGGTTGAATTTGCCCAGCCGCTAGTCGTACTAATATCAATTGTTCAATTACAAGATGTCTGATTTCCCACATAGGTAGTATCCGTATTTATACAATGCTGTTTTCCTATACCCTTACGCGGGTTACACCTTTGTACACATACATAATAGGATTCTAACGGCATGAAGCTACTCACTTCTAGTTCCAAAACTGCTTAATATTTTCGACCCCAAGATGTGTTTTCCCACAAATTAGTCCAAGATAAGTTTGCAGGCAAGGGAATCCCAATTAACGATACACCCTTATTCCCATGCTGTGGCAGATGGGTGCATACCCAACAGTTCGTCTTATTAGTTACTTGAGAAATTGTTTGTATTAAGGTCAGGTGTAAGTTCTCATCCCAAGTTGCCCACCCCAAATCCGAGAACCGCACCCCTGCAATCATTAGGATCTGGAAAACCGTAATTTTGTTGGTCCAATTGGAGTGGTGGTCTATATCCTCGCCGGGACCTTCTTCACCCTTGAATTGTGGATCCAAGCTGCTTGCTTCTTAATCTTAATGGCGGTGTGTGTTGTCAGTAATACTTGGTATGCTCCCATCCACTTTCCTTCCATTTTTCCTGTAGGAGTTGTCCTGAAAAAGTCTTTATATATATATAATTCCCGAGCTTAAAGGGGTGGATTGGTTGATCCAACCCTCTAGCCCTGGTCCCTAAAACAAATGTATGTACTTTATTTAATTGTTTCTGAAGTTCAGTTATATAAGCATATAAATATTCTGATCCTAACTGCGTTAGGTCCTCTCCACTAAATAGAAATTGCTATGGCCTTCCATATAAGATTTTGAAGGGACTCAAATTCCCTTTTATTCTAGGTTTAACTCTAATTCCAAGTAATGCTAAAGGGAGGGATTGAGGCCATGACAAATTAGCTTCTTATCCAATTTTAGCTATTTATTGTTTAATTAAATGGTTCATTTTTTCTACCTGTCCACTTGCCTGTGGTCTATAAGGAGCATGCAGTTGCCAATCTATCTTTAGAATCTTACTTATCTGTTGTACCACTTGCGCACAAAAATGTGAACCTCTATCAGAAGACATTGCTACTAGAATCCCAAAGCATGGTATTATTTCATTTAACAAGACTTTAACCACTTCTCTTGCTTTGTTTGTTTGACAGGGAAAGGCTTCAGGCCTTCCTGAAAACGTGTCAGTCAGAACCAGTAAATAATGATACCCCCCTTTTCTAGGGAGTTCTGAAAAATCAATTTGCCACTGTTGCCCCGAATAATTTCCTTTACCGATTATTCCAAATTTTATTCTATCCTTGGTATTGGGGTTATTGTGTAAGCAAATCACAGAATCACAGAATCACAGAATTTCCTAGGTTGGAAGAGACCTCAAGGTCATCGAGTCCAACCTCCAACCTAACGCTAACAGCCCTCCACTAAACCATATCCCTAAGCTCTACATCTAAACGTCTTGTTGAGTTACTTGTTTTATCATATCGTCCCACTAATGTCTGACTCAGGCTTTTATGCAGTGTGCCAGCTCCCCAATGCGTTTTATTGTGTTCTGTAAGAACTATGGGCCATGTCAAACTAGAGGGTATTACTATGTGGTTATCTTTTAAATATACTCATCCATCTGGTTTCATTTTACCTTTCAAATCTTCAATTAATTTTAAGTCTTCTTTTGTATAATTTGGATATAGTTTGGATTTTACCGTCTGGTATCAAAGACAATGCCTTCACCTCAGTTATTTCAGCTGCCTGCTTAGCCTCTGCCAATCGATTTCCAATTTCAAAATCGGTGTTCCCCTTTTGGTGTCCCTGACAATGCATGATAGCTACCTTTTCTGGTTGTTTTACAGCCTCTAACAATTTTAAAATTACTTCAGCATACTTTGTGTTTTCACTGAGCGGTCAGCAATCCATGTTCTTTCCAAATTGCTCCATGAGCATGTACCACGCCGAATGTATATTTAGAATCTGTCCAAATATTTACCCTTTTTCCCGCTGCCAGTTCCAATGCTCTCGTGAGAGCAACTATCTCCGCCTTTTGAGCTGATGTTCCAGGAGGTAAAGGCTTAGACTCGATTACCTGCTGAGTAGTTGTTATAGCATATCCAGCTTTATGTTGTCTTTGCATAACAAAACTGCTCCCATCCGTGAACCAAGTTTCTTCCGCATCTTCCATGGGCTCCTCCTTAAGGTCTGGTCGGCTGGAATACACAGTCTCTAGAGTTTCTAAACAATCGTGAATCACAGCTTGTGCTGGAGCATCACTAAGAAAAGAGGCTAAATTCACAATATGAATTATCACAATTTCCATATTGTCCTGTTCTACCAATATTGCTTGATATTTCAAAATCATCAATTCTTGTTTAAGTTGTTTAAAGACTTTTTGTGCTTCTCCAGTCCAGACTAACTTTGACTGGTTAATCTTTATCAATTCACATAGAGGCTTTACCAATAGTCCATAATTATAAATCCAAAGGCGACACCAACCTGTCGTTCCTAAAAAGCTTTGTAGCTCCTTTACCATTTGAGGTTCTGGAGTCCGGCAAATGACTTCCTTATGTTCAGTTCCTAGTTCTCGTTGTCCTTCCGAAATGTCAAATCCCAGATAGGTCACACTTTGTTGAGCCAGCTGGACTTTCTGTCAAGAGACTTGATATCCATTTAAACCCAGAAAATTAAGACGACTTATAGTCCATTGAATCCAACTCCCTTTAGTCTCGGTAGCTATTAAGAGATCATCTACATATTGTAACAAAGCACCTTCAGTGTCCGGAGGCATCCATGTTTCGAGTTGCCTTGCTAATTGGTTTCCAAAAATAGTGGGGCTATTCTTGAATCCTTGAGGTAGTAATGTCCACGTAAGCTGCGTCTTTCTGCCTGAATCGGGATTTTCCCATTCAAAGGCGAATAGGTTTTGGCTTTCTGTGGCTAAGCCTAGGCAGAAGAAGGCATCTTTTAAATCCAGTACGGTAAACCAGACTTGACTATTCTTTAATTTAGTCAGCAAAGTATAAGGGTTTGCCACTACTGGATGTATATCCTCAGTGATTTTATTTATGGCCCTCAAATCCTGAACTAGCCTATAGCTTTTTCATCTGCCTTTTTAATTGGCAATATGGGTGCATTGTATTCTGATTCGCATTCAATCAATAATCCATACTGTAAAAATTTATTAATTATCTCTTTAATTCCTTTCCTATCTTCTATCCTCAAAGGATATTACTTAACCTTAATGGGTTTCTCTCCTGGCTTTAATTTAATAATTATTAAGGTCACAGTTTTACCTCTTTCAGGGGTTTCAGTAGCCCAAACTCCTGGACATACTTGATCTGTGATCTCTAAAGGTATTTCACTTTTAGGGTCAGTTTGTATTAGTGCCAAGCTTAACACATTTATTAGTTGCTTTTCTCCTATTCTTAATTCCATTTTCCCTTTTTCAAAGACAATTTCTGTTCCTACTTGCTCTAATAAATCTCTACCTAAGAGTGCCCATGAGGAGCTAGGCATAGATAAAAATCTGTGTATGCCCCATTGTTTCCCTAACTTGTACTTCAAAGGTTCACAAAAATAAGCCTTTTCGGTTACACCTTGTCCTGGTTTCAGTTAGAACAGAGTTAATTTTCTTCCTAGTAGCTGATAGAATGCTATGTTTTGGCTTAGGATGAGAAGAGTGCTGATAACACCCTGATGTTTTAATTGTTGCAGAGCAGTGCTTATACCAAGCCAAGGACACCTCAGCCTTTTGCTCTGTCCTGCCAACAGGCAGGCTGGGGGTGCAGCAAGAGCTGGGAGGGGACAGACCCAGGACAGGTGACCCGAACTAGCCAAAGGGGTATTCCATACCATCTGATGTCAGGCTAAACAATACATAGGGGTGGCTAGCCAGGGGGAGGGGGCCGGACTGCTCGGGGTTAGGCTGGGCATCGGTCAGCAGGTGGTGAGCAATTGCATTGTGCATCACTTGTTTGTACACATTATTAGTAGTGGTACTATTGATTCAAAGATCGAAGCCGAAATTCCTTTAAGTGGTATATTCTTTATTGCAGCGCTGGATGCACGGGGGATCTCTCCACCTATCGTGCATACTCAAAGCAGAAAGCAGTCTTGAATTTATACAATCAATCTATCAATATTCTACAAGCACCTATACATATGCATTACCTATCCCCGCCTTCCCTCGCTTCTCATGCTAATTAGTCTTTTGGCACCTTGCGCCTGCGCAGAGCCTTCCAAGAATTGTGGGCAGGGGTCTTTGGGACGTGGGCAGGGGTCTTTGGGAGGAAGACCCCGAGTCTTCCTCACAGTGTACTTTTCACCTTTGGTCAGGAATCTGCTGAATTGGCATGTTTCTTAATTGCGAGAGCTGGTTGTTGCCAATTCTTCCGTTTGTTGTATCTTTATAATGAATTCCAATGTCCAGTTTTGAGATTTATAGTCCTTACATTTGTTTCTCTGTCCGTCTGCCGCTTCCTTATCATGAGTTCCAGTGTCTTGTTTCGAGATATACAGTCCATGTCTGGGGATTGTCCTTGCCTCCCCAATACCTCCTTAATCAATCCCCCCTTTTCTTTTCCCATGCAAATTCTTTTGCATCAGATACTTTCTTTATTTACAGTAACACAACAAAGCAGGCATCTAAACAACATGCACACAAATATTCCTAATACTACTAATGCGATTAGAGCAATGAACACTTGTTTCAACCATTGGAAATTGGGCAACCAGGAGGTTAACTTATTCCATATTTCACTAAAACTCCACGAAAGATCATCTTTACTGATATCATGTAGGACCCTTGTCTGCTTCCATATTTCTTCCAGGTCGGTAGAGATCCTTCCACTCTGATCTACATACACACAACAACTTGTGTTTATTACTGTACAGACTCCCCCTTGAGCGGCCAGTAACAAGTCTAGGGCCATCCGATTTTGGAATACTACCTGTGATAAACTAGATATCTCTTCTTGTTGAGCCTTTATAGCATCCAGAGTTTTGTTTTCTAACTTCTCTATAATTGCAGAAATATTAACTATTGCCTTTTCCAATTCACTCACTCCTAACCATGGGATAAACCATCAAACAAAACTATGAAAAGCGGTGTGTCTCTCTATCAATGGATTGTTAATTTTTCGTCTGATTCTCCGCATATGATTTCTCAAGTAACCTCGAGGCACTACATCATGTACTGTCATATTGGGGACTACCGCTCCAAGAGTGCAAGTTCCCTTCCAATTCTCAGGCAAGACCTTACAGGCTGTATCATTGCATAGCCAATAGCACCCTTTTCCTTCTGGAACCGTCCAGCTGGTTGAATTTGCCCAGCCGCTAGTCGTACTAATATCAATTGTTCAATTACAAGATGTCTGATTTCCCACATAGGTAGTATCCGTATTTATACAATGCTGTTTTCCTATACCCTTAGGCGGGTTACACCTTTGTACACATACATAATAGGATTCTAATGGCATGAAGCTACTCACTTCTAGTTCCAAAACTGCTTAATATTTTCGACCCCAAGATGTGTTTTCCCACAAATTAGTCCAAGATAAGTTTGCAGGCAAGGGAATCCCAATTAACGATACACCCTTATTCCCATGCTGTGGCAGATGGGTGCATACCCAACAGTTCGTCTTATTAGTTACTTGAGAAATTGTTTGTATTAAGGTCAGGTGTAAGTTCTCATCCCAAGTTGCCCACCCTGAATCCGAGAACCGCACCCCTGCAATCATTAGGATCTGGAAAACCGTAATTTTGTTGGTCCAATTGGAGTGGTGGTCTATATCCTCACCGGGACCTTCTTCACCCTTGAATTGTGGATCCAAGCTGCTTGCTTCTTAATCTTAATGGCGGTGTGTGTTGTCAGTAATACTTGGTATGGTCCCATCCACTTTCCTTCCATTTTTCCTGTAGGGGTTGTCCTGAAAAAGTCTTTATATATATATAATTCCCGAGCTTAAAGGGGTGGATTGGTTGATCCAACCCTCTAGCCCTGGTCCCTAAAACAAATTTATGTACTTTATTTAATTGTTTCTGAAGTTCAGTTATATAAGCATATAAATATTCTGATCCTAACTGCATTAGGTCCTCTCCACTAAATAGAAATTGCTACGGCCTTCCATATAAGATTTTGAAGGGACTCAAATTCCCTTTTATTCTATGTTTGACTCTAATTCCAAGTAATGCTAAAGGGAGGGATTGAGGCCATGACAAATTAGCTTCTTATCCAATTTTAGCTATTTATTGTTTAATTAAATGGTTCATTTTTTCTACCTGTCCACTTGCCTGTGGTCTATAAGGAGTATGCAGTTGCCAATCTATCTTTAGAATCTTACTTATCTGGTCTACCACTTGTGCACAAAAATGTGAAACTCTATCAGAAGACATTGCTACTAGAATCCCAAAGCATGGTATTATTTCATTTAACAAGACTTTAAATAGGGATATGGTTTAGTGGAGGGCTGTTAGCGTTAGGTTGGAGGTTGGACTCGATGACCTTGAGGTCTCTTCCAACCTAGAAAATTCTGTGTGTGTGTGTGTGTGTGAACCACTTCTCTTGCTTTGGTTGTTCGACAGGGAAAGGCTTCAGGCCTTCCTGAAAACGTGTCAGTCAGAACCAGTAAATAATGATACCCCCCTTTTCTAGGGAGTTCTGAAAAATCAATTTGCCACTGTTGCCCCGAATAATTTCCTTTACCGATTATTCCAAACTTTATTCTATTCTTGGTATTGGGGTTATTGTATAAACAAATGCTACATTGTTGAGTTACTTGTTTTATCATATCGTCCCACTAATGTCTGACGCAGGCTCTTATGCAGTGTGCCAGCTCCCCAATACGTTTTATTGTGTTCTGTAAGAACTATGGGCCATGTCAAACTAGAGGGTATTACTATGTGGTTATCTTTTAAATATACTCATCCATCTGGTTTCATTTTACCTTTCAAATCTTCAATTAATTTTAAGTCTTCTTTTGTATAATTTGTATATAGTTTGGATTTTACCGTCTGGTATCAAAGACAACGCCTTCACCTCAGTTATTTCAGCTGCCTGCTTAGCCTCTGCCAATCGATTTCCAATTTCAAAATCGGTGTTCCCCTTTTGGTGTCCCTGACAATGCATGATAGCTACCTTTTCTGGTTGTTTTACAGCCTCTAACAATTTTAAAATTTCTTCAGCATACTTTGTGTTTTCACTGAGCGGTCAGCAATCCATGTTCTTTCCAAATTGCTCCATGAGCATGTACCACGCCGAATGTATATTTAGAATCTGTCCAAATATTTACCCTTTTTCCTGCTGCCAGTTCCAATGCTCTCATGAGAGCAACTATCTCCGCCTTTTGAGCTGATGTTCCAGGGGGTAAAGGCTTAGACTCGATTACCTGCTGAGTAGTTGTTATAGCATATCCAGCTTTATGTTGTCTTTGCATAACAAAACTGCTCCCATCCGTGAACCAAGTTTCTTCCGCATCTTCCATGGGCTCCTCCTTAAGGTCTGGTCGGCTGGAATACACAGTCTCTATAGTTTCTAAACAATCGTGAATCACAGCTTGTGCTGGAGCATCACTAAGAAAAGAGGCTAGATTCACAATATTAGTTATCACAATTTCCACGTCGTCCTGTTCTACCAATATTGCTTGATATTTCAAAATCATCAATTCTTGTTTAAGTTGTTTAAAGACTTTTTGTGCTTCTCCAGTCCAGACTAACTTTGACTGGTTAATCTTTATCAATTCACATAGAGGCTTTACCAATAGTCCATAATTATAAATCCAAAGGCGACACCAACCTGTCATTCCTAAAAAGCTTTGTAGCTCCTTTACCATTTGAGGTTCTGGAGTCTGGCAAATGACTTCCTTATGTTCAGTTCCTAGTTCTCGTTGTCCTTCCGAAATGTCAAATCCCAGATAGGTCACACTTTGTTGAGCCAGCTGGACTTTCTGTCAAGAGACTTGATATCCATTTAAACCCAGAAAATTAAGACGACTTATAGTCCATTGAATACAACTCCCTTTAGTCTCAGTAGCTATTAAGAGATCATCTACATATTGTAACAAAGCACCTTCAGTGTCCGGAGGCATCCATGTTTCGAGTTGCCTTGCTAATTGGTTTCCAAAAATAGTGGGGCTATTCTTGAATCCTTGAGGTAGTAATGTCCACGTAAGCTGCGTCTTTCTGCCTGAATCGGGATTTTCCCATTCAAAGGCAAATAGGTTTTGGCTTTCTGTGGCTAAGCCTAGGCAGAAGAAGGCATCTTTTAAATCCAGTACGGTAAACCAGACTTGACTATTCTTTAATTTAGTCAGCAAAGTATAAGGGTTTGCCACTACTGGATGTATATCCTCAGTGATTTTATTTATGGCCCTCAAATCCTGAACTAGCCTATAGCTTTTTCATCTGCCTTTTTAATTGGCAATATGGGTGCATTGTATTCTGATTCGCATTCAATCAATAATCCATACTGTAAAAATTTATTAATTATCTCTTTAATTCCTTTCCTATCTTCTATCCTCAAAGGATATTACTTAACCTTAATGGGTTTCTCTCCTGGCTTTAATTTAATAATTATTAAGGTCACAGTTTTACCTCTTTCAGGGGTTTCAGTAGCCCAAACTCCTGGACATACTTGATCTGTGATCTCTAAAGGTATTTCACTTTTAGGGTCAGTTTGTATTAGTGCCAAGCTTAACACATTTATTAGTTGCTTTTCTCCTATTCTTAATTCCATTTTCCCTTTTTCAAAGACAATTTCTGTTCCTACTTGCTCTAATAAATCTCTACCTAAGAGTGCCCATGAGGAGCTAGGCATATATAAAAATCTGTGTATGCCCCATTTTTTCCGTAACTTGTACTTCAAAGGTTTACAAAAATAAGCCTTTTCGGTTACACCTTGTCCTGGTTTCAGTTAGAACAGAGTTAATTTTCTTCCTAGTAGCTGGTAGAATGCTGTGTTTTGGCTTAGGATGAGAAGAGTGCTGATAACACCCCGATGTTTTAATTGTTAAAGAGCAGTGCCCATACCAAGCCAAGGACACCTCAGCCCCCCCCGCCCCGTCCTGCCAACAGGCAGGCTGGGGGCGCAGCAAGAGCCGGGAGGGGACAGACCCAGGACAGGCGACCCAAACCAGCCAGAGGGGCATTCCATACCATCCGACGCAAGGCCAAACAATACATAGGGGTGGCTAGCCGGGGGGAGGGGGCCGGACCACTCGGGGCCAGGCCGGGCATCGGTCAGCGGGCGGCGAGCAACCGCACCGTGCATCACTTGTTTGTACACATTATTAGTAGTGGTACTATTATCACCATTGTATTATTATTATTATTATTATTATTTTGTCTTATTAAACTGTCTTTATCTCAACTCACGGGCTTCAGTTTCCATTTCTCTCCCCCGTCCCAGAGAGGGAGGGGGAGGGTGAGCGAACAGCTGCTTGGTGTTTAGCTGCCGGCCGGGTTAAACCACAACACACCTTTTACCCTAACATAATAATTCTGTGAAGGCATTAATGCTTGATTTAGAACTGAATACGTTGCCCCATAGCAATAAGAAATTTCACTTCCATTCCTCCCCTAGCTTCATTATAACCAGTGGAGGATCCGCTAGGGTAGATTCCCCAGGTCCCCGTTATTCCTGTTGAAATCAGGGGTCGATTACCCTAGGAAAAGGCTAGTCAATTTGTCCTCCGAAGCCAGGTCCAAACCGTTTTGTTTTATTTATTTATTTATTTATTTTCATTAAATTTCAGAGTTGGTCCAAAAATTCCATAGGGGTTTCTTTTAGACCTTGTTGGAAGCATATTCTCAATTCCCAATTCATCCAGGTTTTAGTATTTACTTAACCGTTCATAATTTTCAGGATGATTCGGGTCTTAGTGGGGGTCGGTCAGGGGAATGCAATTGTCCACAGTTCCCTGAGCGGTCCCATCGGCAATCTGAGCTCGCACATGAACTCAGGTTGTTTTAAGAGTTAACTGGTTTTCTGTTTCTGTGACAACTCTCTCGGACCGATCATGGTCCCTTTGCCCCAAAGGGCTAACACCCATGATTTTAAGATCTCTGCCTCGGACAGAGGCAGAACTATTATCATTCCTACATCCTCTTTCCCTGCTCATTCAACTTCAAACACCTTTAACACTTTCAACAACCCTTTTAACACTTCCTTTATCTTTCTCCAGCCTGTACTTCTCTAATGCCAACATCAAAGGCTCAGTCAGGGGCCAACTTAATTCTGTACCTTTTCCCACCAAGATGCTGAAACATCAGTATACAATATTTCATCCTGTTCTGCTTCTCAAAAAACAACATTAACTGTAGCAAAATATTATAGTTTAAAGTTCCATTTAGGGGCCACTTTTCTCCACATTCCAGCTTATAAAGCGGCCACCACTGATTACGATATTTTATCAATGTTTTCCTGTTCACACTTCCACCGGCAGATCCTCCAATATCCTTCCAGTGACTTAAAACACATCCTAACACACTTTTCTTTAAAATTTCACTGCTTGTTTGCCCCCCCATTTTCCAGTTTACACTTTCAGAATACACATGTTACTTGCAAAAGCGTATCACAAAAATGTATCACTCATAAAATTACAGGCACGCAATATCTTTCAGTAGCGATGTCACAAAGCTACTATTACCAGCAATATTGCTAAAATCACAATAACAATAGTCAGAGTCAAATTCCACATGCGATAAGTCAGAAAACCAAACTGTGTAACACCGTAACGATATCTTTCTTACAACAATGCCACGAACCTACTATTACCACCAGGAAAATAGCCAAAATCGCAGTAACAAGAACCAGAGTTAAATACCATACTCCATGAGTCAGAAAACCGAAATAGACAACACAATTCCAGATGGACCTTAAAGCGAGCTCTTTCCTTAAGGTCCCCAAATATACTTATGGTGCTTACCACAAAGTATATACCAAACACTGCCTCGCAGAAGATCACCTTCTGACTTACAGACAGTTCCAGATACAGATTGACCCCAAGGTCCCCAGATATACTTGTGGTACTAACCACAAAGTATATACCAAATACTGTCCTGCAGAAGTCACCTTCCGACTTACTGGACAGTCCCAGATGACCGGTCTACCAGAAAACCAAACCAGAATAAAGAATATACTCACTTACAATGATGGGGTCCTTGTCTGCCTCCGCAGTGATCCGGTGAGTCGAGGAGTCCCTCCGGGAAATCCCGGGGGTACCCTAGGGAGTCCTGTCCCCAGCAGGTCCTGCGGTCCGGCAGAGAGGTCGTCCCATCTGGGGTGCCAGATTGATTCAAAGATCGAAGCCGAAATTCCTTTAAGTGGTATATTCTTTATTGCAGCGCTGGATGCACGGGGGATCTCTCCACCTATCGTGCATACTCAAAGCAGAAAGCAGTCTTGAATTTATACAATCAATCTATCATTATTCTACAAGCACCTATACATATGCATTACCTATCCCCGCCTTCCCTCGCTTCTCATGCTAATTAGTCTTTTGGCACCTTGCGCCTGCGCAGAGCCTTCCAAGAATTGTGGGCAGGGGTCTTTGGGACGTGGGCAGGGGTCTTTGGGAGGAAGACCCCGAGTCTTCCTCACAGTGTACTTTTCACCTTTGGTCAGGAATCTGCTGAATTGGCATGTTTCTTAATTGCGAGAGCTGGTTGTTGCCAATTCTTCCGTTTGTTGTATCTTTATAATGAATTCCAATGTCCAGTTTTGAGATTTATAGTCCTTACGTTTGTTTCTCTGTCCGTCTGCCGCTTCCTTATCATGAGTTCCAGTGTCTTGTTTCGAGATATACAGTCCATGTCTGGGGATTGCCCTTGCCTCCCCAATACCTCCCCAGTACCTCCTTAATCAGCTCGTAGTCTTCCTCTCCCCCTTTGTACTTACTTGGCACCATACCAATGTATGAGATTAGAACTGGTGAGAAAACAAAAAGACCTCCACACGGACTTTAGAAGTCTCAGTTACACTCTCACACACAAACACTAGCAACCGCACCTTTACCCAACCGGACGGTATCTTACGAATCAGTCGTATTCATCCAGAATCCAACTGGACGGTATCCACAAGCATCTCTGCTGTCTTCGTCTGGGATCGAACCAGACGGTATCCACAAACGACTGTCGTCTTCATCCGGTTCGATTCCGGACACCGGAATCCAACCGAACGGTATCCAAACGACCTTGTCGTCTTCGTCCGGATCTTCGCGCGCAGAATTACAGGCAAAAAACAGCCAGCAAGGGAGCTCAAAAAAAAACGAAAACAAATTCTTTGCTTACCTTTATTCAGGTTCAGGATGGCATTAGTCCCGATCTGACTCAAACAGGAGCCACCAAATGGTGGGGCGCCTCTCCTAGATTAAATCAGAATTCAGGAACTATAGCCATCCCGGACGAGCCCCAAAATTGTTATAAATGGCTCAGGATTCAAATTAGGATTAAATAAAAAAATAGGATTTATTGAAAGAATATAAAGGAATAGAGGTAAGCAAACAGCGCTGGGTGCACCGGGAGTCTCCGCTCCACCAGGACGCACACCAGTTACATCAAGCAGCTGATTTTTATGCTCCTAGACTAATACATATTCATTACTACTTCTAAAAAAAATAGATTATTAAAATTAGCTTCCGGGGTGCAGTCTCTCCTACTGGAGCATGCGCAGTCTCCTCTGGGGTCTCTTCTGGGGGTCTC
This sequence comes from Aythya ferina, assembly GCF_964211825.1. Lineage (NCBI taxonomy): Eukaryota > Metazoa > Chordata > Aves > Anseriformes > Anatidae > Aythya > Aythya ferina. The sequence continues at coordinate 277,642 of NW_028181395.1, read as the reverse complement.
TAGGGGTCTTTCATGCTGAAGGCTCGTAGTCTTCCTCTCCCCCTTTGTACTTACTTGGCACCATACCAAGTTTATAGAACATTCTCTTCAAGACTTGTCTCCCAGCTGTCCTTCAGCTTCTTTTTCCTTCCTCTTAATCTCTCGGCCCCCCTAACCAGATACCAAAGATCCGCATAGTATCCCATAACAGTCACTAGTTGTTATCAGTTGTTCTGAAACTCCCAGACATCAAACACAAACAGCTTCACGAGTAATTAAAACATTCTTCCCCAGCCATTCACAGACACATCTATAGCAGTGTTAGAAATAGAAGTCCGGAATAACAAAAGCAAACAGGTTCATAAATTTAAGGAGTGATAAATTGACTAGAATGAGGGGGAGACTGGGACACACTGCAGCTGAGGTTCAAGAATTAAATTGGCAGTGCAGGGCCCAGAGGCAGACAGGATTCAAACAGAATTGTTCTTTATGGACACGAATTGTTAAAACATTCCTCACACCCTTATCATAAGCCATACAACAACAGTTACATGTACACTTACGCTTGCACTTACCCTAGCAATTACTCGTACAATTACTCTTAACCTTACTATTAAGCTAACCCTAAACCTTACCCTTATCCTAACACTTACCCTTATCCTAAACCTTACCCTTTTTGCTACACTTACCCTTTGCCTAATTCTAAACCTTAGCCTAACCCTCACCCTTACCCTTACCATTATACTTACTTTTACCCTTGACCTAAACCTTACCCCAATCCTTACCCTGACCCTTACATTAACCCTAACCCTTACCCTAACCCTTACTCTAATCCTAACCCTTAACCTAAACCTTACACTTAATCTTACCTTTAACCTTACCCTTAAACTAATACATACTCTTACCTTTCCCTCACCATAACCCTAAAATTAACCGTAACCATTACCTGAACACTTATCCTTACCTAACCCTAACCCTTACTCTAACTTTTACCCGGACCCGGACCCTTAGACTTCCCCTTCCCCTTCCCCTTACTCTTCCCCTTACCCTAACCCTTACCCTTACACTTACGGTTACCATTTACCTTACCCTTACCCTAACACTTAACCTTAACCTAACCCTAACCCTAAACCTTACCTGAACCCTTACCCTGACCCTTACATTAACCCTAACCCTAAAACTTAACCTTAACCTTACCCTTAACCTTAACCTAATACTTACCCTTACTTTTCCCTCACCCTAACCCTAAAATTAACCCTAACCATTACCCTTACCCTAACCCTTACTCTAACCCTTACCCTTACCATAACCCATACTCTAACACATACTTCTACCCGTAACCGTACCCTTACCGTAACCCTTACCCTTACCGTTACCGTTACCCTTACCCTTACCGTTACCGTTACCCTTACCCTTACCGTTACCCTTACCATTACCCTTAACCTAACCCTAAACCTTACCCTTATCCTAACACTTACCCTTACCGTAAACCTTACCCTTTCTGCTACACTTACCCTTAGCCTAAATCTAAACCTTACACTTACCCTTAGCCTAACCCTCGCCCTTACCGTTACCCATACCCTTATTCTTACCCTTACCGTAACCCTTACCTTTACACTTACGGTTACCATTAACCTTACCCTTACCCTAACACTTATCCTTAACCTAACCCTTACCCTAAACCTTACCCCAACCCTTACCCTGACCCTTACATTAACCCTAACCCTTACCCTAAACCTTACCCTTACTCTTAACCTTAACCTTACCCTTAACATTCACCTAATACTTACGCATACATTTTCCTGACTTTAACCCTAAAACTAACCCTAACCATTACCCTAACACTTAACCTTACCCTAACCCTAACCCTTACTCTAACCCTTACCCTGACCTGTACCCTTACCCTTACCCTTACCCTTATACTCACCCTAATTCTTACCCATACCATAACCCATACCCTAACACATATTTGTACCCTTAACCTTACCGTTACCCTTAACCTTACCCTTACCCTTGCTCTATCCGTTACCCTTACGCTTACCCTTAACATAAACCTTACCCTTGACCTTACCCTTACCATAAGCCATACAACAACACTTACATGTACACTTACGCTTGCACTTATCCTAGCAATTACTCGTACAATTACCCTTAACCTTACTATTAAGCTAACCCTAAACCTTACCCTTATCCTAACACTTACCCTTATCCTAAACCTTACCCTTTCTGCTACACTTACCCTTTCCCTAATTCTAAACCTTACCCTAACCCCTCACCCTTACAATATACATATTTTTACCCTTTACCTAAACCTTTACCCCAACCCTTACCTTGACCCTTACATTAACCCTAATCCTTACACTAAACCTTACACTTACTCTTAACCTTAACCTTAGCTGTAACCTAATACTTACTCTTACGTTTCCCTCACCCTAAACCTAAAATTAGCCTAACCATTACCCTAACACTTACCCTTACTCTAACCCTTACCCTGAACTTAAGTGTAAGTGTTAGGATAACGGTAACCTTAAGGGTGACCCTTAAGCTTATCCTTAATGTTTATGGTTAGGTTAAGGGTAATTGTACGAGTAATTACTAGGATAAGTGTAAGCGTAAGTGTACATGTAAGTGTTGATGTATGGCTTATGGTAAGGGTAAGGTAAAGGGTAAGGTTTATGTTAAGGGAAAGTGTAAGAGTAACGGATAGAATAAGGGTAAGTGTAACGGTTAAGTGTTAGGGTAATGGTTAGGGTTAATTTTAGGATTAGGGTGAGAAAAATGTAAGGTTAAGTACTAGCTTAAGGTTAAGGGTAAGGTTAAGGTTAAGAGTAAGTGTAAGGTTTAGGTTAAGGGTTAGGGTTAATGTAAGGTTCAGGGAAAGGTTTGGGGTAAGGTTTAGGGTTAGGTTCAGCTTAAGGGTAAGGGTTGGGGTAAGGTTAAGGGTATGGATAAGGATAAGTGTAAGGGATAGGGTAAGGGTAAGGGTTAGCGTAAGGGTAAGATTAATGGTAAGGTTTATGTTAAGGGTAAGCGTAAGGGTAACAGATAGCGTAAGGGTAAGGGTAACGGTAAGGTTAAGGGTAAAAATATGTGTTAGGGTATGGGTTATGGTATGGGTAAGAGTTAGGGTAATGTAAGGGTAAGGGTGAGTGTAAGGGTATGGGTCAGGGTAAGGGTTAGAGTAAGGGTTAGGGTTAGGGTAAGGGTAAGTGTTAGAATAATGGTTAGGGTTAATTTTAGGGTTAGGGTGAGGGAAACGTAAGGGTAAGTATTGGGTTAAGGTAAGGGTAAGTGTAAGGTTTAGATTTAGGCTAATGGTAAATGTAGCAGAAAGGGTAAGGTTTACGATAAGGGTAAGTGTTAGGGTAAGGGTAAGGTTTAGGGTAACATAAAGGGTAAGGATTACGGTAAGGGTAAGGGTACGGGTAGAATTTGTTAGAATATGGCTTATGGTAAGGGTAAGGTTTAGGGTAAGAGTAAGTGTAAGTGTATGTGTAAGGGTACGGGTCATTGTAAGGGTTAGAGTAAGGGTTAGGGTAAGGGTAGGTGTTAGGGTAATGGTTAGGGTTAATTTTAGGGTTAGGGTGAGGGAAACGGAAGGGTAAGTATTAGGTTAAGGTTAAGGGTAAGGTTAAGGTTAAGAGTAAGTGTAAGTTTTAGGGTAAGGGTAAGGGTTAATGTAAGGGTCAGGGTAAGGGTTAAGGTAAGGTTTAGGGTTAGAGTTAGGTTAAGGTTAAGGTTTAGGGTAAGGGTAAGTTATATGTATAAGGATAAGTGTAAGGGTAAGTGTTAGGGTAAGTGTAAGGATAAGGATAAGTGTACAAGTCAGGGTAAGGTTTAGAGTTAGGATTAGGGTTTGGGTTAGGGTAAGGGTAAGTGTTAGGGTAATGGTTAGGGTTAATTTTAGGTGTATGGTGACGGATAAGAAAGGGTAAGTAGTAGGTTAAGGTTAAGCGTAAGGTTAAGGTTAAGAGTAAGTGTAAGTTTTAGGGTACGGTTTAGGGTTAATGTAAGGGTCAGGGTAAGTGTTTGGGTAAGATTTAGGGTTAGGGTAAGAGTAAGTATATGGGTAATGGTAAGGGTAAGTGTTAGGGTTAGGGTAAGTGTAAGGTTTAGATTTAGGCTAAGGGTAAGTGTAGCAGAAAGGGTAAGGGTTACGGTAAGTGTAAGTGTAAGGATAAGGTTAAGGTTTAGGCTTACGTTAAGGGTAAGGGTAATGCTTTGGTAAGGGTAAGAGTAAGGGTAAAGGTAAGGGTTACGGTAAGGGTAAGGGTACTGGTAGAAGTATGTGTTAGAGTACGGCTTATGGTAAGGGTACAAGTAGCTCCCCCCCCAGAGACAGGACCCAAAGGTGTACAACCAGTTCCCAACACCCCTGAGACACAGGCCCCAACCGCCCCCCCAGACACAGCGACCCAAATTCTACAAGCAGCTCCCAACCCCTGCCAGGCAGGCCCCCTACCCTATACAAGCAGCTCCCAACCCTCCCCCCCCCCCCCCCCCGAGGGAGGCCCCAAAGGTGTAGAGTCAGCTCCCAACCCCCTCAATGCTGGCCCCTAGGGTCTACAAGCAGCTCCCCCCTTGCCCCCAGATACCGGCCCCCAGACACAGACCCCAAAAGCCTAATCACAGGCCCTGAACTCTAGAGGCAGGCTCCAAAACCCAGGACAAAGCCCCAGTGGTTCGAGACAGGGCCCAAATCCCAGACACAGGCCCCAAACGCTAAACATATGCCAAAAAAAGTATTAGTGCTGGTGCCAAATGTTACAGACAGGCCCAAAAGCCCGAGATGCTCAAGGCTGAGACGTAACTTGGCTTTCTGAATTACTGGAAAGCAGCTTTCATTCTCAGATAATTGTGTGCAGGCTGATTAAGGAGCTATTGGGGAGGCAAGGACAATCCCCAGACAAGGACTGTATATCTCGAAACAAGACACTGGAACTCATGATAAGGAAGCGGCAGGCGGACAGAGAAACGAATGTAAGGACTATAACTCTTGAAACTGGACATTGGAATTCATTATAAAGATACAACAAACGGGAGAATTGGCAACAACCAGCTCTTGCAATTAAGAAACATGCCAATTCAGCAGATTCCTGACCAAAGGTGAAAAGTACACTGTGAGGAAGACTCGGGGTCTTCCTCCCAAAGACCCCTGCCCACGTCCCAAAGACCCCTGCCCACAATTCTTGGAAGGCTCTGCGCAGGCGCAAGGTGCCAAAAGGCTAATTAGCATGAGAAGCGAGGGAAGGCGGGGATAGGTAATGCATATGTATAGGTGCTTGTAGAATATTGATAGATTGATTGTATAAATTCAAGACTGCTTTCTGCTTTGAGTATGCACGATAGGTGGAGAGATCCCCCGTGCATCCAGCGCTGCAATAAAGAATATACCACTTAAAGGAATTTCGGCTTCGATCTTTGAATCAATTTGGCGACCCAGATGGGACAACCTCTCTGCCGGACTGCAGGACCTGCTGGGAACAGGACTCCCTAGGGTACCCCCGGGATTTCCCGGAGGGACTCCTCGACTCACCGGATCACTGCGGAGGCAGACAAGGACCCCATCATTGTAAGTGAGTATATTCTTTATTCTGGTTTGGTTTTCTGGTAGACCAGTCATCTGGAACTGTCTGTAAGTCAGAAGGTGATCTTCTGCGAGGCAGTGTTTGGTATATACTTTGTGGTTAGCACCATAAGTACATGTTTGGGGACCTTAAGGAAGGAGCTCGCTTTAAGGTCCATCTGGAATTGTGTTGTCTATTTCGGTTTTCTGACTCATGGAGTATGGTATTTAACTCTGGTTATTGTTACTGCGATTTTGGCTATTTTCCTGGTGGTAATAGTAGGTTCGTGGCATTGTTATAAGAAAGATATCGTTACGGTGTTACACAGTTCGGTTTTCTGACTTATCGCATGTGGAATTTGACTCTGACTATTGTTACTGTGATTTTGGCAATATTGCTGGTAATAGTAGTTTTGTGGCATCGCTACTGAAAGATATTGCGTGCCCGTATTTTTGTGAGTGATACGTTTTGTGATACGCTTTTGTAAGTAACATGTGTATTCTGAAAGTGTAAACTGGAAACTGGGGGGGCAAACAAGCAGTGAAATTTTAAAGAAAAGTGTGTTAGGATGTGTTTTAAGTCACTGGAAGGATATTGGAGGATCTGCCGGTGGAAGTGTGAACAGGAAAACATTGATAAAATATCGTAATCAGTGGTGGCCGCTCTATAAGCTGGAATGTGGAGAAAAGTGGCCCCTAAATGGAACTTTAAACTATAATATTTTGCTACAGTTAATGTTGTTTTTTGAGAAGCAGAACAGGATGAAATGTTGTATACTGATGTTTCAGCATCTTGGTGGGAAAAGGTAGGGAATTAAGTTGGCCCCTAACTGAACCTTTGATGTTGGCATTAGAGAAGTACAGGCTGGAGAAAGATAAAGGAAGTGTTAAAAGGGTTGTTGAAAGTGTTAAAGGTGTTTGAAGTTGAATGAGCAGGGAAAGAGGATGTAGGAATGTTAATAGTTCTGCCTCTGCCCGAGGCAGAGATCTTAAAATCATGGGTGTTAGCCCTTTAGGGCAAAGGGACCATGATGGGTCCGAGAGAGTTGTCACAGAAACAGAAAAGAGGTACACTCTTAAAACAACCTGAGTTCATGTGCGAGCTCAGATTGCTGATGGGACCGTTCAGGGAACTGTGGACAATTGCATTCCCCTGACCGACCCCCACTAAGACCCGAATCATCCTGAAAATCATGAACGGTTAAGTAAATACTAAAACCTGGATGAATTGGGAATTGAGAATATGCTTCCAACAAGGTCTAAAAGAAAGCCCTATGGAATTTTTGGACCAACTCTGAAATGTAATGAAAATAAATAAATAAATAAATAAATAAATAAATAAATAAATAAATAAAACAAACAAAACGGTTTGGACCTGGCTTTGGAGGACAAATTGACTAGCCTTTTCCTAGGGTAATCAACCCCTGATTTCAACAGGAATAACGGGGACCTGGCGAATCTACCCTAGCGGATCCTCCACTGGTTATAATGAAGCTAGGGGAGGAATGGAAGTGAAATTTCTTATTGCTATGGGGCAACGTATTCAGTTCTAAATCAAGCATTAATGCCTTCACAGAATTATTATGTTAGGGTAAAAGGTGTGTCATGGTTTAACCCGGCCGGCAGCTAAACACCACGCAGCTGTTCGCTCCCCCTCCCCCTCCCTCTCTGGGACGGGGGAGAGAAATGGAAAGTGAAGCCTGTGAGTTGAGATAAAGACAGTTTAATAAGACAAAATAATAATAATAATAATAATAATAATAATAATAATAATAATAATAATAATAACAATAATAATAACAATAATAATAATACAATGATGATAATAGTACCACTACTAATAATGTGTACAAACAAGTGATGCACAATGCAATTGCTCACCACCCGCTGACCGATGCCCAGCCTAACCCCGAGCAGTCCGGCCCCCTCCCCCTGGCTAGCCACCCCTATGTATTGTTTAGCCTGACGTCAGATGCTATGGAATACCCCTTTGGCTAGTTTGGGTCACCTGTCCTGGGTCTGTCCCCTCCCAGCTCTTACTGCACCCCCAGCCTGCCTGTTGGCAGGACAGAGCAAGAAGCTGAGATGTCCTTGGCTTGGTATAAGCATTGCTCTGCAACACTTGAAACATCGGGGTGTTATCAGCACTCTTCTCATCCTAAGCCAAAACATAGCATTCTCCCAGCTACTAGGAAGAAAATTAACTCTGTTCTAACTGAAACCAGGACAAGGTGTAACCGAAAAGGCTTATTTTTGTGAACCTTTGAAGTACAAATTAGGGAAACAATGGGGCATACACAGATTTTTATCTATGCCTAGCTCCTCATGGGCACTCTTAGGTAGAGATTTATTAGAGCAAGTAGGAGCAGAAATTGTCTTTGAAAAAGGGAAAATGGAATTAAGAACAGGAGAAGAACAACTAATAAATGTGTTAAGCTTGGCACTAATACAAACTGACCCTAAAAGTGAAATACCTTTAGAGATCACAGATCAAGTATGTCCAGGAGTTTGGGCTACCGAAGTCCCTGGAAGAGCTAAAAATGTGACCTTAATAATTATTAAATTAAAGCAGGAGAGAAACCCGTTAAGGTTAAGTAATATCCTTTGAGGATAGAAGATAGGAAAGGAATTAAAGAGATAATTGATCAATTTTTACAGTATGGATTATTGATTGAATGCGAATCAGAATCCAATGCACCCATATTGCCAATTAAAAAGGCAGATGAAAAAGCTATAGGCTAGTTCAGGATTTGAGGGCCATAAATAAAATCACTGAGGATATACATCCAGTAGTGGCAAACCCTTATACTTTGCTGACTAAATTAAAGAATAGTCAAGTCTGGTTTACCGTACTGGATTTAAAAGATGCCTTCTTCTGCCTAGGCTTAGCCACAGAAAGCCAAAACCTATTCGCCTTTGAATGGGAAAATCCCGATTCAGGCAGAAAGACGCAGCTTACGTGGACATTACTACCTCAAGGATTCAAGAATAGCCCCACTATTTTTGGAAACCAATTAGCAAGGGAACTCGAAACATGGATACCTCCGGACACTGAAGGTGCTTTGTTACAATATGTAGATGATCTCTTAATAGCTACCGAGACTAAAGGGAGTTGGATTCAATGGACTATAAGTCGTCTTAATTTTCTGGGTTTAAATGGATATCAAGTCTCTTGACAGAAAGTCCAGCTGGCTCAACAAAGTGTGACCTATCTGGGATTTGACATTTCGGAAGGACAACGAGAACTAGGAACTGAACATAAGGAAGTCATTTGCCGGACTCCAGAACCTCAAATGGTAAAGGAGCTACAAAGCTTTTTAGGAATGACAGGTTGGTGTCGCCTTTGGATTTATAATTATGGACTATTGGTAAAGCCTCTATGTGAATTGATAAAGATTAACCAGTCAAAGTTAGTCTGGACTGGAGAAGCACAAAAAGTCTTTAAACAACTTAAACAAGAATTGATGATTTTGAAATATCAAGCAATATTGGTAGAACAGGACGACGTGGAAATTGTGATAATTCATATTGTGAATCTAGCCTCTTTTCTTAGTGATGCTCCGGCACAAGCTGTGATTCACGATTGTTTAGAAACTCTAGAGACTGTGTATTCCAGCCGACCAGACCTTAAGGAGGAGCCCATGGAAGACGCGGAAGAAACTTGGTTCACGGATGGGAGCAGTTTTGTTACGCAAAGACAACGTAAAGCTGGATATGCTATAACAACTACTCAGCAGGTAATCGAGTCTAAGCCTTTACCCCCTGGAACATCAGCTCAAAAGGCGGAGATAGTTGCTCTCACGAGAGCATTGGAACTGGCAGCGGGAAAAAGGGTAAATATTTGGACAGATTCTAAATATACATTCGGCGTGGTACATGCTCATGGAGCAATTTGGAAAGAACATGGATTGCTGACCGCTCAGTGAAAACACAAAGTATGCTGAAGAAATTTTAAAATTGTTAGAGGCTGTAAAACAACCAGAAAAGGTAGCTATCATGCATTGTCAGGGACACCAAAAGGGGAACACCGATTTTGAAATTGGAAAATCGATTGGCAGAGGCTAAGCAGGCAGCTGAAATAACTGAGGTGAAGGCATTGTCTTTGATACCAGACGGTAAAATCCAAACTATATCCAAATTATACAAAAGAAGACTTAAAATTAATTGAAGATTTGAAAGGTAAAATGAAACCAGATGGATGAGTATATTTAAAAGATAACCCCATAGTAATACCCTCTAGTTTGACATGGCCCATAGTTCTTACAGAACACAATAAAACGCATTGGGGAGCTGGCACACTGCATAAGAGCCTGAGTCAGACATTAGTGGGACGATATGATAAAACAAGTAACTCAACAATGTAGCATTTGCTTACACAATAACCCCAATACCAAGGATAGAATAAAATTTGGAATAATCGGTAAAGGAAATTATTCGGGGCAACAGTGGCAAATTGATTTTTCAGAACTCCCTAGAAAAGGGGGGTATCATTATTTACTGGTTCTGACTGACACGTTTTCAGGAAGGCCTGAAGCCTTTCCCTGTCGAACAACCAAAGCAAGAGAAGTGGTTAAAGTCTTGTTAAATGAAATAATACCATGCTTTGGGATTCTAGTAGCAATGTCTTCTGATAGAGTTTCACATTTTTGTGCACAAGTGGTAGACCAGATAAGTAAGATTCTAAAGATAGATTGGCAGCTGCATACTCCTTATAGACCACAGGCAAGTGGACAGGTAGAAAAAATGAACCATTTAATTAAACAATAAATAGCTAAAATTGGATAAGAAGCTAATTTGTCATGGCCTCAATCCCTCCCTTTAGCATTACTTGGAATTAGAGTTAAACCTAGAATAAAAGGAAATTTGAGTCCCTTCAAAATCTTATATGGAAGGCCATAGCAATTTCTATTTAGTGGAGAGGACCTAACGCAGTTAGGATCAGAATATTTATATGCTTATGTGACTGAACTTCAGAAACAATTAAATAAAGTACATACATTTGTTTTAGGGACCAGGGCTAGAGGGTTGGATCAACCAATCCACCCCTTTAAGCTCGGGGATTATATATATATAAAGACTTTTTCAGGACAACCCGTACAGGAAAAATGGAAGGAAAGTGGATGGGACCACACCAAGTATTACTGACAACACACACCGCCATTAAGATTAAGAAGCAAGCAGCTTGGATCCACAATTCAAGGGTGAAGAAGGCCCCGGCGAGGATATGGACCACCACTCCAATTGGACCAACAAAATCACGGTTTTCCAGATCCTAATGATTGCAGGGGTGCGGTTCTCGGATTTGGGGTGGGCAACTTGGGATGAGAACTTACACCTGACCTTAATACAAACAATTTCTCAAGTAACTAATAAGACGAACTGTTGGGTATGCACCCATCTGCCACAGCATGGGAATAAGGGTGTATCGTTAATTGGGATTCCCTTGCCTGCAAACTTATCTTGGACTAATTTGTGGGAAAACACATCTTGGGGTCGAAAATATTAAGCAGTTCTGGAACTAGAAGTGAGTAGCTTCTTGCCGTTAGAATCCTATTATGTGTGTGTACAAAGGTGTAACCCGCCTAAGGGTATAGGAAAACAGCATTGTATGAATACGGATACTACTTATGTGGGAAATCAGACATCTTGTAATTGAACAATTGATATTAGTACGACTAGCGGCTGGGCAAATTCAACCAGCTGGATGGTTCCAGAAGGAAAAGGGTGGTATTGGCTATGCAATGATACAGCCCGTAAGGTCTTGCCTGAGAATTGGAAGGGAACTTGCACTCTTGGAGCGGTAGTCCCCAATATGACAGTACATGATGTAGTGCCTCGAGGTTACTTGAGAAATCATATCCGGAGAATCAGATGAAAAATTAACAATCCATTGGTAGAGAGACACACCCCTTTTCATAGTTTTGTGCGATGGTTTATCCCATGGTTAGGAGTGAGTGAATTGGAAAAGGCAATAGTTAATATTTCTGCAATTATAGAGAAGTTAGAAAACAAAATTCTGGATGCTATAAAGGCTCAACAAGAAGAGATATCTAGTTTATCACAGGTAGTATTCCAAAATCGGATGGCCCTAGACTTGTTACTGGCCACTCAAGGGGGAGTCTGTACAGTAATAAACACAAGTTGTTGTATGTATGTAGATCAGAGTGGAAGGATCTCTACCGACCTGGAAGAAATATGGAAGCAGACCAGGATCCTACATGAGATCAGTAAAGATGATCTTTCATGGAGTTTTAGTGAACTATGGACTAAGTTAACCTCCTGGTTGCCCAATTTCCAATGGTTGAAACAAGTATTCATTGCTCTAATCGTATTAGTAGTGTTAGGAATATTTGTGTGCATGTTGTTTAGATGCCTGCTTTGTTGTGTTACTGTAAATAAAGAAAGTATCTGATGCAAAAGAATTTGCATGGGAAAAGAAAAGGGGGGATTGATTAAGGAGGTATTGGGGAGGCAAGGACAATCCCCAGACAAGGACTGTATATCTCGAAACAAGACACTGGAACTCATGATAAGGAAGCGGCAGGCGGACAGAGAAACGAATGTAAGGACTATAACTCTCGAAACTGGACATTGGAATTCATTATAAAGATACAACAAACGGGAGAATTGGCAACAACCAGCTCTTGCAATTAAGAAACATGCCAATTCAGCAGATTCCTGACCAAAGGTGAAAAGTACACTGTGAGGAAGACTCGGGGTCTTCCTCCCAAAGACCCCTGCCCACGTCCCAAAGACCCCTGCCCACAATTCTTGGAAGGCTCTGCGCAGGCGCAAGGTGCCAAAAGGCTAATTAGCATGAGAAGCGAGGGAAGGCGGGGATAGGTAATGCATATGTATAGGTGCTTGTAGAATATTGATAGATTGATTGTATAAATTCAAGACTGCTTTCTGCTTTGGGTATGCACGATAGGTGGAGAGATCCCCCGTGCATCCAGCGCTGCAATAAAGAATATACCACTTAAAGGAATTTCGGCTTCGATCTTTGAATCAATTTGGCGACCCAGATGGGACAACCTCTCTGCCGGACTGCAGGACCTGCTGGGAACAGGACTCCCTAGGGTACCCCCGGGATTTCCCGGAGGGACTCCTCGACTCACCGGATCACTGCGGAGGCAGACAAGGACCCCATCATTGTAAGTGAGTATATTCTTTATTCTGGTTTGGTTTTCTGGTAGACCGGTCATCTGGAACTGTCTGTAAGTCAGAAGGTGATCTTCTGCGAGGCAGTGTTTGGTATATACTTTGTGGTTAGCACCATAAGTACATGTTTGGGGACCTTAAGGAAGGAGCTCGCTTTAAGGTCCATCTGGAATTGTGTTGTCTATTTCGGTTTTCTGACTCATGGAGTATGGTATTTAACTCTGGTTATTGTTACTGCGATTTTGGCTATTTTCCTGGTGGTAATAGTAGGTTCGTGGCATTGTTATAAGAAAGATATCGTTACGGTGTTACACAGTTCGGTTTTCTGACTAATCGCATGTGGAATTTGACTCTGACTATTGTTACTGTGATTTTGGCAATATTGCTGGTAATAGTAGTTTTGTGGCATCGCTACTGAAAGATATTGCGTGCCCGTATTTTTGTGAGTGATACGTTTTGTGATACGCTTTTGTAAGTAACATGTGTATTCTGAAAGTGTAAACTGGAAACTGGGGGGGCAAACAAGCAGTGAAATTTTAAAGAAAAGTGTGTTAGGATGTGTTTTAAGTCACTGGAAGGATATTGGAGGATCTGCCGGTGGAAGTGTGAACAGGAAAACATTGATAAAATATCGTAATCAGTGGTGGCCGCTTTATAAGCTGGAATGTGGAGAAAAGTGGCCCCTAAATGGAACTTTAAACTATAATATTTTGCTACAGTTAATGTTGTTTTTTGAGAAGCAGAACAGGATGAAATGTTGTATACTGATGTTTCAGCATCTTGGTGGGAAAAGGTAGGGAATTAAGTTGGCCCCTGACTGAACCTTTGATGTTGGCATTAGAGAAGTACAGGCTGGAGAAAGATAAAGGAAGTGTTAAAAGGGTTGTTGAAAGTGTTAAAGGTGTTTGAAGTTGAATGAGCAGGGAAAGAGGATGTAGGAATGTTAATAGTTCTGCCTCTGCCCGAGGCAGAGATCTTAAAATCATGGGTGTTAGCCCTTTAGGGCAAAGGGACCATGATCGGTCCGAGAGAGTTGTCACAGAAACAGAAAAGAGGTACACTCTTAAAACAACCTGAGTTCATGTGCGAGCTCAGATTGCTGATGGGACCGTTCAGGGAACTGTGGACAATTGCATTCCCCTGACCGACCCCCACTAAGACCCGAATCATCCTGAAAATCATGAACGGTTAAGTAAATACTAAAACCTGGATGAATTGGGAATTGAGAATATGCTTCCAACAAGGTCTAAAAGAAAGCCCTATGGAATTTTTGGACCAACTCTGAAATGTAATGAAAATAAATAAATAAATAAATAAATAAATAAATAAATAAAACAAACAAAACGGTTTGGACCTGGCTTTGGAGGACAAATTGACTAGCCTTTTCCTAGGGTAATCAACCCCTGATTTCAACAGGAATAACGGGGACCTGGGGAATCTACCCTAGCGGATCCTCCACTGGTTATAATGAAGCTAGGGGAGGAATGGAAGTGAAATTTCTTATTGCTATGGGGCAACGTATTCAGTTCTAAATCAAGCATTAATGCCTTCACAGAATTATTATGTTAGGGTAAAAGGTGTGTCATGGTTTAACCCGGCCGGCAGCTAAACACCACGCAGCTGTTCGCTCCCCCTCCCCCTCCCTCTCTGGGACGGGGGAGAGAAATGGAAAGTGAAGCCTGTGAGTTGAGATAAAGACAGTTTAATAAGACAAAATAATAATAATAATAATAATAATAATAATAATAATAATAATAATAATAATAATAATAATAATAATAACAATAATAATAACAATAATAATAATACAATGATGATAATAGTACCACTACTAATAATGTGTACAAACAAGTGATGCACAATGCAATTGCTCACCACCCGCTGACCGATGCCCAGCCTAACCCCGAGCAGTCCGGCCCCCTCCCCCTGGCTAGCCACCCCTATGTATTGTTTAGCCTGACGTCAGATGCTATGGAATACCCCTTTGGCTAGTTTGGGTCACCTGTCCTGGGTCTGTCCCCTCCCAGCTCTTACTGCACCCCCAGCCTGCCTGTTGGCAGGACAGAGCAAGAAGCTGAGATGTCCTTGGCTTGGTATAAGCATTGCTCTGCAACACTTGAAACATCGGGGTGTTATCAGCACTCTTCTCATCCTAAGCCAAAACATAGCATTCTCCCAGCTACTAGGAAGAAAATTAACTCTGTTCTAACTGAAACCAGGACAAGGTGTAACCGAAAAGGCTTATTTTTGTGAACCTTTGAAGTACAAATTAGGGAAACAATGGGGCATACACAGATTTTTATCTATGCCTAGCTCCTCATGGGCACTCTTAGGTAGAGATTTATTAGAGCAAGTAGGAGCAGAAATTGTCTTTGAAAAAGGGAAAATGGAATTAAGAACAGGAGAAGAACAACTAATAAATGTGTTAAGCTTGGCACTAATACAAACTGACCCTAAAAGTGAAATACCTTTAGAGATCACAGATCAAGTATGTCCAGGAGTTTGGGCTACCGAAGTCCCTGGAAGAGCTAAAAATGTGACCTTAATAATTATTAAATTAAAGCAGGAGAGAAACCCGTTAAGGTTAAGTAATATCCTTTGAGGATAGAAGATAGGAAAGGAATTAAAGAGATAATTGATCAATTTTTACAGTATGGATTATTGATTGAATGCGAATCAGAATCCAATGCACCCATATTGCCAATTAAAAAGGCAGATGAAAAAGCTATAGGCTAGTTCAGGATTTGAGGGCCATAAATAAAATCACTGAGGATATACATCCAGTAGTGGCAAACCCTTATACTTTGCTGACTAAATTAAAGAATAGTCAAGTCTGGTTTACCGTACTGGATTTAAAAGATGCCTTCTTCTGCCTAGGCTTAGCCACAGAAAGCCAAAACCTATTCGCCTTTGAATGGGAAAATCCCGATTCAGGCAGAAAGACGCAGCTTACGTGGACATTACTACCTCAAGGATTCAAGAATAGCCCCACTATTTTTGGAAACCAATTAGCAAGGGAACTCGAAACATGGATACCTCCGGGCACTGAAGGTGCTTTGTTACAATATGTAGATGATCTCTTAATAGCTACCGAGACTAAAGGGAGTTGGATTCAATGGACTATAAGTCGTCTTAATTTTCTGGGTTTAAATGGATATCAAGTCTCTTGACAGAAAGTCCAGCTGGCTCAACAAAGTGTGACCTATCTGGGATTTGACATTTCGGAAGGACAACGAGAACTAGGAACTGAACATAAGGAAGTCATTTGCCGGACTCCAGAACCTCAAATGGTAAAGGAGCTACAAAGCTTTTTAGGAACGACAGGTTGGTGTCGCCTTTGGATTTATAATTATGGACTATTGGTAAAGCCTCTATGTGAATTGATAAAGATTAACCAGTCAAAGTTAGTCTGGACTGGAGAAGCACAAAAAGTCTTTAAACAACTTAAACAAGAATTGATGATTTTGAAATATCAAGCAATATTGGTAGAACAGGACGACGTGGAAATTGTGATAATTCATATTGTGAATCTAGCCTCTTTTCTTAGTGATGCTCCGGCACAAGCTGTGATTCACGATTGTTTAGAAACTCTAGAGACTGTGTATTCCAGCCGACCAGACCTTAAGGAGGAGCCCATGGAAGACGCGGAAGAAACTTGGTTCACGGATGGGAGCAGTTTTGTTACGCAAAGACAACGTAAAGCTGGATATGCTATAACAACTACTCAGCAGGTAATCGAGTCTAAGCCTTTACCCCCTGGAACATCAGCTCAAAAGGCGGAGATAGTTGCTCTCACGAGAGCATTGGAACTGGCAGCGGGAAAAAGGGTAAATATTTGGACAGATTCTAAATATACATTCGGCGTGGTACATGCTCATGGAGCAATTTGGAAAGAACATGGATTGCTGACCGCTCAGTGAAAACACAAAGTATGCTGAAGAAATTTTAAAATTGTTAGAGGCTGTAAAACAACCAGAAAAGGTAGCTATCATGCATTGTCAGGGACACCAAAAGGGGAACACCGATTTTGAAATTGGAAAATCGATTGGCAGAGGCTAAGCAGGCAGCTGAAATAACTGAGGTGAAGGCATTGTCTTTGATACCAGACGGTAAAATCCAAACTATATCCAAATTATACAAAAGAAGACTTAAAATTAATTGAAGATTTGAAAGGTAAAATGAAACCAGATGGATGAGTATATTTAAAAGATAACCCCATAGTAATACCCTCTAGTTTGACATGGCCCATAGTTCTTACAGAACACAATAAAACGCATTGGGGAGCTGGCACACTGCATAAGAGCCTGAGTCAGACATTAGTGGGACGATATGATAAAACAAGTAACTCAACAATGTAGCATTTGCTTACACAATAACCCCAATACCAAGGATAGAATAAAATTTGGAATAATCGGTAAAGGAAATTATTCGGGGCAACAGTGGCAAATTGATTTTTCAGAACTCCCTAGAAAAGGGGGGTATCATTATTTACTGGTTCTGACTGACACGTTTTCAGGAAGGCCTGAAGCCTTTCCCTGTCGAACAACCAAAGCAAGAGAAGTGGTTAAAGTCTTGTTAAATGAAATAATACCATGCTTTGGGATTCTAGTAGCAATGTCTTCTGATAGAGTTTCACATTTTTGTGCACAAGTGGTAGACCAGATAAGTAAGATTCTAAAGATAGATTGGCAGCTGCATACTCCTTATAGACCACAGGCAAGTGGACAGGTAGAAAAAATGAACCATTTAATTAAACAATAAATAGCTAAAATTGGATAAGAAGCTAATTTGTCATGGCCTCAATCCCTCCCTTTAGCATTACTTGGAATTAGAGTTAAACCTAGAATAAAAGGAAATTTGAGTCCCTTCAAAATCTTATATGGAAGGCCATAGCAATTTCTATTTAGTGGAGAGGACCTAACGCAGTTAGGATCAGAATATTTATATGCTTATGTGACTGAACTTCAGAAACAATTAAATAAAGTACATACATTTGTTTTAGGGACCAGGGCTAGAGGGTTGGATCAACCAATCCACCCCTTTAAGCTCGGGGATTATATATATATAAAGACTTTTTCAGGACAACCCGTACAGGAAAAATGGAAGGAAAGTGGATGGGACCACACCAAGTATTACTGACAACACACACCGCCATTAAGATTAAGAAGCAAGCAGCTTGGATCCACAATTCAAGGGTGAAGAAGGCCCCGGCGAGGATATGGACCACCACTCCAATTGGACCAACAAAATCACGGTTTTCCAGATCCTAATGATTGCAGGGGTGCGGTTCTCGGATTTGGGGTGGGCAACTTGGGATGAGAACTTACACCTGACCTTAATACAAACAATTTCTCAAGTAACTAATAAGACGAACTGTTGGGTATGCACCCATCTGCCACAGCATGGGAATAAGGGTGTATCGTTAATTGGGATTCCCTTGCCTGCAAACTTATCTTGGACTAATTTGTGGGAAAACACATCTTGGGGTCGAAAATATTAAGCAGTTCTGGAACTAGAAGTGAGTAGCTTCTTGCCGTTAGAATCCTATTATGTGTGTGTACAAAGGTGTAACCCGCCTAAGGGTATAGGAAAACAGCATTGTATGAATACGGATACTACTTATGTGGGAAATCAGACATCTTGTAATTGAACAATTGATATTAGTACGACTAGCGGCTGGGCAAATTCAACCAGCTGGACGGTTCCAGAAGGAAAAGGGTGGTATTGGCTATGCAATGATACAGCCCGTAAGGTCTTGCCTGAGAATTGGAAGGGAACTTGCACTCTTGGAGCGGTAGTCCCCAATATGACAGTACATGATGTAGTGCCTCGAGGTTACTTGAGAAATCATATCCGGAGAATCAGATGAAAAATTAACAATCCATTGGTAGAGAGACACACCCCTTTTCATAGTTTTGTGCGATGGTTTATCCCATGGTTAGGAGTGAGTGAATTGGAAAAGGCAATAGTTAATATTTCTGCAATTATAGAGAAGTTAGAAAACAAAATTCTGGATGCTATAAAGGCTCAACAAGAAGAGATATCTAGTTTATCACAGGTAGTATTCCAAAATCGGATGGCCCTAGACTTGTTACTGGCCACTCAAGGGGGAGTCTGTACAGTAATAAACACAAGTTGTTGTATGTATGTAGATCAGAGTGGAAGGATCTCTACCGACCTGGAAGAAATATGGAAGCAGACCAGGATCCTACATGAGATCAGTAAAGATGATCTTTCATGGAGTTTTAGTGAACTATGGACTAAGTTAACCTCCTGGTTGCCCAATTTCCAATGGTTGAAACAAGTATTCATTGCTCTAATCGTATTAGTAGTGTTAGGAATATTTGTGTGCATGTTGTTTAGATGCCTGCTTTGTTGTGTTACTGTAAATAAAGAAAGTATCTGATGCAAAAGAATTTGCATGGGAAAAGAAAAGGGGGGATTGATTAAGGAGGTATTGGGGAGGCAAGGACAATCCCCAGACAAGGACTGTATATCTCGAAACAAGACACTGGAACTCATGATAAGGAAGCGGCAGGCGGACAGAGAAACGAATGTAAGGACTATAACTCTCGAAACTGGACATTGGAATTCATTATAAAGATACAACAAACGGGAGAATTGGCAACAACCAGCTCTTGCAATTAAGAAACATGCCAATTCAGCAGATTCCTGACCAAAGGTGAAAAGTACACTGTGAGGAAGACTCGGGGTCTTCCTCCCAAAGACCCCTGCCCACGTCCCAAAGACCCCTGCCCACAATTCTTGGAAGGCTCTGCGCAGGCGCAAGGTGCCAAAAGGCTAATTAGCATGAGAAGCGAGGGAAGGCGGGGATAGGTAATGCATATGTATAGGTGCTTGTAGAATATTGATAGATTGATTGTATAAATTCAAGACTGCTTTCTGCTTTGAGTATGCACGATAGGTGGAGAGATCCCCCGTGCATCCAGCGCTGCAATAAAGAATATACCACTTAAAGGAATTTCGGCTTCGATCTTTGAATCAATTTGGCGACCCAGATGGGACAACCTCTCTGCCGGACTGCAGGACCTGCTGGGAACAGGACTCCCTAGGGTACCCCCGGGATTTCCCGGAGGGACTCCTCGACTCACCGGATCACTGCGGAGGCAGACAAGGACCCCATCATTGTAAGTGAGTATATTCTTTATTCTGGTTTGGTTTTCTGGTAGACCGGTCATCTGGAACTGTCTGTAAGTCAGAAGGTGATCTTCTGCGAGGCAGTGTTTGGTATATACTTTGTGGTTAGCACCATAAGTACATGTTTGGGGACCTTAAGGAAGGAGCTCGCTTTAAGGTCCATCTGGAATTGTGTTGTCTATTTCGGTTTTCTGACTCATGGAGTATGGTATTTAACTCTGGTTATTGTTACTGCGATTTTGGCTATTTTCCTGGTGGTAATAGTAGGTTCGTGGCATTGTTATAAGAAAGATATTGTTACGGTGTTACACAGTTCGGTTTTCTGACTTATCGCATGTGGAATTTGACTCTGACTATTGTTACTGTGATTTTGGCAATATTGCTGGTAATAGTAGTTTTGTGGCATCGCTACTGAAAGATATTGCGTGCCCGTATTTTTGTGAGTGATACGTTTTGTGATACGCTTTTGTAAGTAACATGTGTATTCTGAAAGTGTAAACTGGAAACTGGGGGGGCAAACAAGCAGTGAAATTTTAAAGAAAAGTGTGTTAGGATGTGTTTTAAGTCACTGGAAGGATATTGGAGGATCTGCCGGTGGAAGTGTGAACAGGAAAACATTGATAAAATATCGTAATCAGTGGTGGCCGCTTTATAAGCTGGAATGTGGAGAAAAGTGGCCCCTAAATGGAACTTTAAACTATAATATTTTGCTACAGTTAATGTTGTTTTTTGAGAAGCAGAACAGGATGAAATGTTGTATACTGATGTTTCAGCATCTTGGTGGGAAAAGGTAGGGAATTAAGTTGGCCCCTGACTGAACCTTTGATGTTGGCATTAGAGAAGTACAGGCTGGAGAAAGATAAAGGAAGTGTTAAAAGGGTTGTTGAAAGTGTTAAAGGTGTTTGAAGTTGAATGAGCAGGGAAAGAGGATGTAGGAATGTTAATAGTTCTGCCTCTGCCCGAGGCAGAGATCTTAAAATCATGGGTGTTAGCCCTTTAGGGCAAAGGGACCATGATCGGTCCGAGAGAGTTGTCACAGAAACAGAAAAGAGGTACACTCTTAAAACAACCTGAGTTCATGTGCGAGCTCAGATTGCTGATGGGACCGTTCAGGGAACTGTGGACAATTGCATTCCCCTGACCGACCCCCACTAAGACCCGAATCATCCTGAAAATCATGAACGGTTAAGTAAATACTAAAACCTGGATGAATTGGGAATTGAGAATATGCTTCCAACAAGGTCTAAAAGAAAGCCCTATGGAATTTTTGGACCAACTCTGAAATGTAATGAAAATAAATAAATAAATAAATAAATAAATAAATAAATAAAACAAACAAAACGGTTTGGACCTGGCTTTGGAGGACAAATTGACTAGCCTTTTCCTAGGGTAATCAACCCCTGATTTCAACAGGAATAACGGGGACCTGGGGAATCTACCCTAGCGGATCCTCCACTGGTTATAATGAAGCTAGGGGAGGAATGGAAGTGAAATTTCTTATTGCTATGGGGCAACGTATTCAGTTCTAAATCAAGCATTAATGCCTTCACAGAATTATTATGTTAGGGTAAAAGGTGTGTCATGGTTTAACCCGGCCGGCAGCTAAACACCACGCAGCTGTTCGCTCCCCCTCCCCCTCCCTCTCTGGGACGGGGGAGAGAAATGGAAAGTGAAGCCTGTGAGTTGAGATAAAGACAGTTTAATAAGACAAAATAATAATAATAATAATAATAATAATAATAATAACAATAATAATAATACAATGATGATAATAGTACCACTACTAATAATGTGTACAAACAAGTGATGCACAATGCAATTGCTCACCACCCGCTGACCGATGCCCAGCCTAACCCCGAGCAGTCCGGCCCCCTCCCCCTGGCTAGCCACCCCTATGTATTGTTTAGCCTGACGTCAGATGCTATGGAATACCCCTTTGGCTAGTTTGGGTCACCTGTCCTGGGTCTGTCCCCTCCCAGCTCTTACTGCACCCCCAGCCTGCCTGTTGGCAGGACAGAGCAAGAAGCTGAGATGTCCTTGGCTTGGTATAAGCATTGCTCTGCAACACTTGAAACATCGGGGTGTTATCAGCACTCTTCTCATCCTAAGCCAAAACATAGCATTCTCCCAGCTACTAGGAAGAAAATTAACTCTGTTCTAACTGAAACCAGGACAAGGTGTAACCGAAAAGGCTTATTTTTGTGAACCTTTGAAGTACAAATTAGGGAAACAATGGGGCATACACAGATTTTTATCTATGCCTAGCTCCTCATGGGCACTCTTAGGTAGAGATTTATTAGAGCAAGTAGGAGCAGAAATTGTCTTTGAAAAAGGGAAAATGGAATTAAGAACAGGAGAAGAACAACTAATAAATGTGTTAAGCTTGGCACTAATACAAACTGACCCTAAAAGTGAAATACCTTTAGAGATCACAGATCAAGTATGTCCAGGAGTTTGGGCTACCGAAGTCCCTGGAAGAGCTAAAAATGTGACCTTAATAATTATTAAATTAAAGCCAGGAGAGAAACCCATTAAGGTTAAGTAATATCCTTTGAGGATAGAAGATAGGAAAGGAATTAAAGAGATAATTGATCAGTTTTTACAGTATGGATTATTGATTGAATGCGAATCAGAATCCAATGCACCCATATTGCCAATTAAAAAGGCAGATGAAAAAGCTATAGGCTAGTTCAGGATTTGAGGGCCATAAATAAAATCACTGAGGATATACATCCAGTAGTGGCAAACCCTTATACTTTGCTGACTAAATTAAAGAATAGTCAAGTCTGGTTTACCGTACTGGATTTAAAAGATGCCTTCTTCTGCCTAGGCTTAGCCACAGAAAGCCAAAACCTATTCGCCTTTGAATGGGAAAATCCCGATTCAGGCAGAAAGACGCAGCTTACGTGGACATTACTACCTCAAGGATTCAAGAATAGCCCCACTATTTTTGGAAACCAATTAGCAAGGGAACTCGAAACATGGATACCTCCGGACACTGAAGGTGCTTTGTTACAATATGTAGATGATCTCTTAATAGCTACCGAGACTAAAGGGAGTTGGATTCAATGGACTATAAGTCGTCTTAATTTTCTGGGTTTAAATGGATATCAAGTCTCTTGACAGAAAGTCCAGCTGGCTCAACAAAGTGTGACCTATCTGGGATTTGACATTTCGGAAGGACAACGAGAACTAGGAACTGAACATAAGGAAGTCATTTGCCGGACTCCAGAACCTCAAATGGTAAAGGAGCTACAAAGCTTTTTAGGAATGACAGGTTGGTGTCGCCTTTGGATTTATAATTATGGACTATTGGTAAAGCCTCTATGTGAATTGATAAAGATTAACCAGTCAAAGTTAGTCTGGACTGGAGAAGCACAAAAAGTCTTTAAACAACTTAAACAAGAATTGATGATTTTGAAATATCAAGCAATATTGGTAGAACAGGACGACGTGGAAATTGTGATAATTCATATTGTGAATCTAGCCTCTTTTCTTAGTGATGCTCCGGCACAAGCTGTGATTCACGATTGTTTAGAAACTCTAGAGACTGTGTATTCCAGCCGACCAGACCTTAAGGAGGAGCCCATGGAAGACGCGGAAGAAACTTGGTTCACGGATGGGAGCAGTTTTGTTACGCAAAGACAACGTAAAGCTGGATATGCTATAACAACTACTCAGCAGGTAATCGAGTCTAAGCCTTTACCCCCTGGAACATCAGCTCAAAAGGCGGAGATAGTTGCTCTCATGAGAGCATTGGAACTGGCAGCGGGAAAAAGGGTAAATATTTGGACAGATTCTAAATATACATTCGGCGTGGTACATGCTCATGGAGCAATTTGGAAAGAACATGGATTGCTGACCGCTCAGTGAAAACACAAAGTATGCTGAAGAAATTTTAAAATTGTTAGAGGCTGTAAAACAACCAGAAAAGGTAGCTATCATGCATTGTCAGGGACACCAAAAGGGGAACACCGATTTTGAAATTGGAAAATCGATTGGCAGAGGCTAAGCAGGCAGCTGAAATAACTGAGGTGAAGGCATTGTCTTTGATACCAGACGGTAAAATCCAAACTATATCCAAATTATACAAAAGAAGACTTAAAATTAATTGAAGATTTGAAAGGTAAAATGAAACCAGATGGATGAGTATATTTAAAAGATAACCCCATAGTAATACCCTCTAGTTTGACATGGCCCATAGTTCTTACAGAACACAATAAAACGCATTGGGGAGCTGGCACACTGCATAAGAGCCTGAGTCAGACATTAGTGGGACGATATGATAAAACAAGTAACTCAACAATGTAGCATTTGCTTACACAATAACCCCAATACCAAGGATAGAATAAAATTTGGAATAATCGGTAAAGGAAATTATTCGGGGCAACAGTGGCAAATTGATTTTTCAGAACTCCCTAGAAAAGGGGGGTATCATTATTTACTGGTTCTGACTGACACGTTTTCAGGAAGGCCTGAAGCCTTTCCCTGTCGAACAACCAAAGCAAGAGAAGTGGTTAAAGTCTTGTTAAATGAAATAATACCATGCTTTGGGATTCTAGTAGCAATGTCTTCTGATAGAGTTTCACATTTTTGTGCACAAGTGGTAGACCAGATAAGTAAGATTCTAAAGATAGATTGGCAACTGCATACTCCTTATAGACCACAGGCAAGTGGACAGGTAGAAAAAATGAACCATTTAATTAAACAATAAATAGCTAAAATTGGATAAGAAGCTAATTTGTCATGGCCTCAATCCCTCCCTTTAGCATTACTTGGAATTAGAGTTAAACCTAGAATAAAAGGAAATTTGAGTCCCTTCAAAATCTTATATGGAAGGCCATAGCAATTTCTATTTAGTGGAGAGGACCTAACGCAGTTAGGATCAGAATATTTATATGCTTATATAACTGAACTTCAGAAACAATTAAATAAAGTACATACATTTGTTTTAGGGACCAGGGCTAGAGGGTTGGATCAACCAATCCACCCCTTTAAGCTCGGGGATTATATATATATAAAGACTTTTTCAGGACAACCCGTGCAGGAAAAATGGAAGGAAAGTGGATGGGACCACACCAAGTATTACTGACAACACACACCGCCATTAAGATTAAGAAGCAAGCAGCTTGGATCCACAATTCAAGGGTGAAGAAGGCCCCGGCGAGGATATGGACCACCACTCCAATTGGACCAACAAAATCACGGTTTTCCAGATCCTAATGATTGCAGGGGTGCGGTTCTCGGATTTGGGGTGGGCAACTTGGGATGAGAACTTACACCTGACCTTAATACAAACAATTTCTCAAGTAACTAATAAGACGAACTGTTGGGTATGCACCCATCTGCCACAGCATGGGAATAAGGGTGTATCGTTAATTGGGATTCCCTTGCCTGCAAACTTATCTTGGACTAATTTGTGGGAAAACACATCTTGGGGTCGAAAATATTAAGCAGTTCTGGAACTAGAAGTGAGTAGCTTCTTGCCATTAGAATCCTATTATGTGTGTGTACAAAGGTGTAACCCGCCTAAGGGTATAGGAAAACAGCATTGTATGAATACGGATACTACTTATGTGGGAAATCAGACATCTTGTAATTGAACAATTGATATTAGTACGACTAGCGGCTGGGCAAATTCAACCAGCTGGACGGTTCCAGAAGGAAAAGGGTGGTATTGGCTATGCAATGATACAGCCCGTAAGGTCTTGCCTGAGAATTGGAAGGGAACTTGCACTCTTGGAGCGGTAGTCCCCAATATGACAGTACATGATGTAGTGCCTCGAGGTTACTTGAGAAATCATATCCGGAGAATCAGATGAAAAATTAACAATCCATTGGTAGAGAGACACACCCCTTTTCATAGTTTTGTGCGATGGTTTATCCCATGGTTAGGAGTGAGTGAATTGGAAAAGGCAATAGTTAATATTTCTGCAATTATAGAGAAGTTAGAAAACAAAATTCTGGATGCTATAAAGGCTCAACAAGAAGAGATATCTAGTTTATCACAGGTAGTATTCCAAAATCGGATGGCCCTAGACTTGTTACTGGCCACTCAAGGGGGAGTCTGTACAGTAATAAACACAAGTTGTTGTATGTATGTAGATCAGAGTGGAAGGATCTCTACCGACCTGGAAGAAATATGGAAGCAGACCAGGATCCTACATGAGATCAGTAAAGATGATCTTTCATGGAGTTTTAGTGAACTATGGACTAAGTTAACCTCCTGGTTGCCCAATTTCCAATGGTTGAAACAAGTATTCATTGCTCTAATCGTATTAGTAGTGTTAGGAATATTTGTGTGCATGTTGTTTAGATGCCTGCTTTGTTGTGTTACTGTAAATAAAGAAAGTATCTGATGCAAAAGAATTTGCATGGGAAAAGAAAAGGGGGGATTGATTAAGGAGGTATTGGGGAGGCAAGGACAATCCCCAGACAAGGACTGTATATCTCGAAACAAGACACTGGAACTCATGATAAGGAAGCGGCAGGCGGACAGAGAAACGAATGTAAGGACTATAACTCTCGAAACTGGACATTGGAATTCATTATAAAGATACAACAAACGGGAGAATTGGCAACAACCAGCTCTTGCAATTAAGAAACATGCCAATTCAGCAGATTCCTGACCAAAGGTGAAAAGTACACTGTGAGGAAGACTCGGGGTCTTCCTCCCAAAGACCCCTGCCCACGTCCCAAAGACCCCTGCCCACAATTCTTGGAAGGCTCTGCGCAGGCGCAAGGTGCCAAAAGGCTAATTAGCATGAGAAGCGAGGGAAGGCGGGGATAGGTAATGCATATGTATAGGTGCTTGTAGAATATTGATAGATTGATTGTATAAATTCAAGACTGCTTTCTGCTTTGGGTATGCACGATAGGTGGAGAGATCCCCCGTGCATCCAGCGCTGCAATAAAGAATATACCACTTAAAGGAATTTCGGCTTCGATCTTTGAATCAATTTGGCGACCCAGATGGGACAACCTCTCTGCCGGACTGCAGGACCTGCTGGGAACAGGACTCCCTAGGGTACCCCCGGGATTTCCCGGAGGGACTCCTCGACTCACCGGATCACTGCGGAGGCAGACAAGGACCCCATCATTGTAAGTGAGTATATTCTTTATTCTGGTTTGGTTTTCTGGTAGACCGGTCATCTGGAACTGTCTGTAAGTCAGAAGGTGATCTTCTGCGAGGCAGTGTTTGGTATATACTTTGTGGTTAGCACCATAAGTACATGTTTGGGGACCTTAAGGAAGGAGCTCGCTTTAAGGTCCATCTGGAATTGTGTTGTCTATTTCGGTTTTCTGACTCATGGAGTATGGTATTTAACTCTGGTTATTGTTACTGCGATTTTGGCTATTTTCCTGGTGGTAATAGTAGGTTCGTGGCATTGTTATAAGAAAGATATCGTTACGGTGTTACACAGTTCGGTTTTCTGACTAATCGCATGTGGAATTTGACTCTGACTATTGTTACTGTGATTTTGGCAATATTGCTGGTAATAGTAGTTTTGTGGCATCGCTACTGAAAGATATTGCGTGCCCGTATTTTTGTGAGTGATACGTTTTGTGATACGCTTTTGTAAGTAACATGTGTATTCTGAAAGTGTAAACTGGAAACTGGGGGGGCAAACAAGCAGTGAAATTTTAAAGAAAAGTGTGTTAGGATGTGTTTTAAGTCACTGGAAGGATATTGGAGGATCTGCCGGTGGAAGTGTGAACAGGAAAACATTGATAAAATATCGTAATCAGTGGTGGCCGCTTTATAAGCTGGAATGTGGAGAAAAGTGGCCCCTAAATGGAACTTTAAACTATAATATTTTGCTACAGTTAATGTTGTTTTTTGAGAAGCAGAACAGGATGAAATGTTGTATACTGATGTTTCAGCATCTTGGTGGGAAAAGGTAGGGAATTAAGTTGGCCCCTGACTGAACCTTTGATGTTGGCATTAGAGAAGTACAGGCTGGAGAAAGATAAAGGAAGTGTTAAAAGGGTTGTTGAAAGTGTTAAAGGTGTTTGAAGTTGAATGAGCAGGGAAAGAGGATGTAGGAATGTTAATAGTTCTGCCTCTGCCCGAGGCAGAGATCTTAAAATCATGGGTGTTAGCCCTTTAGGGCAAAGGGACCATGATCGGTCCGAGAGAGTTGTCACAGAAACAGAAAAGAGGTACACTCTTAAAACAACCTGAGTTCATGTGCGAGCTCAGATTGCTGATGGGACCGTTCAGGGAACTGTGGACAATTGCATTCCCCTGACCGACCCCCACTAAGACCCGAATCATCCTGAAAATCATGAATGGTTAAGTAAATACTAAAACCTGGATGAATTGGGAATTGAGAATATGCTTCCAACAAGGTCTAAAAGAAAGCCCTATGGAATTTTTGGACCAACTCTGAAATGTAATGAAAATAAATAAATAAATAAATAAATAAATAAATAAATAAATAAAACAAAACGGTTTGGACCTGGCTTTGGAGGACAAATTGACTAGCCTTTTCCTAGGGTAATCAACCCCTGATTTCAACAGGAATAACGGGGACCTGGGGAATCTACCCTAGCGGATCCTCCACTGGTTATAATGAAGCTAGGGGAGGAATGGAAGTGAAATTTCTTATTGCTATGGGGCAACGTATTCAGTTCTAAATCAAGCATTAATGCCTTCACAGAATTATTATGTTAGGGTAAAAGGTGTGTCATGGTTTAACCCGGCCGGCAGCTAAACACCACGCAGCTGTTCGCTCCCCCTCCCCCTCCCTCTCTGGGACGGGGGAGAGAAATGGAAAGTGAAGCCTGTGAGTTGAGATAAAGACAGTTTAATAAGACAAAATAATAATAATAATAATAATAATAATAATAATAACAATAATAATAATACAATGATGATAATAGTACCACTACTAATAATGTGTACAAACAAGTGATGCACAATGCAATTGCTCACCACCCGCTGACCGATGCCCAGCCTAACCCCGAGCAGTCCGGCCCCCTCCCCCTGGCTAGCCACCCCTATGTATTGTTTAGCCTGACGTCAGATGCTATGGAATACCCCTTTGGCTAGTTTGGGTCACCTGTCCTGGGTCTGTCCCCTCCCAGCTCTTACTGCACCCCCAGCCTGCCTGTTGGCAGGACAGAGCAAGAAGCTGAGATGTCCTTGGCTTGGTATAAGCATTGCTCTGCAACACTTGAAACATCGGGGTGTTATCAGCACTCTTCTCATCCTAAGCCAAAACATAGCATTCTCCCAGCTACTAGGAAGAAAATTAACTCTGTTCTAACTGAAACCAGGACAAGGTGTAACCGAAAAGGCTTATTTTTGTGAACCTTTGAAGTACAAATTAGGGAAACAATGGGGCATACACAGATTTTTATCTATGCCTAGCTCCTCATGGGCACTCTTAGGTAGAGATTTATTAGAGCAAGTAGGAGCAGAAATTGTCTTTGAAAAAGGGAAAATGGAATTAAGAACAGGAGAAGAACAACTAATAAATGTGTTAAGCTTGGCACTAATACAAACTGACCCTAAAAGTGAAATACCTTTAGAGATCACAGATCAAGTATGTCCAGGAGTTTGGGCTACCGAAGTCCCTGGAAGAGCTAAAAATGTGACCTTAATAATTATTAAATTAAAGCCAGGAGAGAAACCCATTAAGGTTAAGTAATATCCTTTGAGGATAGAAGATAGGAAAGGAATTAAAGAGATAATTGATCAGTTTTTACAGTATGGATTATTGATTGAATGCGAATCAGAATCCAATGCACCCATATTGCCAATTAAAAAGGCAGATGAAAAAGCTATAGGCTAGTTCAGGATTTGAGGGCCATAAATAAAATCACTGAGGATATACATCCAGTAGTGGCAAACCCTTATACTTTGCTGACTAAATTAAAGAATAGTCAAGTCTGGTTTACCGTACTGGATTTAAAAGATGCCTTCTTCTGCCTAGGCTTAGCCACAGAAAGCCAAAACCTATTCGCCTTTGAATGGGAAAATCCCGATTCAGGCAGAAAGACGCAGCTTACGTGGACATTACTACCTCAAGGATTCAAGAATAGCCCCACTATTTTTGGAAACCAATTAGCAAGGGAACTCGAAACATGGATACCTCCGGACACTGAAGGTGCTTTGTTACAATATGTAGATGATCTCTTAATAGCTACCGAGACTAAAGGGAGTTGGATTCAATGGACTATAAGTCGTCTTAATTTTCTGGGTTTAAATGGATATCAAGTCTCTTGACAGAAAGTCCAGCTGGCTCAACAAAGTGTGACCTATCTGGGATTTGACATTTCGGAAGGACAACGAGAACTAGGAACTGAACATAAGGAAGTCATTTGCCGGACTCCAGAACCTCAAATGGTAAAGGAGCTACAAAGCTTTTTAGGAATGACAGGTTGGTGTCGCCTTTGGATTTATAATTATGGACTATTGGTAAAGCCTCTATGTGAATTGATAAAGATTAACCAGTCAAAGTTAGTCTGGACTGGAGAAGCACAAAAAGTCTTTAAACAACTTAAACAAGAATTGATGATTTTGAAATATCAAGCAATATTGGTAGAACAGGACGACGTGGAAATTGTGATAATTCATATTGTGAATCTAGCCTCTTTTCTTAGTGATGCTCCGGCACAAGCTGTGATTCACGATTGTTTAGAAACTCTAGAGACTGTGTATTCCAGCCGACCAGACCTTAAGGAGGAGCCCATGGAAGACGCGGAAGAAACTTGGTTCACGGATGGGAGCAGTTTTGTTACGCAAAGACAACGTAAAGCTGGATATGCTATAACAACTACTCAGCAGGTAATCGAGTCTAAGCCTTTACCCCCTGGAACATCAGCTCAAAAGGCGGAGATAGTTGCTCTCATGAGAGCATTGGAACTGGCAGCGGGAAAAAGGGTAAATATTTGGACAGATTCTAAATATACATTCGGCGTGGTACATGCTCATGGAGCAATTTGGAAAGAACATGGATTGCTGACCGCTCAGTGAAAACACAAAGTATGCTGAAGAAATTTTAAAATTGTTAGAGGCTGTAAAACAACCAGAAAAGGTAGCTATCATGCATTGTCAGGGACACCAAAAGGGGAACACCGATTTTGAAATTGGAAAATCGATTGGCAGAGGCTAAGCAGGCAGCTGAAATAACTGAGGTGAAGGCATTGTCTTTGATACCAGACGGTAAAATCCAAACTATATCCAAATTATACAAAAGAAGACTTAAAATTAATTGAAGATTTGAAAGGTAAAATGAAACCAGATGGATGAGTATATTTAAAAGATAACCCCATAGTAATACCCTCTAGTTTGACATGGCCCATAGTTCTTACAGAACACAATAAAACGCATTGGGGAGCTGGCACACTGCATAAGAGCCTGAGTCAGACATTAGTGGGACGATATGATAAAACAAGTAACTCAACAATGTAGCATTTGCTTACACAATAACCCCAATACCAAGGATAGAATAAAATTTGGAATAATCGGTAAAGGAAATTATTCGGGGCAACAGTGGCAAATTGATTTTTCAGAACTCCCTAGAAAAGGGGGGTATCATTATTTACTGGTTCTGACTGACACGTTTTCAGGAAGGCCTGAAGCCTTTCCCTGTCGAACAACCAAAGCAAGAGAAGTGGTTAAAGTCTTGTTAAATGAAATAATACCATGCTTTGGGATTCTAGTAGCAATGTCTTCTGATAGAGTTTCACATTTTTGTGCACAAGTGGTAGACCAGATAAGTAAGATTCTAAAGATAGATTGGCAACTGCATACTCCTTATAGACCACAGGCAAGTGGACAGGTAGAAAAAATGAACCATTTAATTAAACAATAAATAGCTAAAATTGGATAAGAAGCTAATTTGTCATGGCCTCAATCCCTCCCTTTAGCATTACTTGGAATTAGAGTTAAACCTAGAATAAAAGGAAATTTGAGTCCCTTCAAAATCTTATATGGAAGGCCATAGCAATTTCTATTTAGTGGAGAGGACCTAACGCAGTTAGGATCAGAATATTTATATGCTTATATAACTGAACTTCAGAAACAATTAAATAAAGTACATACATTTGTTTTAGGGACCAGGGCTAGAGGGTTGGATCAACCAATCCACCCCTTTAAGCTCGGGGATTATATATATATAAAGACTTTTTCAGGACAACCCGTGCAGGAAAAATGGAAGGAAAGTGGATGGGACCACACCAAGTATTACTGACAACACACACCGCCATTAAGATTAAGAAGCAAGCAGCTTGGATCCACAATTCAAGGGTGAAGAAGGCCCCGGCGAGGATATGGACCACCACTCCAATTGGACCAACAAAATCACGGTTTTCCAGATCCTAATGATTGCAGGGGTGCGGTTCTCGGATTTGGGGTGGGCAACTTGGGATGAGAACTTACACCTGACCTTAATACAAACAATTTCTCAAGTAACTAATAAGACGAACTGTTGGGTATGCACCCATCTGCCACAGCATGGGAATAAGGGTGTATCGTTAATTGGGATTCCCTTGCCTGCAAACTTATCTTGGACTAATTTGTGGGAAAACACATCTTGGGGTCGAAAATATTAAGCAGTTCTGGAACTAGAAGTGAGTAGCTTCTTGCCGTTAGAATCCTATTATGTGTGTGTACAAAGGTGTAACCCGCCTAAGGGTATAGGAAAACAGCATTGTATGAATACGGATACTACTTATGTGGGAAATCAGACATCTTGTAATTGAACAATTGATATTAGTACGACTAGCGGCTGGGCAAATTCAACCAGCTGGATGGTTCCAGAAGGAAAAGGGTGGTATTGGCTATGCAATGATACAGCCCGTAAGGTCTTGCCTGAGAATTGGAAGGGAACTTGCACTCTTGGAGCGGTAGTCCCCAATATGACAGTACATGATGTAGTGCCTCGAGGTTACTTGAGAAATCATATCCGGAGAATCAGATGAAAAATTAACAATCCATTGGTAGAGAGACACACCCCTTTTCATAGTTTTGTGCGATGGTTTATCCCATGGTTAGGAGTGAGTGAATTGGAAAAGGCAATAGTTAATATTTCTGCAATTATAGAGAAGTTAGAAAACAAAATTCTGGATGCTATAAAGGCTCAACAAGAAGAGATATCTAGTTTATCACAGGTAGTATTCCAAAATCGGATGGCCCTAGACTTGTTACTGGCCACTCAAGGGGGAGTCTGTACAGTAATAAACACAAGTTGTTGTATGTATGTAGATCAGAGTGGAAGGATCTCTACCGACCTGGAAGAAATATGGAAGCAGACCAGGATCCTACATGAGATCAGTAAAGATGATCTTTCATGGAGTTTTAGTGAACTATGGACTAAGTTAACCTCCTGGTTGCCCAATTTCCAATGGTTGAAACAAGTATTCATTGCTCTAATCGTATTAGTAGTGTTAGGAATATTTGTGTGCATGTTGTTTAGATGCCTGCTTTGTTGTGTTACTGTAAATAAAGAAAGTATCTGATGCAAAAGAATTTGCATGGGAAAAGAAAAGGGGGGATTGATTAAGGAGGTATTGGGGAGGCAAGGACAATCCCCAGACAAGGACTGTATATCTCGAAACAAGACACTGGAACTCATGATAAGGAAGCGGCAGGCGGACAGAGAAACGAATGTAAGGACTATAACTCTCGAAACTGGACATTGGAATTCATTATAAAGATACAACAAACGGGAGAATTGGCAACAACCAGCTCTTGCAATTAAGAAACATGCCAATTCAGCAGATTCCTGACCAAAGGTGAAAAGTACACTGTGAGGAAGACTCGGGGTCTTCCTCCCAAAGACCCCTGCCCACGTCCCAAAGACCCCTGCCCACAATTCTTGGAAGGCTCTGCGCAGGCGCAAGGTGCCAAAAGGCTAATTAGCATGAGAAGCGAGGGAAGGCGGGGATAGGTAATGCATATGTATAGGTGCTTGTAGAATATTGATAGATTGATTGTATAAATTCAAGACTGCTTTCTGCTTTGGGTATGCACGATAGGTGGAGAGATCCCCCGTGCATCCAGCGCTGCAATAAAGAATATACCACTTAAAGGAATTTCGGCTTCGATCTTTGAATCAATTTGGCGACCCAGATGGGACAACCTCTCTGCCGGACTGCAGGACCTGCTGGGAACAGGACTCCCTAGGGTACCCCCGGGATTTCCCGGAGGGACTCCTCGACTCACCGGATCACTGCGGAGGCAGACAAGGACCCCATCATTGTAAGTGAGTATATTCTTTATTCTGGTTTGGTTTTCTGGTAGACCGGTCATCTGGAACTGTCTGTAAGTCAGAAGGTGATCTTCTGCGAGGCAGTGTTTGGTATATACTTTGTGGTTAGCACCATAAGTACATGTTTGGGGACCTTAAGGAAGGAGCTCGCTTTAAGGTCCATCTGGAATTGTGTTGTCTATTTCGGTTTTCTGACTCATGGAGTATGGTATTTAACTCTGGTTATTGTTACTGCGATTTTGGCTATTTTCCTGGTGGTAATAGTAGGTTCGTGGCATTGTTATAAGAAAGATATTGTTACGGTGTTACACAGTTCGGTTTTCTGACTTATCGCATGTGGAATTTGACTCTGACTATTGTTACTGTGATTTTGGCAATATTGCTGGTAATAGTAGTTTTGTGGCATCGCTACTGAAAGATATTGCGTGCCCGTATTTTTGTGAGTGATACGTTTTGTGATACGCTTTTGTAAGTAACATGTGTATTCTGAAAGTGTAAACTGGAAACTGGGGGGGGCAAACAAGCAGTGAAATTTTAAAGAAAAGTGTGTTAGGATGTGTTTTAAGTCACTGGAAGGATATTGGAGGATCTGCCGGTGGAAGTGTGAACAGGAAAACATTGATAAAATATCGTAATCAGTGGTGGCCGCTTTATAAGCTGGAATGTGGAGAAAAGTGGCCCCTAAATGGAACTTTAAACTATAATATTTTGCTACAGTTAATGTTGTTTTTTGAGAAGCAGAACAGGATGAAATGTTGTATACTGATGTTTCAGCATCTTGGTGGGAAAAGGTAGGGAATTAAGTTGGCCCCTGACTGAACCTTTGATGTTGGCATTAGAGAAGTACAGGCTGGAGAAAGATAAAGGAAGTGTTAAAAGGGTTGTTGAAAGTGTTAAAGGTGTTTGAAGTTGAATGAGCAGGGAAAGAGGATGTAGGAATGTTAATAGTTCTGCCTCTGCCCGAGGCAGAGATCTTAAAATCATGGGTGTTAGCCCTTTAGGGCAAAGGGACCATGATCGGTCCGAGAGAGTTGTCACAGAAACAGAAAAGAGGTACACTCTTAAAACAACCTGAACCAAGTTCATGTGCGAGCTCAGATTGCTGATGGGACCGTTCAGGGAACTGTGGACAACTGCATTCCCCTGACCGACCCCCACTAAGACCCGAATCATCCTGAAAATCATGAACGGTTAAGTAAATACTAAAACCTGGATGAATTGGGAATTGAGAATATGCTTCCAACAAGGTCTAAAAGAAAGCCCTATGGAATTTTTGGACCAACTCTGAAATGTAATGAAAATAAATAAATAAATAAATAAAACAAACAAAACGGTTTGGACCTGGCTTTGGAGGACAAATTGACTAGCCTTTTCCTAGGGTAATCAACCCCTGATTTCAACAGGAATAACGGGGACCTGGGGAATCTACCCTAGCGGATCCTCCACTGGTTATAATGAAGCTAGGGGAGGAATGGAAGTGAAATTTCTTATTGCTATGGGGCAACGTATTCAGTTCTAAATCAAGCAGTAATGCCTTCACAGAATTATTATGTTAGGGTAAAAGGTGTGTCGTGGTTTAACCCGGCCGGCAGCTAAACACCACGCAGCTGTTTGCTCCCCCTCCCCCTCCCTCTCTGGGACGGGGGAGAGAAATGGAAAGTGAAGCCTGTGAGTTGAGATAAAGACAGTTTAATAAGACAAAATAATAATAATAATAATAATAATAATAATAATAATAATAATAATAATAATACAATGATGATAATAGTACCACTACTAATAATGTGTACAAACAAGTGATGCACAATGCAATTGCTCACCACCCGCTGACCGATGCCCAGCCTAACCCCGAGCAGTCCGGCCCCCTCCCCCTGGCTAGCCACCCCTATGTATTGTTTAGCCTGACGTCAGATGCTATGGAATACCCCTTTGGCTAGTTTGGGTCACCTGTCCTGGGTCTGTCCCCTCCCAGCTCTTACTGCACCCCCAGCCTGCCTGTTGGCAGGACAGAGCAAGAAGCTGAGATGTCCTTGGCTTGGTATAAGCATTGCTCTGCAACAATTGAAACATCGGGGTGTTATCAGCACTCTTCTCATCCTAAGCCAAAACATAGCATTCTCCCAGCTACTAGGAAGAAAATTAACTCTGTTCTAACTGAAACCAGGACAAGGTGTAACCGAAAAGGCTTATTTTTGTGAACCTTTGAAGTACAAGTTAGGGAAACAATGGGGCATACACAGATTTTTATCTATGCCTAGCTCCTCATGGGCACTCTTAGGTAGAGATTTATTAGAGCAAGTAGGAGCAGAAATTGTCTTTGAAAAAGGGAAAATGGAATTAAGAACAGGAGAAGAACAACTAATAAATGTGTTAAGCTTGGCACTAATACAAACTGACCCTAAAAGTGAAATACCTTTAGAGATCACAGATCAAGTATGTCCAGGAGTTTGGGCTACCGAAGTCCCTGGAAGAGCTAAAAATGTGACCTTAATAATTATTAAATTAAAGCCAGGAGAGAAACCCGTTAAGGTTAAGTAATATCCTTTGAGGACAGAAGATAGGAAAGGAATTAAAGAGATAATTGATCAATTTTTACAGTATGGATTATTGATTGAATGCGAATCAGAATCCAATGCACCCATATTGCCAATTAAAAAGGCAGATGAAAAAGCTATAGGCTAGTTCAGGATTTGAGGGCCATAAATAAAATCACTGAGGATATACATCCAGTAGTGGCAAACCCTTATACTTTGCTGACTAAATTAAAGAATAGTCAAGTCTGGTTTACCGTACTGGATTTAAAAGATGCCTTCTTCTGCCTAGGCTTAGCCACAGAAAGCCAAAACCTATTCGCCTTTGAATGGGAAAATCCCGATTCAGGCAGAAAGACGCAGCTTACGTGGACATTACTACCTCAAGGATTCAAGAATAGCCCCACTAATTTTGGAAACCAATTAGCAAGGGAACTCGAAACATGGATACCTCCGGACACTGAAGGTGCTTTGTTACAATATGTAGATGATCTCTTAATAGCTACCGAGACTAAAGGGAGTTGGATTCAATGGACTATAAGTCGTCTTAATTTTCTGGGTTTAAATGGATATCAAGTCTCTTGACAGAAAGTCCAGCTGGCTCAACAAAGTGTGACCTATCTGGGATTTGACATTTCGGAAGGACAACGAGAACTAGGAACTGAACATAAGGAAGTCATTTGCCGGACTCCAGAACCTCAAATGGTAAAGGAGCTACAAAGCTTTTTAGGAATGACAGGTTGGTGTCGCCTTTGGATTTATAATTATGGACTATTGGTAAAGCCTCTATGTGAATTGATAAAGATTAACCAGTCAAAGTTAGTCTGGACTGGAGAAGCACAAAAAGTCTTTAAACAACTTAAACAAGAATTGATGATTTTGAAATATCAAGCAATATTGGTAGAACAGGACGACGTGGAAATTGTGATAATTCATATTGTGAATCTAGCCTCTTTTCTTAGTGATGCTCCGGCACAAGCTGTGATTCACGATTGTTTAGAAACTCTAGAGACTGTGTATTCCAGCCGACCAGACCTTAAGGAGGAGCCCATGGAAGACGCGGAAGAAACTTGGTTCACGGATGGGAGCAGTTTTGTTACGCAAAGACAACGTAAAGCTGGATATGCTATAACAACTACTCAG
This sequence comes from Aythya ferina, assembly GCF_964211825.1. Lineage (NCBI taxonomy): Eukaryota > Metazoa > Chordata > Aves > Anseriformes > Anatidae > Aythya > Aythya ferina. Next base: position 239,882 of record NW_028181395.1, on the reverse strand, counting down.
CAGGTAATCGAGTCTAAGCCTTTACCCCCTGGAACATCAGCTCAAAAGGCGGAGATAGTTGCTCTCACGAGAGCATTGGAACTGGCAGCGGGAAAAAGGGTAAATATTTGGACAGATTCTAAATATACATTCGGCGTGGTACATGCTCATGGAGCAATTTGGAAAGAACATGGATTGCTGACCGCTCAGTGAAAACACAAAGTATGCTGAAGAAATTTTAAAATTGTTAGAGGCTGTAAAACAACCAGAAAAGGTAGCTATCATGCATTGTCAGGGACACCAAAAGGGGAACACCGATTTTGAAATTGGAAAATCGATTGGCAGAGGCTAAGCAGGCAGCTGAAATAACTGAGGTGAAGGCATTGTCTTTGATACCAGACGGTAAAATCCAAACTATATCCAAATTATACAAAAGAAGACTTAAAATTAATTGAAGATTTGAAAGGTAAAATGAAACCAGATGGATGAGTATATTTAAAAGATAACCACATAGTAATACCCTCTAGTTTGACATGGCCCATAGTTCTTACAGAACACAATAAAACGCATTGGGGAGCTGGCACACTGCATAAGAGCCTGAGTCAGACATTAGTGGGACGATATGATAAAACAAGTAACTCAACAATGTAGCATTTGCTTACACAATAACCCCAATACCAAGGATAGAATAAAATTTGGAATAATCGGTAAAGGAAATTATTCGGGGCAACAGTGGCAAATTGATTTTTCAGAACTCCCTAGAAAAGGGGGGTATCATTATTTACTGGTTCTGACTGACACGTTTTCAGGAAGGCCTGAAGCCTTTCCCTGTCGAACAACCAAAGCAAGAGAAGTGGTTAAAGTCTTGTTAAATGAAATAATACCATGCTTTGGGATTCTAGTAGCAATGTCTTCTGATAGAGTTTCACATTTTTGTGCACAAGTGGTAGACCAGATAAGTAAGATTCTAAAGATAGATTGGCAACTGCATACTCCTTATAGACCACAGGCAAGTGGACAGGTAGAAAAAATGAACCATTTAATTAAACAATAAATAGCTAAAATTGGATAAGAAGCTAATTTGTCATGGCCTCAATCCCTCCCTTTAGCATTACTTGGAATTAGAGTTAAACCTAGAATAAAAGGAAATTTGAGTCCCTTCAAAATCTTATATGGAAGGCCATAGCAATTTCTATTTAGTGGAGAGGACCTAACGCAGTTAGGATCAGAATATTTATATGCTTATATAACTGAACTTCAGAAACAATTAAATAAAGTACATACATTTGTTTTAGGGACCAGGGCTAGAGGGTTGGATCAACCAATCCACCCCTTTAAGCTCGGGGATTATATATATATAAAGACTTTTTCAGGACAACCCGTGCAGGAAAAATGGAAGGAAAGTGGATGGGACCACACCAAGTATTACTGACAACACACACCGCCATTAAGATTAAGAAGCAAGCAGCTTGGATCCACAATTCAAGGGTGAAGAAGGCCCCGGCGAGGATATGGACCACCACTCCAACTGGACCAACAAAATTACGGTTTTCCAGATCCTAATGATTGCAGGGGTGCGGTTCTCGGATTTGGGGTGGGCAACTTGGGATGAGAACTTACACCTGACCTTAATACAAACAATTTCTCAAGTAACTAATAAGACGAACTGTTGGGTATGCACCCATCTGCCACAGCATGGGAATAAGGGTGTATCGTTAATTGGGATTCCCTTGCCTGCAAACTTATCTTGGACTAATTTGTGGGAAAACACATCTTGGGGTCGAAAATATTAAGCAGTTTTGGAACTAGAAGTGAGTAGCTTCTTGCCGTTAGAATCCTATTATGTGTGTGTACAAAGGTGTAACCCGCCTAAGGGTATAGGAAAACAGCATTGTATAAATACGGATACTACTTATGTGGGAAATCAGACATCTTGTAATTGAACAATTGATATTAGTACGACTAGCGGCTGGGCAAATTCAACCAGCTGGACGGTTCCAGAAGGAAAAGGGTGGTATTGGCTATGCAATGATACAGCCCGTAAGGTCTTGCCTGAGAATTGGAAGGGAACTTGCACTCTTGGAGCGGTAGTCCCCAATATGACAGTACATGATGTAGTGCCTCGAGGTTACTTGAGAAATCATATCCGGAGAATCAGATGAAAAATTAACAATCCATTGGTAGAGAGACACACCCCTTTTCATAGTTTTGTGCGATGGTTTATCCCATGGTTAGGAGTGAGTGAATTGGAAAAGGCAATAGTTAATATTTCTGCAATTATAGAGAAGTTAGAAAACAAAATTCTGGATGCTATAAAGGCTCAACAAGAAGAGATATCTAGTTTATCACAGGTAGTATTCCAAAATCGGATGGCCCTAGACTTGTTACTGGCCACTCAAGGGGGAGTCTGTACAGTAATAAACACAAGTTGTTGTATGTATGTAGATCAGAGTGGAAGGATCTCTACCGACCTGGAAGAAATATGGAAGCAGACCAGGATCCTACATGAGATCAGTAAAGATGATCTTTCATGGAGTTTTAGTGAACTATGGACTAAGTTAACCTCCTGGTTGCCCAATTTCCAATGGTTGAAACAAGTATTCATTGCTCTAATCGTATTAGTAGTGTTAGGAATATTTGTGTGCATGTTGTTTAGATGCCTGCTTTGTTGTGTTACTGTAAATAAAGAAAGTATCTGATGCAAAAGAATTTGCATGGGAAAAGAAAAGGGGGGATTGATTAAGGAGGTATTGGGGAGGCAAGGGCAATCCCCAGACAAGGACTGTATATCTCGAAACAAGACACTGGAACTCATGATAAGGAAGCGGCAGGCGGACAGAGAAACGAATGTAAGGACTATAACTCTCGAAACTGGACATTGGAATTCATTATAAAGATACAACAAACGGGAGAATTGGCAACAACCAGCTCTTGCAATTAAGAAACATGCCAATTCAGCAGATTCCTGACCAAAGGTGAAAAGTACACTGTGAGGAAGACTCGGGGTCTTCCTCCCAAAGACCCCTGCCCACGTCCCAAAGACCCCTGCCCACAATTCTTGGAAGGCTCTGCGCAGGCGCAAGGTGCCAAAAGGCTAATTAGCATGAGAAGCGAGGGAAGGCGGGGATAGGTAATGCATATGTATAGGTGCTTGTAGAATATTGATAGATTGATTGTATAAATTCAAGACTGCTTTCTGCTTTGGGTATGCACGATAGGTGGAGAGATCCCCCGTGCATCCAGCGCTGCAATAAAGAATATACCACTTAAAGGAATTTCGGCTTCGATCTTTGAATCAATTTGGCGACCCAGATGGGACAACCTCTCTGCCGGACTGCAGGACCTGCTGGGAACAGGACTCCCTAGGGTACCCCCGGGATTTCCCGGAGGGACTCCTCGACTCACCGGATCACTGCGGAGGCAGACAAGGACCCCATCATTGTAAGTGAGTATATTCTTTATTCTGGTTTGGTTTTCTGGTAGACCGGTCATCTGGAACTGTCTGTAAGTCAGAAGGTGATCTTCTGCGAGGCAGTGTTTGGTATATACTTTGTGGTTAGCACCATAAGTACATGTTTGGGGACCTTAAGGAAGGAGCTCGCTTTAAGGTCCATCTGGAATTGTGTTGTCTATTTCGGTTTTCTGACTCATGGAGTATGGTATTTAACTCTGGTTATTGTTACTGCGATTTTGGCTATTTTCCTGGTGGTAATAGTAGGTTCGTGGCATTGTTATAAGAAAGATATCGTTACGGTGTTACACAGTTCGGTTTTCTGACTTATCGCATGTGGAATTTGACTCTGACTATTGTTACTGTGATTTTGGCAATATTGCTGGTAATAGTAGTTTTGTGGCATCGCTACTGAAAGATATTGCGTGCCCGTATTTTTGTGAGTGATACGTTTTGTGATACGCTTTTGTAAGTAACATGTGTATTCTGAAAGTGTAAACTGGAAACTGGGGGGGCAAACAAGCAGTGAAATTTTAAAGAAAAGTGTGTTAGGATGTGTTTTAAGTCACTGGAAGGATATTGGAGGATCTGCCGGTGGAAGTGTGAACAGGAAAACATTGATAAAATATCGTAATCAGTGGTGGCCGCTTTATAAGCTGGAATGTGGAGAAAAGTGGCCCCTAAATGGAACTTTAAACTATAATATTTTGCTACAGTTAATGTTGTTTTTTGAGAAGCAGAACAGGATGAAATGTTGTATACTGATGTTTCAGCATCTTGGTGGGAAAAGGTAGGGAATTAAGTTGGCCCCTGACTGAACCTTTGATGTTGGCATTAGAGAAGTACAGGCTGGAGAAAGATAAAGGAAGTGTTAAAAGGGTTGTTGAAAGTGTTAAAGGTGTTTGAAGTTGAATGAGCAGGGAAAGAGGATGTAGGAATGTTAATAGTTCTGCCTCTGCCCGAGGCAGAGATCTTAAAATCATGGGTGTTAGCCCTTTAGGGCAAAGGGACCATGATCGGTCCGAGAGAGTTGTCACAGAAACAGAAAAGAGGTACACTCTTAAAACAACCTGAGTTCATGTGCGAGCTCAGATTGCTGATGGGACCGTTCAGGGAACTGTGGACAATTGCATTCCCCTGACCGACCCCCACTAAGACCCGAATCATCCTGAAAATCATGAACGGTTAAGTAAATACTAAAACCTGGATGAATTGGGAATTGAGAATATGCTTCCAACAAGGTCTAAAAGAAAGCCCTATGGAATTTTTGGACCAACTCTGAAATGTAATGAAAATAAATAAATAAATAAATAAATAAATAAATAAATAAAACAAACAAAACGGTTTGGACCTGGCTTTGGAGGACAAATTGACTAGCCTTTTCCTAGGGTAATCAACCCCTGATTTCAACAGGAATAACGGGGACCTGGGGAATCTACCCTAGCGGATCCTCCACTGGTTATAATGAAGCTAGGGGAGGAATGGAAGTGAAATTTCTTATTGCTATGGGGCAACGTATTCAGTTCTAAATCAAGCATTAATGCCTTCACAGAATTATTATGTTAGGGTAAAAGGTGTGTCATGGTTTAACCCGGCCGGCAGCTAAACACCACGCAGCTGTTCACTCCCCCTCCCCCTCCCTCTCTGGGACGGGGGAGAGAAATGGAAAGTGAAGCCTGTGAGTTGAGATAAAGACAGTTTAATAAGACAAACTAATAATAATAATAATAATAATAATAATAATAATAATAATAATAATAATACAATGATGATAATAGTACCACTACTAATAATGTGTACAAACAAGTGATGCACAATGCAATTGCTCACCACCCGCTGACCGATGCCCAGCCTAACCCCGAGCAGTCCGGCCCCCTCCCCCTGGCTAGCCACCCCTATGTATTGTTTAGCCTGACGTCAGATGCTATGGAATACCCCTTTGGCTAGTTTGGGTCACCTGTCCTGGGTCTGTCCCCTCCCAGCTCTTACTGCACCCCCAGCCTGCCTGTTGGCAGGACAGAGCAAGAAGCTGAGATGTCCTTGGCTTGGTATAAGCATTGCTCTGCAACAATTGAAACATCGGGGTGTTATCAGCACTCTTCTCATCCTAAGCCAAAACATAGCATTCTCCCAGCTACTAGGAAGAAAATTAACTCTGTTCTAACTGAAACCAGGACAAGGTGTAACCGAAAAGGCTTATTTTTGTGAACCTTTGAAGTACAAGTTAGGGAAACAATGGGGCATACACAGATTTTTATCTATGCCTAGCTCCTCATGGGCACTCTTAGGTAGAGATTTATTAGAGCAAGTAGGAGCAGAAATTGTCTTTGAAAAAGGGAAAATGGAATTAAGAACAGGAGAAGAACAACTAATAAATGTGTTAAGCTTGGCACTAATACAAACTGACCCTAAAAGTGAAATACCTTTAGAGATCACAGATCAAGTATGTCCAGGAGTTTGGGCTACCGAAGTCCCTGGAAGAGCTAAAAATGTGACCTTAATAATTATTAAATTAAAGCCAGGAGAGAAACCCGTTAAGGTTAAGTAATATCCTTTGAGGACAGAAGATAGGAAAGGAATTAAAGAGATAATTGATCAATTTTTACAGTATGGATTATTGATTGAATGCGAATCAGAATCCAATGCACCCATATTGCCAATTAAAAAGGCAGATGAAAAAGCTATAGGCTAGTTCAGGATTTGAGGGCCATAAATAAAATCACTGAGGATATACATCCAGTAGTGGCAAACCCTTATACTTTGCTGACTAAATTAAAGAATAGTCAAGTCTGGTTTACCGTACTGGATTTAAAAGATGCCTTCTTCTGCCTAGGCTTAGCCACAGAAAGCCAAAACCTATTCGCCTTTGAATGGGAAAATCCCGATTCAGGCAGAAAGACGCAGCTTACGTGGACATTACTACCTCAAGGATTCAAGAATAGCCCCACTAATTTTGGAAACCAATTAGCAAGGGAACTCGAAACATGGATACCTCCGGACACTGAAGGTGCTTTGTTACAATATGTAGATGATCTCTTAATAGCTACCGAGACTAAAGGGAGTTGGATTCAATGGACTATAAGTCGTCTTAATTTTCTGGGTTTAAATGGATATCAAGTCTCTTGACAGAAAGTCCAGCTGGCTCAACAAAGTGTGACCTATCTGGGATTTGACATTTCGGAAGGACAACGAGAACTAGGAACTGAACATAAGGAAGTCATTTGCCGGACTCCAGAACCTCAAATGGTAAAGGAGCTACAAAGCTTTTTAGGAATGACAGGTTGGTGTCGCCTTTGGATTTATAATTATGGACTATTGGTAAAGCCTCTATGTGAATTGATAAAGATTAACCAGTCAAAGTTAGTCTGGACTGGAGAAGCACAAAAAGTCTTTAAACAACTTAAACAAGAATTGATGATTTTGAAATATCAAGCAATATTGGTAGAACAGGACGACGTGGAAATTGTGATAATTCATATTGTGAATCTAGCCTCTTTTCTTAGTGATGCTCCGGCACAAGCTGTGATTCACGATTGTTTAGAAACTCTAGAGACTGTGTATTCCAGCCGACCAGACCTTAAGGAGGAGCCCATGGAAGACGCGGAAGAAACTTGGTTCACGGATGGGAGCAGTTTTGTTACGCAAAGACAACGTAAAGCTGGATATGCTATAACAACTACTCAGCAGGTAATCGAGTCTAAGCCTTTACCCCCTGGAACATCAGCTCAAAAGGCGGAGATAGTTGCTCTCACGAGAGCATTGGAACTGGCAGCGGGAAAAAGGGTAAATATTTGGACAGATTCTAAATATACATTCGGCGTGGTACATGCTCATGGAGCAATTTGGAAAGAACATGGATTGCTGACCGCTCAGTGAAAACACAAAGTATGCTGAAGAAATTTTAAAATTGTTAGAGGCTGTAAAACAACCAGAAAAGGTAGCTATCATGCATTGTCAGGGACACCAAAAGGGGAACACCGATTTTGAAATTGGAAAATCGATTGGCAGAGGCTAAGCAGGCAGCTGAAATAACTGAGGTGAAGGCATTGTCTTTGATACCAGACGGTAAAATCCAAACTATATCCAAATTATACAAAAGAAGACTTAAAATTAATTGAAGATTTGAAAGGTAAAATGAAACCAGATGGATGAGTATATTTAAAAGATAACCACATAGTAATACCCTCTAGTTTGACATGGCCCATAGTTCTTACAGAACACAATAAAACGCATTGGGGAGCTGGCACACTGCATAAGAGCCTGAGTCAGACATTAGTGGGACGATATGATAAAACAAGTAACTCAACAATGTAGCATTTGCTTACACAATAACCCCAATACCAAGGATAGAATAAAATTTGGAATAATCGGTAAAGGAAATTATTCGGGGCAACAGTGGCAAATTGATTTTTCAGAACTCCCTAGAAAAGGGGGGTATCATTATTTACTGGTTCTGACTGACACGTTTTCAGGAAGGCCTGAAGCCTTTCCCTGTCGAACAACCAAAGCAAGAGAAGTGGTTAAAGTCTTGTTAAATGAAATAATACCATGCTTTGGGATTCTAGTAGCAATGTCTTCTGATAGAGTTTCACATTTTTGTGCACAAGTGGTAGACCAGATAAGTAAGATTCTAAAGATAGATTGGCAACTGCATACTCCTTATAGACCACAGGCAAGTGGACAGGTAGAAAAAATGAACCATTTAATTAAACAATAAATAGCTAAAATTGGATAAGAAGCTAATTTGTCATGGCCTCAATCCCTCCCTTTAGCATTACTTGGAATTAGAGTTAAACCTAGAATAAAAGGAAATTTGAGTCCCTTCAAAATCTTATATGGAAGGCCATAGCAATTTCTATTTAGTGGAGAGGACCTAACGCAGTTAGGATCAGAATATTTATATGCTTATATAACTGAACTTCAGAAACAATTAAATAAAGTACATACATTTGTTTTAGGGACCAGGGCTAGAGGGTTGGATCAACCAATCCACCCCTTTAAGCTCGGGGATTATATATATATAAAGACTTTTTCAGGACAACCCGTGCAGGAAAAATGGAAGGAAAGTGGATGGGACCACACCAAGTATTACTGACAACACACACCGCCATTAAGATTAAGAAGCAAGCAGCTTGGATCCACAATTCAAGGGTGAAGAAGGCCCCGGCGAGGATATGGACCACCACTCCAACTGGACCAACAAAATTACGGTTTTCCAGATCCTAATGATTGCAGGGGTGCGGTTCTCGGATTTGGGGTGGGCAACTTGGGATGAGAACTTACACCTGACCTTAATACAAACAATTTCTCAAGTAACTAATAAGACGAACTGTTGGGTATGCACCCATCTGCCACAGCATGGGAATAAGGGTGTATCGTTAATTGGGATTCCCTTGCCTGCAAACTTATCTTGGACTAATTTGTGGGAAAACACATCTTGGGGTCGAAAATATTAAGCAGTTTTGGAACTAGAAGTGAGTAGCTTCTTGCCGTTAGAATCCTATTATGTGTGTGTACAAAGGTGTAACCCGCCTAAGGGTATAGGAAAACAGCATTGTATAAATACGGATACTACTTATGTGGGAAATCAGACATCTTGTAATTGAACAATTGATATTAGTACGACTAGCGGCTGGGCAAATTCAACCAGCTGGACGGTTCCAGAAGGAAAAGGGTGGTATTGGCTATGCAATGATACAGCCCGTAAGGTCTTGCCTGAGAATTGGAAGGGAACTTGCACTCTTGGAGCGGTAGTCCCCAATATGACAGTACATGATGTAGTGCCTCGAGGTTACTTGAGAAATCATATCCGGAGAATCAGATGAAAAATTAACAATCCATTGGTAGAGAGACACACCCCTTTTCATAGTTTTGTGCGATGGTTTATCCCATGGTTAGGAGTGAGTGAATTGGAAAAGGCAATAGTTAATATTTCTGCAATTATAGAGAAGTTAGAAAACAAAATTCTGGATGCTATAAAGGCTCAACAAGAAGAGATATCTAGTTTATCACAGGTAGTATTCCAAAATCGGATGGCCCTAGACTTGTTACTGGCCACTCAAGGGGGAGTCTGTACAGTAATAAACACAAGTTGTTGTATGTATGTAGATCAGAGTGGAAGGATCTCTACCGACCTGGAAGAAATATGGAAGCAGACCAGGATCCTACATGAGATCAGTAAAGATGATCTTTCATGGAGTTTTAGTGAACTATGGACTAAGTTAACCTCCTGGTTGCCCAATTTCCAATGGTTGAAACAAGTATTCATTGCTCTAATCGTATTAGTAGTGTTAGGAATATTTGTGTGCATGTTGTTTAGATGCCTGCTTTGTTGTGTTACTGTAAATAAAGAAAGTATCTGATGCAAAAGAATTTGCATGGGAAAAGAAAAGGGGGGATTGATTAAGGAGGTATTGGGGAGGCAAGGGCAATCCCCAGACAAGGACTGTATATCTCGAAACAAGACACTGGAACTCATGATAAGGAAGCGGCAGGCGGACAGAGAAACGAATGTAAGGACTATAACTCTCGAAACTGGACATTGGAATTCATTATAAAGATACAACAAACGGGAGAATTGGCAACAACCAGCTCTTGCAATTAAGAAACATGCCAATTCAGCAGATTCCTGACCAAAGGTGAAAAGTACACTGTGAGGAAGACTCGGGGTCTTCCTCCCAAAGACCCCTGCCCACGTCCCAAAGACCCCTGCCCACAATTCTTGGAAGGCTCTGCGCAGGCGCAAGGTGCCAAAAGGCTAATTAGCATGAGAAGCGAGGGAAGGCGGGGATAGGTAATGCATATGTATAGGTGCTTGTAGAATATTGATAGATTGATTGTATAAATTCAAGACTGCTTTCTGCTTTGGGTATGCACGATAGGTGGAGAGATCCCCCGTGCATCCAGCGCTGCAATAAAGAATATACCACTTAAAGGAATTTCGGCTTCGATCTTTGAATCAATTTGGCGACCCAGATGGGACAACCTCTCTGCCGGACTGCAGGACCTGCTGGGAACAGGACTCCCTAGGGTACCCCCGGGATTTCCCGGAGGGACTCCTCGACTCACCGGATCACTGCGGAGGCAGACAAGGACCCCATCATTGTAAGTGAGTATATTCTTTATTCTGGTTTGGTTTTCTGGTAGACCGGTCATCTGGAACTGTCTGTAAGTCAGAAGGTGATCTTCTGCGAGGCAGTGTTTGGTATATACTTTGTGGTTAGCACCATAAGTACATGTTTGGGGACCTTAAGGAAGGAGCTCGCTTTAAGGTCCATCTGGAATTGTGTTGTCTATTTCGGTTTTCTGACTCATGGAGTATGGTATTTAACTCTGGTTATTGTTACTGCGATTTTGTCTATTTTCCTGGTGGTAATAGTAGGTTCGTGGCATTGTTATAAGAAAGATATCGTTACGGTGTTACACAGTTCGGTTTTCTGACTTATCGCATGTGGAATTTGACTCTGACTATTGTTACTGTGATTTTGGCAATATTGCTGGTAATAGTAGTTTTGTGGCATCGCTACTGAAAGATATTGCGTGCCCGTATTTTTGTGAGTGATACGTTTTGTGATACGCTTTTGTAAGTAACATGTGTATTCTGAAAGTGTAAACTGGAAACTGGGGGGGCAAACAAGCAGTGAAATTTTAAAGAAAAGTGTGTTAGGATGTGTTTTAAGTCACTGGAAGGATATTGGAGGATCTGCCGGTGGAAGTGTGAACAGGAAAACATTGATAAAATATCGTAATCAGTGGTGGCCGCTTTATAAGCTGGAATGTGGAGAAAAGTGGCCCCTAAATGGAACTTTAAACTATAATATTTTGCTACAGTTAATGTTGTTTTTTGAGAAGCAGAACAGGATGAAATGTTGTATACTGATGTTTCAGCATCTTGGTGGGAAAAGGTAGGGAATTAAGTTGGCCCCTGACTGAACCTTTGATGTTGGCATTAGAGAAGTACAGGCTGGAGAAAGATAAAGGAAGTGTTAAAAGGGTTGTTGAAAGTGTTAAAGGTGTTTGAAGTTGAATGAGCAGGGAAAGAGGATGTAGGAATGTTAATAGTTCTGCCTCTGCCCGAGGCAGAGATCTTAAAATCATGGGTGTTAGCCCTTTAGGGCAAAGGGACCATGATCGGTCCGAGAGAGTTGTCACAGAAACAGAAAAGAGGTACACTCTTAAAACAACCTGAGTTCATGTGCGAGCTCAGATTGCTGATGGGACCGTTCAGGGAACTGTGGACAATTGCATTCCCCTGACCGACCCCCACTAAGACCCGAATCATCCTGAAAATCATGAACGGTTAAGTAAATACTAAAACCTGGATGAATTGGGAATTGAGAATATGCTTCCAACAAGGTCTAAAAGAAAGCCCTATGGAATTTTTGGACCAACTCTGAAATGTAATGAAAATAAATAAATAAATAAATAAATAAATAAATAAATAAATAAAACAAAACGGTTTGGACCTGGCTTTGGAGGACAAATTGACTAGCCTTTTCCTAGGGTAATCAACCCCTGATTTCAACAGGAATAACGGGGACCTGGGGAATCTACCCTAGCGGATCCTCCACTGGTTATAATGAAGCTAGGGGAGGAATGGAAGTGAAATTTCTTATTGCTATGGGGCAACGTATTCAGTTCTAAATCAAGCATTAATGCCTTCACAGAATTATTATGTTAGGGTAAAAGGTGTGTCATGGTTTAACCCGGCCGGCAGCTAAACACCACGCAGCTGTTCACTCCCCCTCCCCCTCCCTCTCTGGGACGGGGGAGAGAAATGGAAAGTGAAGCCTGTGAGTTGAGATAAAGACAGTTTAATAAGACAAACTAATAATAATAATAATAATAATAATAATAATAATAATAATAATAATAATACAATGATGATAATAGTACCACTACTAATAATGTGTACAAACAAGTGATGCACAATGCAATTGCTCACCACCCGCTGACCGATGCCCAGCCTAACCCCGAGCAGTCCGGCCCCCTCCCCCTGGCTAGCCACCCCTATGTATTGTTTAGCCTGACGTCAGATGCTATGGAATACACCTTTGGCTAGTTTGGGTCACCTGTCCTGGGTCTGTCCCCTCCCAGCTCTTACTGCACCCCCAGCCTGCCTGTTGGCAGGACAGAGCAAGAAGCTGAGATGTCCTTGGCTTGGTATAAGCATTGCTCTGCAACAATTGAAACATCGGGGTGTTATCAGCACTCTTCTCATCCTAAGCCAAAACATAGCATTCTCCCAGCTACTAGGAAGAAAATTAACTCTGTTCTAACTGAAACCAGGACAAGGTGTAACCGAAAAGGCTTATTTTTGTGAACCTTTGAAGTACAAATTAGGGAAACAATGGGGCATACACAGATTTTTATCTATGTCTAGCTCCTCATGGGCACTCTTAGGTAGAGATTTATTAGAGCAAGTAGGAGCAGAAATTGTCTTTGAAAAAGGGAAAATGGAATTAAGAACAGGAGAAGAACAACTAATAAATGTGTTAAGCTTGGCACTAATACAAACTGACCCTAAAAGTGAAATACCTTTAGAGATCACAGATCAAGTATGTCCAGGAGTTTGGGCTACCGAAGTCCCTGGAAGAGCTAAAAATGTGACCTTAATAATTATTAAATTAAAGCCAGGAGAGAAACCCGTTAAGGTTAAGTAATATCCTTTGAGGACAGAAGATAGGAAAGGAATTAAAGAGATAATTGATCAGTTTTTACAGTATGGATTATTGATTGAATGCGAATCAGAATCCAATGCACCCATATTGCCAATTAAAAAGGCAGATGAAAAAGCTATAGGCTAGTTCAGGATTTGAGGGCCATAAATAAAATCACTGAGGATATACATCCAGTAGTGGCAAACCCTTATACTTTGCTGACTAAATTAAAGAATAGTCAAGTCTGGTTTACCGTACTGGATTTAAAAGATGCCTTCTTCTGCCTAGGCTTAGCCACAGAAAGCCAAAACCTATTCGCCTTTGAATGGGAAAATCCCGATTCAGGCAGAAAGACGCAGCTTACGTGGACATTACTACCTCAAGGATTCAAGAATAGCCCCACTATTTTTGGAAACCAATTAGCAAGGGAACTCGAAACATGGATACCTCCGGGCACTGAAGGTGCTTTGTTACAATATGTAGATGATCTCTTAATAGCTACCGAGACTAAAGGGAGTTGGATTCAATGGACTATAAGTCGTCTTAATTTTCTGGGTTTAAATGGATATCAAGTCTCTTGACAGAAAGTCCAGCTGGCTCAACAAAGTGTGACCTATCTGGGATTTGACATTTCGGAAGGACAACGAGAACTAGGAACTGAACATAAGGAAGTCATTTGCCGGACTCCAGAACCTCAAATGGTAAAGGAGCTACAAAGCTTTTTAGGAATGACAGGTTGGTGTCGCCTTTGGATTTATAATTATGGACTATTGGTAAAGCCTCTATGTGAATTGATAAAGATTAACCAGTCAAAGTTAGTCTGGACTGGAGAAGCACAAAAAGTCTTTAAACAACTTAAACAAGAATTGATGATTTTGAAATATCAAGCAATATTGGTAGAACAGGACGACGTGGAGATTGTGATAATTCATATTGTGAATCTAGCCTCTTTTCTTAGTGATGCTCCGGCACAAGCTGTGATTCACGATTGTTTAGAAACTCTAGAGACTGTGTATTCCAGCCGACCAGACCTTAAGGAGGAGCCCATGGAAGACACGGAAGAAACTTGGTTCACGGATGGGAGCAGTTTTGTTACGCAAAGACAACGTAAAGCTGGATATGCTATAACAACTACTCAGCAGGTAATCGAGTCTAAGCCTTTACCCCCTGGAACATCAGCTCAAAAGGTGGAGATAGTTGCTCTCACGAGAGCATTGGAACTGGCAGCGGGAAAAAGGGTAAATATTTGGACAGATTCTAAATATACATTCGGCGTGGTACATGCTCATGGAGCAATTTGGAAAGAACATGGATTGCTGACTGCTCAGTGAAAACACAAAGTATGCTGAAGTAATTTTAAAATTGTTAGAGGCTGTAAAACAACCAGAAAAGGTAGCTATCATGCATTGTCAGGGACACCAAAAGGGGAACACCGATTTTGAAACTGGAAAATCGATTGGCAGAGGCTAAGCAGGCAGCTGAAATAACTGAGGTGAAGGCATTGTCTTTGATACCAGACGGTAAAATCCAAACTATATCCAAATTATACAAAAGAAGACTTAAAATTAATTGAAGATTTGAAAGGTAAAATGAAACCAGATGGATGAGTATATTTAAAAGATAACCCCATAGTAATACCCTCTAGTTTGACATGGCCCATAGTTCTTACAGAACACAATAAAACGCATTGGGGAGCTGGCACACTGCATAAGAGCCTGAGTCAGACATTAGTGGGACGATATGATAAAACAAGTAACTCAACAATGTAGCATTTGCTTACACAATAACCCCAATACCAAGGATAGAATAAAATTTGGAATAATCGGTAAAGGAAATTATTCGGGGCAACAGTGGCAAATTGATTTTTCAGAACTCCCTAGAAAAGGGGGGTATCATTATTTACTGGTTCTGACTGACACGTTTTCAGGAAGGCCTGAAGCCTTTCCCTGTCGAACAACCAAAGCAAGAGAAGTGGTTAAAGTCTTGTTAAATGAAATAATACCATGCTTTGGGATTCTAGTAGCAATGTCTTCTGATAGAGTTTCACATTTTTGTGCACAAGTGGTAGACCAGATAAGTAAGATTCTAAAGATAGATTGGCAACTGCATACTCCTTATAGACCACAGGCAAGTGGACAGGTAGAAAAAATGAACCATTTAATTAAACAATAAATAGCTAAAATTGGATAAGAAGCTAATTTGTCATGGCCTCAATCCCTCCCTTTAGCATTACTTGGAATTAGAGTTAAACCTAGAATAAAAGGAAATTTGAGTCCCTTCAAAATCTTATATGGAAGGCCATAGCAATTTCTATTTAGTGGAGAGGACCTAACGCAGTTAGGATCAGAATATTTATATGCTTATATAACTGAACTTCAGAAACAATTAAATAAAGTACATACATTTGTTTTAGGGACCAGGGCTAGAGGGTTGGATCAACCAATCCACCCCTTTAAGCTCGGGGATTATATATATATAAAGACTTTTTCAGGACAACCCGTGCAGGAAAAATGGAAGGAAAGTGGATGGGACCACACCAAGTATTACTGACAACACACACCGCCATTAAGATTAAGAAGCAAGCAGCTTGGATCCACAATTCAAGGGTGAAGAAGGCCCCGGCGAGGATATGGACCACCACTCCAACTGGACCAACAAAATTACGGTTTTCCAGATCCTAATGATTGCAGGGGTGCGGTTCTCGGATTTGGGGTGGGCAACTTGGGATGAGAACTTACACCTGACCTTAATACAAACAATTTCTCAAGTAACTAATAAGACGAACTGTTGGGTATGCACCCATCTGCCACAGCATGGGAATAAGGGTGTATCGTTAATTGGGATTCCCTTGCCTGCAAACTTATCTTGGACTAATTTGTGGGAAAACACATCTTGGGGTCGAAAATATTAAGCAGTTTTGGAACTAGAAGTGAGTAGCTTCTTGCCGTTAGAATCCTATTATGTGTGTGTACAAAGGTGTAACCCGCCTAAGGGTATAGGAAAACAGCATTGTATAAATACGGATACTACTTATGTGGGAAATCAGACATCTTGTAATTGAACAATTGATATTAGTACGACTAGCGGCTGGGCAAATTCAACCAGCTGGACGGTTCCAGAAGGAAAAGGGTGGTATTGGCTATGCAATGATACAGCCCGTAAGGTCTTGCCTGAGAATTGGAAGGGAACTTGCACTCTTGGAGCGGTAGTCCCCAATATGACAGTACATGATGTAGTGCCTCGAGGTTACTTGAGAAATCATATCCGGAGAATCAGATGAAAAATTAACAATCCATTGGTAGAGAGACACACCCCTTTTCATAGTTTTGTGCGATGGTTTATCCCATGGTTAGGAGTGAGTGAATTGGAAAAGGCAATAGTTAATATTTCTGCAATTATAGAGAAGTTAGAAAACAAAATTCTGGATGCTATAAAGGCTCAACAAGAAGAGATATCTAGTTTATCACAGGTAGTATTCCAAAATCGGATGGCCCTAGACTTGTTACTGGCCACTCAAGGGGGAGTCTGTACAGTAATAAACACAAGTTGTTGTATGTATGTAGATCAGAGTGGAAGGATCTCTACCGACCTGGAAGAAATATGGAAGCAGACCAGGATCCTACATGAGATCAGTAAAGATGATCTTTCATGGAGTTTTAGTGAACTATGGACTAAGTTAACCTCCTGGTTGCCCAATTTCCAATGGTTGAAACAAGTATTCATTGCTCTAATCGTATTAGTAGTGTTAGGAATATTTGTGTGCATGTTGTTTAGATGCCTGCTTTGTTGTGTTACTGTAAATAAAGAAAGTATCTGATGCAAAAGAATTTGCATGGGAAAAGAAAAGGGGGGATTGATTAAGGAGGTATTGGGGAGGCAAGGACAATCCCCAGACAAGGACTGTATATCTCGAAACAAGACACTGGAACTCATGATAAGGAAGCGGCAGGCGGACAGAGAAACGAATGTAAGGACTATAACTCTCGAAACTGGACATT
Source organism: Aythya ferina (assembly GCF_964211825.1). Lineage (NCBI taxonomy): Eukaryota > Metazoa > Chordata > Aves > Anseriformes > Anatidae > Aythya > Aythya ferina. Next base: position 222,795 of record NW_028181395.1, on the reverse strand, counting down.
GGAATTCATTATAAAGATACAACAAACGGGAGAATTGGCAACAACCAGCTCTTGCAATTAAGAAACATGCCAATTCAGCAGATTCCTGACCAAAGGTGAAAAGTACACTGTGAGGAAGACTCGGGGTCTTCCTCCCAAAGACCCCTGCCCATGTCCCAAAGACCCCTGCCCACAATTCTTGGAAGGCTCTGCGCAGGCGCAAGGTGCCAAAAGGCTAATTAGCATGAGAAGCGAGGGAAGGCGGGGATAGGTAATGCATATGTATAGGTGCTTGTAGAATATTGATAGATTGATTGTATAAATTCAAGACTGCTTTCTGCTTTGGGTATGCACGATAGGTGGAGAGATCCCCCGTGCATCCAGCGCTGCAATAAAGAATATACCACTTAAAGGAATTTCGGCTTCGATCTTTGAATCAATTTGGCGACCCAGATGGGACAACCTCTCTGCCGGACTGCAGGACCTGCTGGGAACAGGACTCCCTAGGGTACCCCCGGGATTTCCCGGAGGGACTCCTCGACTCACCGGATCACTGCGGAGGCAGACAAGGACCCCATCATTGTAAGTGAGTATATTCTTTATTCTGGTTTGGTTTTCTGGTAGTCCGGTCATCTGGAACTGTCTGTAAGTCAGAAGGTGATCTTCTGCGAGGCAGTGTTTGGTATATACTTTGTGGTTAGCACCATAAGTACATGTTTGGGGACCTTAAGGAAGGAGCTCGCTTTAAGGTCCATCTGGAATTGTGTTGTCTATTTCGGTTTTCTGACTCATGGAGTATGGTATTTAACTCTGGTTATTGTTACTGCGATTTTGGCTATTTTCCTGGTGGTAATAGTAGGTTCGTGGCATTGTTATAAGAAAGATATCGTTACGGTGTTACACAGTTCGGTTTTCTGACTTATCGCATGTGGAATTTGACTCTGACTATTGTTACTGTGATTTTGGCAATATTGCTGGTAATAGTAGTTTTGTGACATCGCTACTGAAAGATATTGCGTGCCCGTATTTTTGTGAGTGATACGTTTTGTGATACGCTTTTGTAAGTAACATGTGTATTCTGAAAGTGTAAACTGGAAACTGGGGGGGCAAACAAGCAGTGAAATTTTAAAGAAAAGTGTGTTAGGATGTGTTTTAAGTCACTGGAAGGATATTGGAGGATCTGCCGGTGGAAGTGTGAACAGGAAAACATTGATAAAATATCGTAATCAGTGGTGGCCGCTTTATAAGCTGGAATGTGGAGAAAAGTGGCCCCTAAATGGAACTTTAAACTATAATATTTTGCTACAGTTAATGTTGTTTTTTGAGAAGCAGAACAGGATGAAATGTTGTATACTGATGTTTCAGCATCTTGGTGGGAAAAGGTAGGGAATTAAGTTGGCCCCTGACTGAACCTTTGATGTTGGCATTAGAGAAGTACAGGCTGGAGAAAGATAAAGGAAGTGTTAAAAGGGTTGTTGAAAGTGTTAAAGGTGTTTGAAGTTGAATGAGCAGGGAAAGAGGATGTAGGAATGTTAATAGTTCTGCCTCTGCCCGAGGCAGAGATCTTAAAATCATGGGTGTTAGCCCTTTAGGGCAAAGGGACCATGATCGGTCCGAGAGAGTTGTCACAGAAACAGAAAAGAGGTACACTCTTAAAACAACCTGAGTTCATGTGCGAGCTCAGATTGCTGATGGGACCGTTCAGGGAACTGTGGACAACTGCATTCCCCTGACCGACCCCCACTAAGACCCGAATCATCCTGAAAATCATGAACGGTTAAGTAAATACTAAAACCTGGATGAATTGGGAATTGAGAATATGCTTCCAACAAGGTCTAAAAGAAAGCCCTATGGAATTTTTGGACCAACTCTGAAATGTAATGAAAATAAATAAATAAATAAATAAAACAAACAAAACGGTTTGGACCTGGCTTTGGAGGACAAATTGACTAGCCTTTTCCTAGGGTAATCAACCCCTGATTTCAACAGGAATAACGGGGACCTGGGGAATCTACCCTAGCGGATCCTCCACTGGTTATAATGAAGCTAGGGGAGGAATGGAAGTGAAATTTCTTATTGCTATGGGGCAACGTATTCAGTTCTAAATCAAGCATTAATGCCTTCACAGAATTATTATGTTAGGGTAAAAGGTGTGTCGTGGTTTAACCCGGCCGGCAGCTAAACACCACGCAGCTGTTTGCTCCCCCTCCCCCTCCCTCTCTGGGACGGGGGAGAGAAATGGAAAGTGAAGCCTGTGAGTTGAGATAAAGACAGTTTAATAAGACAAAATAATAATAATAATAATAATAATAATAATAATAATAATAATAATAATAATAATACAATGATGATAATAGTACCACTACTAATAATGTGTACAAACAAGTGATGCACAATGCAATTGCTCACCACCCGCTGACCGATGCCCAGCCTAACCCCGAGCAGTCCGGCCCCCTCCCCCTGGCTAGCCACCCCTATGTATTGTTTAGCCTGACGTCAGATGCTATGGAATACCCCTTTGGCTAGTTTGGGTCACCTGTCCTGGGTCTGTCCCCTCCCAGCTCTTACTGCACCCCCAGCCTGCCTGTTGGCAGGACAGAGCAAGAAGCTGAGATGTCCTTGGCTTGGTATAAGCATTGCTCTGCAACAATTGAAACATCGGGGTGTTATCAGCACTCTTCTCATCCTAAGCCAAAACATAGCATTCTCCCAGCTACTAGGAAGAAAATTAACTCTGTTCTAACTGAAACCAGGACAAGGTGTAACCGAAAAGGCTTATTTTTGTGAACCTTTGAAGTACAAGTTAGGGAAACAATGGGGCATACACAGATTTTTATCTATGCCTAGCTCCTCATGGGCACTCTTAGGTAGAGATTTATTAGAGCAAGTAGGAGCAGAAATTGTCTTTGAAAAAGGGAAAATGGAATTAAGAACAGGAGAAGAACAACTAATAAATGTGTTAAGCTTGGCACTAATACAAACTGACCCTAAAAGTGAAATACCTTTAGAGATCACAGATCAAGTATGTCCAGGAGTTTGGGCTACCGAAGTCCCTGGAAGAGCTAAAAATGTGACCTTAATAATTATTAAATTAAAGCCAGGAGAGAAACCCGTTAAGGTTAAGTAATATCCTTTGAGGACAGAAGATAGGAAAGGAATTAAAGAGATAATTGATCAATTTTTACAGTATGGATTATTGATTGAATGCGAATCAGAATCCAATGCACCCATATTGCCAATTAAAAAGGCAGATGAAAAAGCTATAGGCTAGTTCAGGATTTGAGGGCCATAAATAAAATCACTGAGGATATACATCCAGTAGTGGCAAACCCTTATACTTTGCTGACTAAATTAAAGAATAGTCAAGTCTGGTTTACCGTACTGGATTTAAAAGATGCCTTCTTCTGCCTAGGCTTAGCCACAGAAAGCCAAAACCTATTCGCCTTTGAATGGGAAAATCCCGATTCAGGCAGAAAGACGCAGCTTACGTGGACATTACTACCTCAAGGATTCAAGAATAGCCCCACTAATTTTGGAAACCAATTAGCAAGGGAACTCGAAACATGGATACCTCCGGACACTGAAGGTGCTTTGTTACAATATGTAGATGATCTCTTAATAGCTACCGAGACTAAAGGGAGTTGGATTCAATGGACTATAAGTCGTCTTAATTTTCTGGGTTTAAATGGATATCAAGTCTCTTGACAGAAAGTCCAGCTGGCTCAACAAAGTGTGACCTATCTGGGATTTGACATTTCGGAAGGACAACGAGAACTAGGAACTGAACATAAGGAAGTCATTTGCCGGACTCCAGAACCTCAAATGGTAAAGGAGCTACAAAGCTTTTTAGGAATGACAGGTTGGTGTCGCCTTTGGATTTATAATTATGGACTATTGGTAAAGCCTCTATGTGAATTGATAAAGATTAACCAGTCAAAGTTAGTCTGGACTGGAGAAGCACAAAAAGTCTTTAAACAACTTAAACAAGAATTGATGATTTTGAAATATCAAGCAATATTGGTAGAACAGGACGACGTGGAAATTGTGATAATTCATATTGTGAATCTAGCCTCTTTTCTTAGTGATGCTCCGGCACAAACTGTGATTCACGATTGTTTAGAAACTCTAGAGACTGTGTATTCCAGCCGACCAGACCTTAAGGAGGAGCCCATGGAAGACGCGGAAGAAACTTGGTTCACGGATGGGAGCAGTTTTGTTACGCAAAGACAACGTAAAGCTGGATATGCTATAACAACTACTCAGCAGGTAATCGAGTCTAAGCCTTTACCCCCTGGAACATCAGCTCAAAAGGCGGAGATAGTTGCTCTCACGAGAGCATTGGAACTGGCAGCGGGAAAAAGGGTAAATATTTGGACAGATTCTAAATATACATTCGGCGTGGTACATGCTCATGGAGCAATTTGGAAAGAACATGGATTGCTGACCGCTCAGTGAAAACACAAAGTATGCTGAAGAAATTTTAAAATTGTTAGAGGCTGTAAAACAACCAGAAAAGGTAGCTATCATGCATTGTCAGGGACACCAAAAGGGGAACACCGATTTTGAAATTGGAAAATCGATTGGCAGAGGCTAAGCAGGCAGCTGAAATAACTGAGGTGAAGGCATTGTCTTTGATACCAGACGGTAAAATCCAAACTATATCCAAATTATACAAAAGAAGACTTAAAATTAATTGAAGATTTGAAAGGTAAAATGAAACCAGATGGATGAGTATATTTAAAAGATAACCCCATAGTAATACCCTCTAGTTTGACATGGCCCATAGTTCTTACAGAACACAATAAAACGCATTGGGGAGCTGGCACACTGCATAAGAGCCTGAGTCAGACATTAGTGGGACGATATGATAAAACAAGTAACTCAACAATGTAGCATTTGCTTACACAATAACCCCAATACCAAGGATAGAATAAAATTTGGAATAATCGGTAAAGGAAATTATTCGGGGCAACAGTGGCAAATTGATTTTTCAGAACTCCCTAGAAAAGGGGGGTATCATTATTTACTGGTTCTGACTGACACGTTTTCAGGAAGGCCTGAAGCCTTTCCCTGTCGAACAACCAAAGCAAGAGAAGTGGTTAAAGTCTTGTTAAATGAAATAATACCATGCTTTGGGATTCTAGTAGCAATGTCTTCTGATAGAGTTTCACATTTTTGTGCACAAGTGGTAGACCAGATAAGTAAGATTCTAAAGATAGATTGGCAACTGCATACTCCTTATAGACCACAGGCAAGTGGACAGGTAGAAAAAATGAACCATTTAATTAAACAATAAATAGCTAAAATTGGATAAGAAGCTAATTTGTCATGGCCTCAATCCCTCCCTTTAGCATTACTTGGAATTAGAGTTAAACCTAGAATAAAAGGAAATTTGAGTCCCTTCAAAATCTTATATGGAAGGCCATAGCAATTTCTATTTAGTGGAGAGGACCTAACGCAGTTAGGATCAGAATATTTATATGCTTATATAACTGAACTTCAGAAACAATTAAATAAAGTACATACATTTGTTTTAGGGACCAGGGCTAGAGGGTTGGATCAACCAATCCACCCCTTTAAGCTCGGGGATTATATATATATAAAGACTTTTTCAGGACAACCCGTGCAGGAAAAATGGAAGGAAAGTGGATGGGACCACACCAAGTATTACTGACAACACACACCGCCATTAAGATTAAGAAGCAAGCAGCTTGGATCCACAATTCAAGGGTGAAGAAGGCCCCGGCGAGGATATGGACCACCACTCCAACTGGACCAACAAAATTACGGTTTTCCAGATCCTAATGATTGCAGGGGTGCGGTTCTCGGATTTGGGGTGGGCAACTTGGGATGAGAACTTACACCTGACCTTAATACAAACAATTTCTCAAGTAACTAATAAGACGAACTGTTGGGTATGCACCCATCTGCCACAGCATGGGAATAAGGGTGTATCGTTAATTGGGATTCCCTTGCCTGCAAACTTATCTTGGACTAATTTGTGGGAAAACACATCTTGGGGTCGAAAATATTAAGCAGTTTTGGAACTAGAAGTGAGTAGCTTCTTGCCGTTAGAATCCTATTATGTGTGTGTACAAAGGTGTAACCCGCCTAAGGGTATAGGAAAACAGCATTGTATAAATACGGATACTACTTATGTGGGAAATCAGACATCTTGTAATTGAACAATTGATATTAGTACGACTAGCGGCTGGGCAAATTCAACCAGCTGGACGGTTCCAGAAGGAAAAGGGTGGTATTGGCTATGCAATGATACAGCCCGTAAGGTCTTGCCTGAGAATTGGAAGGGAACTTGCACTCTTGGAGCGGTAGTCCCCAATATGACAGTACATGATGTAGTGCCTCGAGGTTACTTGAGAAATCATATCCGGAGAATCAGATGAAAAATTAACAATCCATTGGTAGAGAGACACACCCCTTTTCATAGTTTTGTGCGATGGTTTATCCCATGGTTAGGAGTGAGTGAATTGGAAAAGGCAATAGTTAATATTTCTGCAATTATAGAGAAGTTAGAAAACAAAATTCTGGATGCTATAAAGGCTCAACAAGAAGAGATACCTAGTTTATCACAGGTAGTATTCCAAAATCGGATGGCCCTAGACTTGTTACTGGCCACTCAAGGGGGAGTCTGTACAGTAATAAACACAAGTTGTTGTATGTATGTAGATCAGAGTGGAAGGATCTCTACCGACCTGGAAGAAATATGGAAGCAGACCAGGATCCTACATGAGATCAGTAAAGATGATCTTTCATGGAGTTTTAGTGAACTATGGACTAAGTTAACCTCCTGGTTGCCCAATTTCCAATGGTTGAAACAAGTATTCATTGCTCTAATCGTATTAGTAGTGTTAGGAATATTTGTGTGCATGTTGTTTAGATGCCTGCTTTGTTGTGTTACTGTAAATAAAGAAAGTATCTGATGCAAAAGAATTTGCATGGGAAAAGAAAAGGGGGGATTGATTAAGGAGGTATTGGGGAGGCAAGGGCAATCCCCAGACAAGGACTGTATATCTCGAAACAAGACACTGGAACTCATGATAAGGAAGCGGCAGGCGGACAGAGAAACGAATGTAAGGACTATAACTCTCGAAACTGGACATTGGAATTCATTATAAAGATACAACAAACGGGAGAATTGGCAACAACCAGCTCTTGCAATTAAGAAACATGCCAATTCAGCAGATTCCTGACCAAAGGTGAAAAGTACACTGTGAGGAAGACTCGGGGTCTTCCTCCCAAAGACCCCTGCCCACGTCCCAAAGACCCCTGCCCACAATTCTTGGAAGGCTCTGCGCAGGCGCAAGGTGCCAAAAGGCTAATTAGCATGAGAAGCGAGGGAAGGCAGGGATAGGTAATGCATATGTATAGGTGCTTGTAGAATATTGATAGATTGATTGTATAAATTCAAGACTGCTTTCTGCTTTGGGTATGCACGATAGGTGGAGAGATCCCCCGTGCATCCAGCGCTGCAATAAAGAATATACCACTTAAAGGAATTTCGGCTTCGATCTTTGAATCAATTTGGCGACCCAGATGGGACAACCTCTCTGCCGGACTGCAGGACCTGCTGGGAACAGGACTCCCTAGGGTACCCCCGGGATTTCCCGGAGGGACTCCTCGACTCACCGGATCACTGCGGAGGCAGACAAGGACCCCATCATTGTAAGTGAGTATATTCTTTATTCTGGTTTGGTTTTCTGGTAGACCGGTCATCTGGAACTGTCTGTAAGTCAGAAGGTGATCTTCTGCGAGGCAGTGTTTGGTATATACTTTGTGGTTAGCACCATAAGTACATGTTTGGGGACCTTAAGGAAGGAGCTCGCTTTAAGGTCCATCTGGAATTGTGTTGTCTATTTCGGTTTTCTGACTCATGGAGTATGGTATTTAACTCTGGTTATTGTTACTGCGATTTTGGCTATTTTCCTGGTGGTAATAGTAGGTTCGTGGCATTGTTATAAGAAAGATATCGTTACGGTGTTACACAGTTCGGTTTTCTGACTTATCGCATGTGGAATTTGACTCTGACTATTGTTACTGTGATTTTGGCAATATTGCTGGTAATAGTAGTTTTGTGGCATCGCTACTGAAAGATATTGCGTGCCCGTATTTTTGTGAGTGATACGTTTTGTGATACGCTTTTGTAAGTAACATGTGTATTCTGAAAGTGTAAACTGGAAACTGGGGGGGCAAACAAGCAGTGAAATTTTAAAGAAAAGTGTGTTAGGATGTGTTTTAAGTCACTGGAAGGATATTGGAGGATCTGCCGGTGGAAGTGTGAACAGGAAAACATTGATAAAATATCGTAATCAGTGGTGGCCGCTTTATAAGCTGGAATGTGGAGAAAAGTGGCCCCTAAATGGAACTTTAAACTATAATATTTTGCTACAGTTAATGTTGTTTTTTGAGAAGCAGAACAGGATGAAATGTTGTATACTGATGTTTCAGCATCTTGGTGGGAAAAGGTAGGGAATTAAGTTGGCCCCTGACTGAACCTTTGATGTTGGCATTAGAGAAGTACAGGCTGGAGAAAGATAAAGGAAGTGTTAAAAGGGTTGTTGAAAGTGTTAAAGGTGTTTGAAGTTGAATGAGCAGGGAAAGAGGATGTAGGAATGTTAATAGTTCTGCCTCTGCCCGAGGCAGAGATCTTAAAATCATGGGTGTTAGCCCTTTAGGGCAAAGGGACCATGATCGGTCCGAGAGAGTTGTCACAGAAACAGAAAAGAGGTACACTCTTAAAACAACCTGAGTTCATGTGCGAGCTCAGATTGCTGATGGGACCGTTCAGGGAACTGTGGACAATTGCATTCCCCTGACCGACCCCCACTAAGACCCGAATCATCCTGAAAATCATGAACGGTTAAGTAAATACTAAAACCTGGATGAATTGGGAATTGAGAATATGCTTCCAACAAGGTCTAAAAGAAAGCCCTATGGAATTTTTGGACCAACTCTGAAATGTAATGAAAATAAATAAATAAATAAATAAATAAATAAATAAATAAAACAAACAAAACGGTTTGGACCTGGCTTTGGAGGACAAATTGACTAGCCTTTTCCTAGGGTAATCAACCCCTGATTTCAACAGGAATAACGGGGACCTGGGGAATCTACCCTAGCGGATCCTCCACTGGTTATAATGAAGCTAGGGGAGGAATGGAAGTGAAATTTCTTATTGCTATGGGGCAACGTATTCAGTTCTAAATCAAGCATTAATGCCTTCACAGAATTATTATGTTAGGGTAAAAGGTGTGTCATGGTTTAACCCGGCCGGCAGCTAAACACCACGCAGCTGTTCGCTCCCCCTCCCCCTCCCTCTCTGGGACGGGGGAGAGAAATGGAAAGTGAAGCCTGTGAGTTGAGATAAAGACAGTTTAATAAGACAAAATAATAATAATAATAATAATAATAATAATAATAATAATAATAATAATAACAATAATAATAACAATAATAATAATACAATGATGATAATAGTACCACTACTAATAATGTGTACAAACAAGTGATGCACAATGCAATTGCTCACCACCCGCTGACCGATGCCCAGCCTAACCCCGAGCAGTCCGGCCCCCTCCCCCTGGCTAGCCACCCCTATGTATTGTTTAGCCTGACGTCAGATGCTATGGAATACACCTTTGGCTAGTTTGGGTCACCTGTCCTGGGTCTGTCCCCTCCCAGCTCTTACTGCACCCCCAGCCTGCCTGTTGGCAGGACAGAGCAAGAAGCTGAGATGTCCTTGGCTTGGTATAAGCATTGCTCTGCAACAATTGAAACATCGGGGTGTTATCAGCACTCTTCTCATCCTAAGCCAAAACATAGCATTCTCCCAGCTACTAGGAAGAAAATTAACTCTGTTCTAACTGAAACCAGGACAAGGTGTAACCGAAAAGGCTTATTTTTGTGAACCTTTGAAGTACAAGTTAGGGAAACAATGGGGCATACACAGATTTTTATCTATGCCTAGCTCCTCATGGGCACTCTTAGGTAGAGATTTATTAGAGCAAGTAGGAGCAGAAATTGTCTTTGAAAAAGGGAAAATGGAATTAAGAACAGGAGAAGAACAACTAATAAATGTGTTAAGCTTGGCACTAATACAAACTGACCCTAAAAGTGAAATACCTTTAGAGATCACAGATCAAGTATGTCCAGGAGTTTGGGCTACCGAAGTCCCTGGAAGAGCTAAAAATGTGACCTTAATAATTATTAAATTAAAGCCAGGAGAGAAACCCGTTAAGGTTAAGTAATATCCTTTGAGGACAGAAGATAGGAAAGGAATTAAAGAGATAATTGATCAGTTTTTACAGTATGGATTATTGATTGAATGCGAATCAGAATCCAATGCACCCATATTGCCAATTAAAAAGGCAGATGAAAAAGCTATAGGCTAGTTCAGGATTTGAGGGCCATAAATAAAATCACTGAGGATATACATCCAGTAGTGGCAAACCCTTATACTTTGCTGACTAAATTAAAGAATAGTCAAGTCTGGTTTACCGTACTGGATTTAAAAGATGCCTTCTTCTGCCTAGGCTTAGCCACAGAAAGCCAAAACCTATTCGCCTTTGAATGGGAAAATCCCGATTCAGGCAGAAAGACGCAGCTTACGTGGACATTACTACCTCAAGGATTCAAGAATAGCCCCACTAATTTTGGAAACCAATTAGCAAGGGAACTCGAAACATGGATACCTCCGGACACTGAAGGTGCTTTGTTACAATATGTAGATGATCTCTTAATAGCTACCGAGACTAAAGGGAGTTGGATTCAATGGACTATAAGTTGTCTTAATTTTCTGGGTTTAAATGGATATCAAGTCTCTTGACAGAAAGTCCAGCTGGCTCAACAAAGTGTGACCTATCTGGGATTTGACATTTCGGAAGGACAACGAGAACTAGGAACTGAACATAAGGAAGTCATTTGCCGGACTCCAGAACCTCAAATGGTAAAGGAGCTACAAAGCTTTTTAGGAATGACAGGTTGGTGTCGCCTTTGGATTTATAATTATGGACTATTGGTAAAGCCTCTATGTGAATTGATAAAGATTAACCAGTCAAAGTTAGTCTGGACTGGAGAAGCACAAAAAGTCTTTAAACAACTTAAACAAGAATTGATGATTTTGAAATATCAAGCAATATTGGTAGAACAGGACGACGTGGAGATTGTGATAATTCATATTGTGAATCTAGCCTCTTTTCTTAGTGATGCTCCGGCACAAGCTGTGATTCACGATTGTTTAGAAACTCTAGAGACTGTGTATTCCAGCCGACCAGACCTTAAGGAGGAGCCCATGGAAGACACGGAAGAAACTTGGTTCACGGATGGGAGCAGTTTTGTTACGCAAAGACAACGTAAAGCTGGATATGCTATAACAACTACTCAGCAGGTAATCGAGTCTAAGCCTTTACCCCCTGGAACATCAGCTCAAAAGGTGGAGATAGTTGCTCTCACGAGAGCATTGGAACTGGCAGCGGGAAAAAGGGTAAATATTTGGACAGATTCTAAATATACATTCGGCGTGGTACATGCTCATGGAGCAATTTGGAAAGAACATGGATTGCTGACCGCTCAGTGAAAACACAAAGTATGCTGAAGAAATTTTAAAATTGTTAGAGGCTGTAAAACAACCAGAAAAGGTAGCTATCATGCATTGTCAGGGACACCAAAAGGGGAACACCGATTTTGAAACTGGAAAATCGATTGGCAGAGGCTAAGCAGGCAGCTGAAATAACTGAGGTGAAGGCATTGTCTTTGATACCAGACGGTAAAATCCAAACTATATCCAAATTATACAAAAGAAGACTTAAAATTAATTGAAGATTTGAAAGGTAAAATGAAACCAGATGGATGAGTATATTTAAAAGATAACCCCATAGTAATACCCTCTAGTTTGACATGGCCCATAGTTCTTACAGAACACAATAAAACGCATTGGGGAGCTGGCACACTGCATAAGAGCCTGAGTCAGACATTAGTGGGACGATATGATAAAACAAGTAACTCAACAATGTAGCATTTGCTTACACAATAACCCCAATACCAAGGATAGAATAAAATTTGGAATAATCGGTAAAGGAAATTATTCGGGGCAACAGTGGCAAATTGATTTTTCAGAACTCCCTAGAAAAGGGGGGTATCATTATTTACTGGTTCTGACTGACACGTTTTCAGGAAGGCCTGAAGCCTTTCCCTGTCGAACAACCAAAGCAAGAGAAGTGGTTAAAGTCTTGTTAAATGAAATAATACCATGCTTTGGGATTCTAGTAGCAATGTCTTCTGATAGAGTTTCACATTTTTGTGCACAAGTGGTAGACCAGATAAGTAAGATTCTAAAGATAGATTGGCAACTGCATACTCCTTATAGACCACAGGCAAGTGGACAGGTAGAAAAAATGAACCATTTAATTAAACAATAAATAGCTAAAATTGGATAAGAAGCTAATTTGTCATGGCCTCAATCCCTCCCTTTAGCATTACTTGGAATTAGAGTTAAACCTAGAATAAAAGGAAATTTGAGTCCCTTCAAAATCTTATATGGAAGGCCATAGCAATTTCTATTTAGTGGAGAGGACCTAACGCAGTTAGGATCAGAATATTTATATGCTTATATAACTGAACTTCAGAAACAATTAAATAAAGTACATACATTTGTTTTAGGGACCAGGGCTAGAGGGTTGGATCAACCAATCCACCCCTTTAAGCTCGGGGATTATATATATATAAAGACTTTTTCAGGACAACCCGTGCAGGAAAAATGGAAGGAAAGTGGATGGGACCACACCAAGTATTACTGACAACACACACCGCCATTAAGATTAAGAAGCAAGCAGCTTGGATCCACAATTCAAGGGTGAAGAAGGCCCCGGCGAGGATATGGACCACCACTCCAACTGGACCAACAAAATTACGGTTTTCCAGATCCTAATGATTGCAGGGGTGCGGTTCTCGGATTTGGGGTGGGCAACTTGGGATGAGAACTTACACCTGACCTTAATACAAACAATTTCTCAAGTAACTAATAAGACGAACTGTTGGGTATGCACCCATCTGCCACAGCATGGGAATAAGGGTGTATCGTTAATTGGGATTCCCTTGCCTGCAAACTTATCTTGGACTAATTTGTGGGAAAACACATCTTGGGGTCGAAAATATTAAGCAGTTTTGGAACTAGAAGTGAGTAGCTTCTTGCCGTTAGAATCCTATTATGTGTGTGTACAAAGGTGTAACCCGCCTAAGGGTATAGGAAAACAGCATTGTATAAATACGGATACTACTTATGTGGGAAATCAGACATCTTGTAATTGAACAATTGATATTAGTACGACTAGCGGCTGGGCAAATTCAACCAGCTGGACGGTTCCAGAAGGAAAAGGGTGGTATTGGCTATGCAATGATACAGCCCGTAAGGTCTTGCCTGAGAATTGGAAGGGAACTTGCACTCTTGGAGCGGTAGTCCCCAATATGACAGTACATGATGTAGTGCCTCGAGGTTACTTGAGAAATCATATCCGGAGAATCAGATGAAAAATTAACAATCCATTGGTAGAGAGACACACCCCTTTTCATAGTTTTGTGCGATGGTTTATCCCATGGTTAGGAGTGAGTGAATTGGAAAAGGCAATAGTTAATATTTCTGCAATTATAGAGAAGTTAGAAAACAAAATTCTGGATGCTATAAAGGCTCAACAAGAAGAGATATCTAGTTTATCACAGGTAGTATTCCAAAATCGGATGGCCCTAGACTTGTTACTGGCCACTCAAGGGGGAGTCTGTACAGTAATAAACACAAGTTGTTGTATGTATGTAGATCAGAGTGGAAGGATCTCTACCGACCTGGAAGAAATATGGAAGCAGACCAGGATCCTACATGAGATCAGTAAAGATGATCTTTCATGGAGTTTTAGTGAACTATGGACTAAGTTAACCTCCTGGTTGCCCAATTTCCAATGGTTGAAACAAGTATTCATTGCTCTAATCGTATTAGTAGTGTTAGGAATATTTGTGTGCATGTTGTTTAGATGCCTGCTTTGTTGTGTTACTGTAAATAAAGAAAGTATCTGATGCAAAAGAATTTGCATGGGAAAAGAAAAGGGGGGATTGATTAAGGAGGTATTGGGGAGGCAAGGACAATCCCCAGACAAGGACTGTATATCTCGAAACAAGACACTGGAACTCATGATAAGGAAGCGGCAGGCGGACAGAGAAACGAATGTAAGGACTATAACTCTCGAAACTGGACATTGGAATTCATTATAAAGATACAACAAACGGGAGAATTGGCAACAACCAGCTCTTGCAATTAAGAAACATGCCAATTCAGCAGATTCCTGACCAAAGGTGAAAAGTACACTGTGAGGAAGACTCGGGGTCTTCCTCCCAAAGACCCCTGCCCACGTCCCAAAGACCCCTGCCCACAATTCTTGGAAGGCTCTGCGCAGGCGCAAGGTGCCAAAAGGCTAATTAGCATGAGAAGCGAGGGAAGGCGGGGATAGGTAATGCATATGTATAGGTGCTTGTAGAATATTGATAGATTGATTGTATAAATTCAAGACTGCTTTCTGCTTTGGGTATGCACGATAGGTGGAGAGATCCCCCGTGCATCCAGCGCTGCAATAAAGAATATACCACTTAAAGGAATTTCGGCTTCGATCTTTGAATCAATTTGGCGACCCAGATGGGACAACCTCTCTGCCGGACTGCAGGACCTGCTGGGAACAGGACTCCCTAGGGTACCCCCGGGATTTCCCGGAGGGACTCCTCGACTCACCGGATCACTGCGGAGGCAGACAAGGACCCCATCATTGTAAGTGAGTATATTCTTTATTCTGGTTTGGTTTTCTGGTAGTCCGGTCATCTGGAACTGTCTGTAAGTCAGAAGGTGATCTTCTGCGAGGCAGTGTTTGGTATATACTTTGTGGTTAGCACCATAAGTACATGTTTGGGGACCTTAAGGAAGGAGCTCGCTTTAAGGTCCATCTGGAATTGTGTTGTCTATTTCGGTTTTCTGACTCATGGAGTATGGTATTTAACTCTGGTTATTGTTACTGCGATTTTGGCTATTTTCCTGGTGGTAATAGTAGGTTCGTGGCATTGTTATAAGAAAGATATCGTTACGGTGTTACACAGTTCGGTTTTCTGACTTATCGCATGTGGAATTTGACTCTGACTATTGTTACTGTGATTTTGGCAATATTGCTGGTAATAGTAGTTTTGTGACATCGCTACTGAAAGATATTGCGTGCCCGTATTTTTGTGAGTGATACGTTTTGTGATACGCTTTTGTAAGTAACATGTGTATTCTGAAAGTGTAAACTGGAAACTGGGGGGGCAAACAAGCAGTGAAATTTTAAAGAAAAGTGTGTTAGGATGTGTTTTAAGTCACTGGAAGGATATTGGAGGATCTGCCGGTGGAAGGGTGAACAGGAAAACATTGATAAAATATCGTAATCAGTGGTGGCCGCTTTATAAGCTGGAATGTGGAGAAAAGTGGCCCCTAAATGGAACTTTAAACTATAATATTTTGCTACAGTTAATGTTGTTTTTTGAGAAGCAGAACAGGATGAAATGTTGTATACTGATGTTTCAGCATCTTGGTGGGAAAAGGTAGGGAATTAAGTTGGCCCCTGACTGAACCTTTGATGTTGGCATTAGAGAAGTACAGGCTGGAGAAAGATAAAGGAAGTGTTAAAAGGGTTGTTGAAAGTGTTAAAGGTGTTTGAAGTTGAATGAGCAGGGAAAGAGGATGTAGGAATGTTAATAGTTCTGCCTCTGCCCGAGGCAGAGATCTTAAAATCATGGGTGTTAGCCCTTTAGGGCAAAGGGACCATGATCGGTCCGAGAGAGTTGTCACAGAAACAGAAAAGAGGTACACTCTTAAAACAACCTGAACCAAGTTCATGTGCGAGCTCAGATTGCTGATGGGACCGTTCAGGGAACTGTGGACAACTGCATTCCCCTGACCGACCCCCACTAAGACCCGAATCATCCTGAAAATCATGAACGGTTAAGTAAATACTAAAACCTGGATGAATTGGGAATTGAGAATATGCTTCCAACAAGGTCTAAAAGAAAGCCCTATGGAATTTTTGGACCAACTCTGAAATGTAATGAAAATAAATAAATAAATAAATAAATAAATAAATAAATAAATAAAACAAAACGGTTTGGACCTGGCTTTGGAGGACAAATTGACTAGCCTTTTCCTAGGGTAATCAACCCCTGATTTCAACAGGAATAACGGGGACCTGGGGAATCTACCCTAGCGGATCCTCCACTGGTTATAATGAAGCTAGGGGAGGAATGGAAGTGAAATTTCTTATTGCTATGGGCCAACGTATTCAGTTCTAAATCAAGCATTAATGCCTTCACAGAATTATTATGTTAGGGTAAAAGGTGTGTCATGGTTTAACCCGGCCGGCAGCTAAACACCACGCAGCTGTTCACTCACCCTCCCCCTCCCTCTCTGGGACGGGGGAGAGAAATGGAAAGTGAAGCCTGTGAGTTGAGATAAAGACAGTTTAATAAGACAAAATAACAATAATAATAATAATAATAATAATAACAATAATAATAATAATAACAATAATAATAACAATAATAATAATACAATGATGATAATAGTACCACTACTAATAATGTGTACAAACAAGTGATGCACAATGCAATTGCTCACCACCCGCTGACCGATGCCCAGCCTAACCCCGAGCAGTCCGGCCCCCTCCCCCTGGCTAGCCACCCCTATGTATTGTTTAGCCTGACGTCAGATGCTATGGAATACCCCTTTGGCTAGTTTGGGTCACCTGTCCTGGGTCTGTCCCCTCCCAGCTCTTACTGCACCCCCAGCCTGCCTGTTGGCAGGACAGAGCAAGAAGCTGAGATGTCCTTGGCTTGGTATAAGCATTGCTCTGCAACAATTGAAACATCGGGGTGTTATCAGCACTCTTCTCATCCTAAGCCAAAACATAGCATTCTCCCAGCTACTAGGAAGAAAATTAACTCTGTTCTAACTGAAACCAGGACAAGGTGTAACCGAAAAGGCTTATTTTTGTGAACCTTTGAAGTACAAATTAGGGAAACAATGGGGCATACACAGATTTTTATCTATGCCTAGCTCCTCATGGGCACTCTTAGGTAGAGATTTATTAGAGCAAGTAGGAGCAGAAATTGTCTTTGAAAAAGGGAAAATGGAATTAAGAACAGGAGAAGAACAACTAATAAATGTGTTAAGCTTGGCACTAATACAAACTGACCCTAAAAGTGAAATACCTTTAGAGATCACAGATCAAGTATGTCCAGGAGTTTGGGCTACCGAAGTCCCTGGAAGAGCTTAAAATGTGACCTTAATAATTATTAAATTAAAGCCAGGAGAGAAACCCGTTAAGGTTAAGTAATATCCTTTGAGGACAGAAGATAGGAAAGGAATTAAAGAGATAATTGATCAGTTTTTACAGTATGGATTATTGATTGAATGCGAATCAGAATCCAATGCACCCATATTGCCAATTAAAAAGGCAGATGAAAAAGCTATAGGCTAGTTCAGGATTTGAGGGCCATAAATAAAATCACTGAGGATATACATCCAGTAGTGGCAAACCCTTATACTTTGCTGACTAAATTAAAGAATAGTCAAGTCTGGTTTACCGTACTGGATTTAAAAGATGCCTTCTTCTGCCTAGGCTTAGCCACAGAAAGCCAAAACCTATTCGCCTTTGAATGGGAAAATCCCGATTCAGGCAGAAAGACGCAGCTTACGTGGACATTACTACCTCAAGGATTCAAGAATAGCCCCACTAATTTTGGAAACCAATTAGCAAGGGAACTCGAAACATGGATACCTCCGGACACTGAAGGTGCTTTGTTACAATATGTAGATGATCTCTTAATAGCTACCGAGACTAAAGGGAGTTGGATTCAATGGACTATAAGTTGTCTTAATTTTCTGGGTTTAAATGGATATCAAGTCTCTTGACAGAAAGTCCAGCTGGCTCAACAAAGTGTGACCTATCTGGGATTTGACATTTCGGAAGGACAACGAGAACTAGGAACTGAACATAAGGAAGTCATTTGCCGGACTCCAGAACCTCAAATGGTAAAGGAGCTACAAAGCTTTTTAGGAATGACAGGTTGGTGTCGCCTTTGGATTTATAATTATGGACTATTGGTAAAGCCTCTATGTGAATTGATAAAGATTAACCAGTCAAAGTTAGTCTGGACTGGAGAAGCACAAAAAGTCTTTAAACAACTTAAACAAGAATTGATGATTTTGAAATATCAAGCAATATTGGTAGAACAGGACGACGTGGAAATTGTGATAATTCATATTGTGAATCTAGCCTCTTTTCTTAGTGATGCTCCGGCACAAGCTGTGATTCACGATTGTTTAGAAACTCTAGAGACTGTGTATTCCAGCCGACCAGACCTTAAGGAGGAGCCCATGGAAGACACGGAAGAAACTTGGTTCACGGATGGGAGCAGTTTTGTTACGCAAAGACAACGTAAAGCTGGATATGCTATAACAACTACTCAGCAGGTAATCGAGTCTAAGCCTTTACCCCCTGGAACATCAGCTCAAAAGGTGGAGATAGTTGCTCTCACGAGAGCATTGGAACTGGCAGCGGGAAAAAGGGTAAATATTTGGACAGATTCTAAATATACATTCGGCGTGGTACATGCTCATGGAGCAATTTGGAAAGAACATGGATTGCTGACCGCTCAGTGAAAACACAAAGTATGCTGAAGAAATTTTAAAATTGTTAGAGGCTGTAAAACAACCAGAAAAGGTAGCTATCATGCATTGTCAGGGACACCAAAAGGGGAACACCGATTTTGAAATTGGAAAATCGATTGGCAGAGGCTAAGCAGGCAGCTGAAATAACTGAGGTGAAGGCATTGTCTTTGATACCAGACGGTAAAATCCAAACTATATCCAAATTATACAAAAGAAGACTTAAAATTAATTGAAGATTTGAAAGGTAAAATGAAACCAGATGGATGAGTATATTTAAAAGATAACCCCATAGTAATACCCTCTAGTTTGACATGGCCCATAGTTCTTACAGAACACAATAAAACGCATTGGGGAGCTGGCACACTGCATAAGAGCCTGAGTCAGACATTAGTGGGACGATATGATAAAACAAGTAACTCAACAATGTAGCATTTGCTTACACAATAACCCCAATACCAAGGATAGAATAAAATTTGGAATAATCGGTAAAGGAAATTATTCGGGGCAACAGTGGCAAATTGATTTTTCAGAACTCCCTAGAAAAGGGGGGTATCATTATTTACTGGTTCTGACTGACACGTTTTCAGGAAGGCCTGAAGCCTTTCCCTGTCGAACAACCAAAGCAAGAGAAGTGGTTAAAGTCTTGTTAAATGAAATAATACCATGCTTTGGGATTCTAGTAGCAATGTCTTCTGATAGAGTTTCACATTTTTGTGCACAAGTGGTAGACCAGATAAGTAAGATTCTAAAGATAGATTGGCAACTGCATACTCCTTATAGACCACAGGCAAGTGGACAGGTAGAAAAAATGAACCATTTAATTAAACAATAAATAGCTAAAATTGGATAAGAAGCTAATTTGTCATGGCCTCAATCCCTCCCTTTAGCATTACTTGGAATTAGAGTTAAACCTAGAATAAAAGGAAATTTGAGTCCCTTCAAAATCTTATATGGAAGGCCATAGCAATTTCTATTTAGTGGAGAGGACCTAACGCAGTTAGGATCAGAATATTTATATGCTTATATAACTGAACTTCAGAAACAATTAAATAAAGTACATACATTTGTTTTAGGGACCAGGGCTAGAGGGTTGGATCAACCAATCCACCCCTTTAAGCTCGGGGATTATATATATATAAAGACTTTTTCAGGACAACCCGTGCAGGAAAAATGGAAGGAAAGTGGATGGGACCACACCAAGTATTACTGACAACACACACCGCCATTAAGATTAAGAAGCAAGCAGCTTGGATCCACAATTCAAGGGTGAAGAAGGCCCCGGCGAGGATATGGACCACCACTCCAACTGGACCAACAAAATTACGGTTTTCCAGATCCTAATGATTGCAGAGGTGCGGTTCTCGGATTTGGGGTGGGCAACTTGGGATGAGAACTTACACCTGACCTTAATACAAACAATTTCTCAAGTAACTAATAAGACGAACTGTTGGGTATGCACCCATCTGCCACAGCATGGGAATAAGGGTGTATCGTTAATTGGGATTCCCTTGCCTGCAAACTTATCTTGGACTAATTTGTGGGAAAACACATCTTGGGGTCGAAAATATTAAGCAGTTTTGGAACTAGAAGTGAGTAGCTTCTTGCCGTTAGAATCCTATTATGTGTGTGTACAAAGGTGTAACCCGCCTAAGGGTATAGGAAAACAGCATTGTATAAATACGGATACTACTTATGTGGGAAATCAGACATCTTGTAATTGAACAATTGATATTAGTACGACTAGCGGCTGGGCAAATTCAACCAGCTGGACGGTTCCAGAAGGAAAAGGGTGGTATTGGCTATGCAATGATACAGCCCGTAAGGTCTTGCCTGAGAATTGGAAGGGAACTTGCACTCTTGGAGCGGTAGTCCCCAATATGACAGTACATGATGTAGTGCCTCGAGGTTACTTGAGAAATCATATCCGGAGAATCAGATGAAAAATTAACAATCCATTGGTAGAGAGACACACCCCTTTTCATAGTTTTGTGCGATGGTTTATCCCATGGTTAGGAGTGAGTGAATTGGAAAAGGCAATAGTTAATATTTCTGCAATTATAGAGAAGTTAGAAAACAAAATTCTGGATGCTATAAAGGCTCAACAAGAAGAGATATCTAGTTTATCACAGGTAGTATTCCAAAATCGGATGGCCCTAGACTTGTTACTGGCCACTCAAGGGGGAGTCTGTACAGTAATAAACACAAGTTGTTGTATGTATGTAGATCAGAGTGGAAGGATCTCTACCGACCTGGAAGAAATATGGAAGCAGACCAGGATCCTACATGAGATCAGTAAAGATGATCTTTCATGGAGTTTTAGTGAACTATGGACTAAGTTAACCTCCTGGTTGCCCAATTTCCAATGGTTGAAACAAGTATTCATTGCTCTAATCGTATTAGTAGTGTTAGGAATATTTGTGTGCATGTTGTTTAGATGCCTGCTTTGTTGTGTTACTGTAAATAAAGAAAGTATCTGATGCAAAAGAATTTGCATGGGAAAAGAAAAGGGGGGATTGATTAAGGAGGTATTGGGGAGGCAAGGACAATCCCCAGACAAGGACTGTATATCTCGAAACAAGACACTGGAACTCATGATAAGGAAGCGGCAGGCGGACAGAGAAACGAATGTAAGGACTATAACTCTCGAAACTGGACATTGGAATTCATTATAAAGATACAACAAACGGGAGAATTGGCAACAACCAGCTCTTGCAATTAAGAAACATGCCAATTCAGCAGATTCCTGACCAAAGGTGAAAAGTACACTGTGAGGAAGACTCGGGGTCTTCCTCCCAAAGACCCCTGCCCACGTCCCAAAGACCCCTGCCCACAATTCTTGGAAGGCTCTGCGCAGGCGCAAGGTGCCAAAAGGCTAATTAGCATGAGAAGCGAGGGAAGGCGGGGATAGGTAATGCATATGTATAGGTGCTTGTAGAATATTGATAGATTGATTGTATAAATTCAAGACTGCTTTCTGCTTTGGGTATGCACGATAGGTGGAGAGATCCCCCGTGCATCCAGCGCTGCAATAAAGAATATACCACTTAAAGGAATTTCGGCTTCGATCTTTGAATCAATTTGGCGACCCAGATGGGACAACCTCTCTGCCGGACTGCAGGACCTGCTGGGAACAGGACTCCCTAGGGTACCCCCGGGATTTCCCGGAGGGACTCCTCGACTCACCGGATCACTGCGGAGGCAGACAAGGACCCCATCATTGTAAGTGAGTATATTCTTTATTCTGGTTTGGTTTTCTGGTAGTCCGGTCATCTGGAACTGTCTGTAAGTCAGAAGGTGATCTTCTGCGAGGCAGTGTTTGGTATATACTTTGTGGTTAGCACCATAAGTACATGTTTGGGGACCTTAAGGAAGGAGCTCGCTTTAAGGTCCATCTGGAATTGTGTTGTCTATTTCGGTTTTCTGACTCATGGAGTATGGTATTTAACTCTGGTTATTGTTACTGCGATTTTGGCTATTTTCCTGGTGGTAATAGTAGGTTCGTGGCATTGTTATAAGAAAGATATCGTTACGGTGTTACACAGTTCGGTTTTCTGACTTATCGCATGTGGAATTTGACTCTGACTATTGTTACTGTGATTTTGGCAATATTGCTGGTAATAGTAGTTTTGTGACATCGCTACTGAAAGATATTGCGTGCCCGTATTTTTGTGAGTGATACGTTTTGTGATACGCTTTTGTAAGTAACATGTGTATTCTGAAAGTGTAAACTGGAAACTGGGGGGGCAAACAAGCAGTGAAATTTTAAAGAAAAGTGTGTTAGGATGTGTTTTAAGTCACTGGAAGGATATTGGAGGATCTGCCGGTGGAAGTGTGAACAGGAAAACATTGATAAAATATCGTAATCAGTGGTGGCCGCTTTATAAGCTGGAATGTGGAGAAAAGTGGCCCCTAAATGGAACTTTAAACTATAATATTTTGCTACAGTTAATGTTGTTTTTTGAGAAGCAGAACAGGATGAAATGTTGTATACTGATGTTTCAGCATCTTGGTGGGAAAAGGTAGGGAATTAAGTTGGCCCCTGACTGAACCTTTGATGTTGGCATTAGAGAAGTACAGGCTGGAGAAAGATAAAGGAAGTGTTAAAAGGGTTGTTGAAAGTGTTAAAGGTGTTTGAAGTTGAATGAGCAGGGAAAGAGGATGTAGGAATGTTAATAGTTCTGCCTCTGCCCGAGGCAGAGATCTTAAAATCATGGGTGTTAGCCCTTTAGGGCAAAGGGACCATGATCGGTCCGAGAGAGTTGTCACAGAAACAGAAAAGAGGTACACTCTTAAAACAACCTGAGTTCATGTGCGAGCTCAGATTGCTGATGGGACCGTTCAGGGAACTGTGGACAACTGCATTCCCCTGACCGACCCCCACTAAGACCCGAATCATCCTGAAAATCATGAACGGTTAAGTAAATACTAAAACCTGGATGAATTGGGAATTGAGAATATGCTTCCAACAAGGTCTAAAAGAAAGCCCTATGGAATTTTTGGACCAACTCTGAAATGTAATGAAAATAAATAAATAAATAAATAAATAAATAAATAAATAAATAAAACAAACAAAACGGTTTGGACCTGGCTTTGGAGGACAAATTGACTAGCCTTTTCCTAGGGTAATCAACCCCTGATTTCAACAGGAATAACGGGGACCTGGGGAATCTACCCTAGCGGATCCTCCACTGGTTATAATGAAGCTAGGGGAGGAATGGAAGTGAAATTTCTTATTGCTATGGGCCAACGTATTCAGTTCTAAATCAAGCATTAATGCCTTCACAGAATTATTATGTTAGGGTAAAAGGTGTGTCATGGTTTAACCCGGCCGGCAGCTAAACACCACGCAGCTGTTCACTCACCCTCCCCCTCCCTCTCTGGGACGGGGGAGAGAAATGGAAAGTGAAGCCTGTGAGTTGAGATAAAGACAGTTTAATAAGACAAAATAACAATAATAATAATAATAATAATAATAATAATAATAATAATAATAACAATAATAATAACAATAATAATAATACAATGATGATAATAGTACCACTACTAATAATGTGTACAAACAAGTGATGCACAATGCAATTGCTCACCACCCGCTGACCGATGCCCAGCCTAACCCCGAGCAGTCCGGCCCCCTCCCCCTGGCTAGCCACCCCTATGTATTGTTTAGCCTGACGTCAGATGCTATGGAATACCCCTTTGGCTAGTTTGGGTCACCTGTCCTGGGTCTGTCCCCTCCCAGCTCTTACTGCACCCCCAGCCTGCCTGTTGGCAGGACAGAGCAAGAAGCTGAGATGTCCTTGGCTTGGTATAAGCATTGCTCTGCAACAATTGAAACATCGGGGTGTTATCAGCACTCTTCTCATCCTAAGCCAAAACATAGCATTCTCCCAGCTACTAGGAAGAAAATTAACTCTGTTCTAACTGAAACCAGGACAAGGTGTAACCGAAAAGGCTTATTTTTGTGAACCTTTGAAGTACAAATTAGGGAAACAATGGGGCATACACAGATTTTTATCTATGCCTAGCTCCTCATGGGCACTCTTAGGTAGAGATTTATTAGAGCAAGTAGGAGCAGAAATTGTCTTTGAAAAAGGGAAAATGGAATTAAGAACAGGAGAAGAACAACTAATAAATGTGTTAAGCTTGGCACTAATACAAACTGACCCTAAAAGTGAAATACCTTTAGAGATCACAGATCAAGTATGTCCAGGAGTTTGGGCTACCGAAGTCCCTGGAAGAGCTAAAAATGTGACCTTAATAATTATTAAATTAAAGCCAGGAGAGAAACCCGTTAAGGTTAAGTAATATCCTTTGAGGACAGAAGATAGGAAAGGAATTAAAGAGATAATTGATCAGTTTTTACAGTATGGATTATTGATTGAATGCGAATCAGAATACAATGCACCCATATTGCCAATTAAAAAGGCAGATGAAAAAGCTATAGGCTAGTTCAGGATTTGAGGGCCATAAATAAAATCACTGAGGATATACATCCAGTAGTGGCAAACCCTTATACTTTGCTGACTAAATTAAAGAATAGTCAAGTCTGGTTTACCGTACTGGATTTAAAAGATGCCTTCTTCTGCCTAGGCTTAGCCACAGAAAGCCAAAACCTATTCGCCTTTGAATGGGAAAATCCCGATTCAGGCAGAAAGACGCAGCTTACGTGGACATTACTACCTCAAGGATTCAAGAATAGCCCCACTAATTTTGGAAACCAATTAGCAAGGGAACTCGAAACATGGATACCTCCGGACACTGAAGGTGCTTTGTTACAATATGTAGATGATCTCTTAATAGCTACCGAGACTAAAGGGAGTTGGATTCAATGGACTATAAGTTGTCTTAATTTTCTGGGTTTAAATGGATATCAAGTCTCTTGACAGAAAGTCCAGCTGGCTCAACAAAGTGTGACCTATCTGGGATTTGACATTTCGGAAGGACAACGAGAACTAGGAACTGAACATAAGGAAGTCATTTGCCGGACTCCAGAACCTCAAATGGTAAAGGAGCTACAAAGCTTTTTAGGAATGACAGGTTGGTGTCGCCTTTGGATTTATAATTATGGACTATTGGTAAAGCCTCTATGTGAATTGATAAAGATTAACCAGTCAAAGTTAGTCTGGACTGGAGAAGCACAAAAAGTCTTTAAACAACTTAAACAAGAATTGATGATTTTGAAATATCAAGCAATATTGGTAGAACAGGACGACGTGGAGATTGTGATAATTCATATTGTGAATCTAGCCTCTTTTCTTAGTGATGCTCCGGCACAAGCTGTGATTCACGATTGTTTAGAAACTCTAGAGACTGTGTATTCCAGCCGACCAGACCTTAAGGAGGAGCCCATGGAAGACACGGAAGAAACTTGGTTCACGGATGGGAGCAGTTTTGTTACGCAAAGACAACGTAAAGCTGGATATGCTATAACAACTACTCAGCAGGTAATCGAGTCTAAGCCTTTACCCCCTGGAACATCAGCTCAAAAGGTGGAGATAGTTGCTCTCACGAGAGCATTGGAACTGGCAGCGGGAAAAAGGGTAAATTTTTGGACAGATTCTAAATATACATTCGGCGTGGTACATGCTCATGGAGCAATTTGGAAAGAACATGGATTGCTGACCGCTCAGTGAAAACACAAAGTATGCTGAAGAAATTTTAAAATTGTTAGAGGCTGTAAAACAACCAGAAAAGGTAGCTATCATGCATTGTCAGGGACACCAAAAGGGGAACACCGATTTTGAAATTGGAAAATCGATTGGCAGAGGCTAAGCAGGCAGCTGAAATAACTGAGGTGAAGGCATTGTCTTTGATACCAGACGGTAAAATCCAAACTATATCCAAATTATACAAAAGAAGACTTAAAATTAATTGAAGATTTGAAAGGTAAAATGAAACCAGATGGATGAGTATATTTAAAAGATAACCCCATAGTAATACCCTCTAGTTTGACATGGCCCATAGTTCTTACAGAACACAATAAAACGCATTGGGGAGCTGGCACACTGCATAAGAGCCTGAGTCAGACATTAGTGGGACGATATGATAAAACAAGTAACTCAACAATGTAGCATTTGCTTACACAATAACCCCAATACCAAGGATAGAATAAAATTTGGAATAATCGGTAAAGGAAATTATTCGGGGCAACAGTGGCAAATTGATTTTTCAGAACTCCCTAGAAAAGGGGGGTATCATTATTTACTGGTTCTGACTGACACGTTTTCAGGAAGGCCTGAAGCCTTTCCCTGTCGAACAACCAAAGCAAGAGAAGTGGTTAAAGTCTTGTTAAATGAAATAATACCATGCTTTGGGATTCTAGTAGCAATGTCTTCTGATAGAGTTTCACATTTTTGTGCACAAGTGGTAGACCAGATAAGTAAGATTCTAAAGATAGATTGGCAACTGCATACTCCTTATAGACCACAGGCAAGTGGACAGGTAGAAAAAATGAACCATTTAATTAAACAATAAATAGCTAAAATTGGATAAGAAGCTAATTTGTCATGGCCTCAATCCCTCCCTTTAGCATTACTTGGAATTAGAGTTAAACCTAGAATAAAAGGAAATTTGAGTCCCTTCAAAATCTTATATGGAAGGCCATAGCAATTTCTATTTAGTGGAGAGGACCTAACGCAGTTAGGATCAGAATATTTATATGCTTATATAACTGAACTTCAGAAACAATTAAATAAAGTACATACATTTGTTTTAGGGACCAGGGCTAGAGGGTTGGATCAACCAATCCACCCCTTTAAGCTCGGGGATTATATATATATAAAGACTTTTTCAGGACAACCCGTGCAGGAAAAATGGAAGGAAAGTGGATGGGACCACACCAAGTATTACTGACAACACACACCGCCATTAAGATTAAGAAGCAAGCAGCTTGGATCCACAATTCAAGGGTGAAGAAGGCCCCGGCGAGGATATGGACCACCACTCCAACTGGACCAACAAAATTACGGTTTTCCAGATCCTAATGATTGCAGAGGTGCGGTTCTCGGATTTGGGGTGGGCAACTTGGGATGAGAACTTACACCTGACCTTAATACAAACAATTTCTCAAGTAACTAATAAGACGAACTGTTGGGTATGCACCCATCTGCCACAGCATGGGAATAAGGGTGTATCGTTAATTGGGATTCCCTTGCCTGCAAACTTATCTTGGACTAATTTGTGGGAAAACACATCTTGGGGTCGAAAATATTAAGCAGTTTTGGAACTAGAAGTGAGTAGCTTCTTGCCGTTAGAATCCTATTATGTGTGTGTACAAAGGTGTAACCCGCCTAAGGGTATAGGAAAACAGCATTGTATAAATACGGATACTACTTATGTGGGAAATCAGACATCTTGTAATTGAACAATTGATATTAGTACGACTAGCGGCTGGGCAAATTCAACCAGCTGGACGGTTCCAGAAGGAAAAGGGTGGTATTGGCTATGCAATGATACAGCCCGTAAGGTCTTGCCTGAGAATTGGAAGGGAACTTGCACTCTTGGAGCGGTAGTCCCCAATATGACAGTACATGATGTAGTGCCTCGAGGTTACTTGAGAAATCATATCCGGAGAATCAGATGAAAAATTAACAATCCATTGGTAGAGAGACACACCCCTTTTCATAGTTTTGTGCGATGGTTTATCCCATGGTTAGGAGTGAGTGAATTGGAAAAGGCAATAGTTAATATTTCTGCAATTATAGAGAAGTTAGAAAACAAAATTCTGGATGCTATAAAGGCTCAACAAGAAGAGATATCTAGTTTATCACAGGTAGTATTCCAAAATCGGATGGCCCTAGACTTGTTACTGGCCACTCAAGGGGGAGTCTGTACAGTAATAAACACAAGTTGTTGTATGTATGTAGATCAGAGTGGAAGGATCTCTACCAACCTGGAAGAAATATGGAAGCAGACCAGGATCCTACATGAGATCAGTAAAGATGATCTTTCATGGAGTTTTAGTGAACTATGGACTAAGTTAACCTCCTGGTTGCCCAATTTCCAATGGTTGAAACAAGTATTCATTGCTCTAATCGTATTAGTAGTGTTAGGAATATTTGTGTGCATGTTGTTTAGATGCCTGCTTTGTTGTGTTACTGTAAATAAAGAAAGTATCTGATGCAAAAGAATTTGCATGGGAAAAGAAAAGGGGGGATTGATTAAGGAGGTATTGGGGAGGCAAGGGCAATCCCCAGACAAGGACTGTATATCTCGAAACAAGACACTGGAACTCATGATAAGGAAGCGGCAGGCGGACAGAGAAACGAATGTAAGGACTATAACTCTCGAAACTGGACATTGGAATTCATTATAAAGATACAACAAACGGGAGAATTGGCAACAACCAGCTCTTGCAATTAAGAAACATGCCAATTCAGCAGATTCCTGACCAAAGGTGAAAAGTACACTGTGAGGAAGACTCGGGGTCTTCCTCCCAAAGACCCCTGCCCACGTCCCAAAGACCCCTGCCCACAATTCTTGGAAGGCTCTGCGCAGGCGCAAGGTGCCAAAAGGCTAATTAGCATGAGAAGCGAGGGAAGGCGGGGATAGGTAATGCATATGTATAGGTGCTTGTAGAATATTGATAGATTGATTGTATAAATTCAAGACTGCTTTCTGCTTTGGGTATGCACGATAGGTGGAGAGATCCCCCGTGCATCCAGCGCTGCAATAAAGAATATACCACTTAAAGGAATTTCGGCTTCGATCTTTGAATCAATTTGGCGACCCAGATGGGACAACCTCTCTGCCGGACTGCAGGACCTGCTGGGAACAGGACTCCCTAGGGTACCCCCGGGATTTCCCGGAGGGACTCCTCGACTCACCGGATCACTGCGGAGGCAGACAAGGACCCCATCATTGTAAGTGAGTATATTCTTTATTCTGGTTTGGTTTTCTGGTAGTCCGGTCATCTGGAACTGTCTGTAAGTCAGAAGGTGATCTTCTGCGAGGCAGTGTTTGGTATATACTTTGTGGTTAGCACCATAAGTACATGTTTGGGGACCTTAAGGAAGGAGCTCGCTTTAAGGTCCATCTGGAATTGTGTTGTCTATTTCGGTTTTCTGACTCATGGAGTATGGTATTTAACTCTGGTTATTGTTACTGCGATTTTGGCTATTTTCCTGGTGGTAATAGTAGGTTCGTGGCATTGTTATAAGAAAGATATCGTTACGGTGTTACACAGTTCGGTTTTCTGACTTATCGCATGTGGAATTTGACTCTGACTATTGTTACTGTGATTTTGGCAATATTGCTGGTAATAGTAGTTTTGTGACATCGCTACTGAAAGATATTGCGTGCCCGTATTTTTGTGAGTGATACGTTTTGTGATACGCTTTTGTAAGTAACATGTGTATTCTGAAAGTGTAAACTGGAAACTGGGGGGGCAAACAAGCAGTGAAATTTTAAAGAAAAGTGTGTTAGGATGTGTTTTAAGTCACTGGAAGGATATTGGAGGATCTGCCGGTGGAAGGGTGAACAGGAAAACATTGATAAAATATCGTAATCAGTGGTGGCCGCTTTATAAGCTGGAATGTGGAGAAAAGTGGCCCCTAAATGGAACTTTAAACTATAATATTTTGCTACAGTTAATGTTGTTTTTTGAGAAGCAGAACAGGATGAAATGTTGTATACTGATGTTTCAGCATCTTGGTGGGAAAAGGTAGGGAATTAAGTTGGCCCCTGACTGAACCTTTGATGTTGGCATTAGAGAAGTACAGGCTGGAGAAAGATAAAGGAAGTGTTAAAAGGGTTGTTGAAAGTGTTAAAGGTGTTTGAAGTTGAATGAGCAGGGAAAGAGGATGTAGGAATGTTAATAGTTCTGCCTCTGCCCGAGGCAGAGATCTTAAAATCATGGGTGTTAGCCCTTTAGGGCAAAGGGACCATGATCGGTCCGAGAGAGTTGTCACAGAAACAGAAAAGAGGTACACTCTTAAAACAACCTGAGTTCATGTGCGAGCTCAGATTGCTGATGGGACCGTTCAGGGAACTGTGGACAACTGCATTCCCCTGACCGACCCCCACTAAGACCCGAATCATCCTGAAAATCATGAACGGTTAAGTAAATACTAAAACCTGGATGAATTGGGAATTGAGAATATGCTTCCAACAAGGTCTAAAAGAAAGCCCTATGGAATTTTTGGACCAACTCTGAAATGTAATGAAAATAAATAAATAAATAAATAAATAAATAAATAAATAAATAAAACAAACAAAACGGTTTGGACCTGGCTTTGGAGGACAAATTGACTAGCCTTTTCCTAGGGTAATCAACCCCTGATTTCAACAGGAATAACGGGGACCTGGGGAATCTACCCTAGCGGATCCTCCACTGGTTATAATGAAGCTAGGGGAGGAATGGAAGTGAAATTTCTTATTGCTATGGGCCAACGTATTCAGTTCTAAATCAAGCATTAATGCCTTCACAGAATTATTATGTTAGGGTAGAAGGTGTGTCATGGTTTAACCCGGCCGGCAGCTAAACACCACGCAGCTGTTCACTCACCCTCCCCCTCCCTCTCTGGGACGGGGGAGAGAAATGGAAAGTGAAGCCTGTGAGTTGAGATAAAGACAGTTTAATAAGACAAAATAACAATAATAATAATAATAATAATAATAACAATAATAATAATAATAACAATAATAATAACAATAATAATAATACAATGATGATAATAGTACCACTACTAATAATGTGTACAAACAAGTGATGCACAATGCAATTGCTCACCACCCGCTGACCGATGCCCAGCCTAACCCCGAGCAGTCCGGCCCCCTCCCCCTGGCTAGCCACCCCTATGTATTGTTTAGCCTGACGTCAGATGCTATGGAATACCCCTTTGGCTAGTTTGGGTCACCTGTCCTGGGTCTGTCCCCTCCCAGCTCTTACTGCACCCCCAGCCTGCCTGTTGGCAGGACAGAGCAAGAAGCTGAGATGTCCTTGGCTTGGTATAAGCATTGCTCTGCAACACTTGAAACATCGGGGTGTTATCAGCACTCTTCTCATCCTAAGCCAAAACATAGCATTCTCCCAGCTACTAGGAAGAAAATTAACTCTGTTCTAACTGAAACCAGGACAAGGTGTAACCGAAAAGGCTTATTTTTGTGAACCTTTGAAGTACAAATTAGGGAAACAATGGGGCATACACAGATTTTTATCTATGCCTAGCTCCTCATGGGCACTCTTAGGTAGAGATTTATTAGAGCAAGTAGGAGCAGAAATTGTCTTTGAAAAAGGGAAAATGGAATTAAGAACAGGAGAAGAACAACTAATAAATGTGTTAAGCTTGGCACTAATACAAACTGACCCTAAAAGTGAAATACCTTTAGAGATCACAGATCAAGTATGTCCAGGAGTTTGGGCTACCGAAGTCCCTGGAAGAGCTAAAAATGTGACCTTAATAATTATTAAATTAAAGCCAGGAGAGAAACCCGTTAAGGTTAAGTAATATCCTTTGAGGACAGAAGATAGGAAAGGAATTAAAGAGATAATTGATCAATTTTTACAGTATGGATTATTGATTGAATGCGAATCAGAATACAATGCACCCATATTGCCAATTAAAAAGGCAGATGAAAAAGCTATAGGCTAGTTCAGGATTTGAGGGCCATAAATAAAATCACTGAGGATATACATCCAGTAGTGGCAAACCCTTATACTTTGCTGACTAAATTAAAGAATAGTCAAGTCTGGTTTACCGTACTGGATTTAAAAGATGCCTTCTTCTGCCTAGGCTTAGCCACAGAAAGCCAAAACCTATTCGCCTTTGAATGGGAAAATCCCGATTCAGGCAGAAAGACGCAGCTTACGTGGACATTACTACCTCAAGGATTCAAGAATAGCCCCACTAATTTTGGAAACCAATTAGCAAGGGAACTCGAAACATGGATACCTCCGGACACTGAAGGTGCTTTGTTACAATATGTAGATGATCTCTTAATAGCTACCGAGACTAAAGGGAGTTGGATTCAATGGACTATAAGTTGTCTTAATTTTCTGGGTTTAAATGGATATCAAGTCTCTTGACAGAAAGTCCAGCTGGCTCAACAAAGTGTGACCTATCTGGGATTTGACATTTCGGAAGGACAACGAGAACTAGGAACTGAACATAAGGAAGTCATTTGCCGGACTCCAGAACCTCAAATGGTAAAGGAGCTACAAAGCTTTTTAGGAATGACAGGTTGGTGTCGCCTTTGGATTTATAATTATGGACTATTGGTAAAGCCTCTATGTGAATTGATAAAGATTAACCAGTCAAAGTTAGTCTGGACTGGAGAAGCACAAAAAGTCTTTAAACAACTTAAACAAGAATTGATGATTTTGAAATATCAAGCAATATTGGTAGAACAGGACGACGTGGAGATTGTGATAATTCATATTGTGAATCTAGCCTCTTTTCTTAGTGATGCTCCGGCACAAGCTGTGATTCACGATTGTTTAGAAACTCTAGAGACTGTGTATTCCAGCCGACCAGACCTTAAGGAGGAGCCCATGGAAGACACGGAAGAAACTTGGTTCACGGATGGGAGCAGTTTTGTTACGCAAAGACAACGTAAAGCTGGATATGCTATAACAACTACTCAGCAGGTAATCGAGTCTAAGCCTTTACCCCCTGGAACATCAGCTCAAAAGGTGGAGATAGTTGCTCTCACGAGAGCATTGGAACTGGCAGCGGGAAAAAGGGTAAATATTTGGACAGATTCTAAATATACATTCGGCGTGGTACATGCTCATGGAGCAATTTGGAAAGAACATGGATTGCTGACTGCTCAGTGAAAACACAAAGTATGCTGAAGAAATTTTAAAATTGTTAGAGGCTGTAAAACAACCAGAAAAGGTAGCTATCATGCATTGTCAGGGACACCAAAAGGGGAACACCGATTTTGAAACTGGAAAATCGATTGGCAGAGGCTAAGCAGGCAGCTGAAATAACTGAGGTGAAGGCATTGTCTTTGATACCAGACGGTAAAATCCAAACTATATCCAAATTATACAAAAGAAGACTTAAAATTAATTGAAGATTTGAAAGGTAAAATGAAACCAGATGGATGAGTATATTTAAAAGATAACCCCATAGTAATACCCTCTAGTTTGACATGGCCCATAGTTCTTACAGAACACAATAAAACGCATTGGGGAGCTGGCACACTGCATAAGAGCCTGAGTCAGACATTAGTGGGACGATATGATAAAACAAGTAACTCAACAATGTAGCATTTGCTTACACAATAACCCCAATACCAAGGATAGAATAAAATTTGGAATAATCGGTAAAGGAAATTATTCGGGGCAACAGTGGCAAATTGATTTTTCAGAACTCCCTAGAAAAGGGGGGTATCATTATTTACTGGTTCTGACTGACACGTTTTCAGGAAGGCCTGAAGCCTTTCCCTGTCGAACAACCAAAGCAAGAGAAGTGGTTAAAGTCTTGTTAAATGAAATAATACCATGCTTTGGGATTCTAGTAGCAATGTCTTCTGATAGAGTTTCACATTTTTGTGCACAAGTGGTAGACCAGATAAGTAAGATTCTAAAGATAGATTGGCAACTGCATACTCCTTATAGACCACAGGCAAGTGGACAGGTAGAAAAAATGAACCATTTAATTAAACAATAAATAGCTAAAATTGGATAAGAAGCTAATTTGTCATGGCCTCAATCCCTCCCTTTAGCATTACTTGGAATTAGAGTTAAACCTAGAATAAAAGGAAATTTGAGTCCCTTCAAAATCTTATATGGAAGGCCATAGCAATTTCTATTTAGTGGAGAGGACCTAACGCAGTTAGGATCAGAATATTTATATGCTTATATAACTGAACTTCAGAAACAATTAAATAAAGTACATACATTTGTTTTAGGGACCAGGGCTAGAGGGTTGGATCAACCAATCCACCCCTTTAAGCTCGGGGATTATATATATATAAAGACTTTTTCAGGACAACCCGTACAGGAAAAATGGAAGGAAAGTGGATGGGAGCATACCAAGTATTACTGACAACACACACCGCCATTAAGATTAAGAAGCAAGCAGCTTGGATCCACAATTCAAGGGTGAAGAAGGCCCCGGCGAGGATATGGACCACCACTCCAACTGGACCAACAAAATTACGGTTTTCCAGATCCTAATGATTGCAGAGGTGCGGTTCTCGGATTTGGGGTGGGCAACTTGGGATGAGAACTTACACCTGACCTTAATACAAACAATTTCTCAAGTAACTAATAAGACGAACTGTTGGGTATGCACCCATCTGCCACAGCATGGGAATAAGGGTGTATCGTTAATTGGGATTCCCTTGCCTGCAAACTTATCTTGGACTAATTTGTGGGAAAACACATCTTGGGGTCGAAAATATTAAGCAGTTTTGGAACTAGAAGTGAGTAGCTTCTTGCCGTTAGAATCCTATTATGTGTGTGTACAAAGGTGTAACCCGCCTAAGGGTATAGGAAAACAGCATTGTATAAATACGGATACTACTTATGTGGGAAATCAGACATCTTGTAATTGAACAATTGATATTAGTACGACTAGCGGCTGGGCAAATTCAACCAGCTGGACGGTTCCAGAAGGAAAAGGGTGGTATTGGCTATGCAATGATACAGCCCGTAAGGTCTTGCCTGAGAATTGGAAGGGAACTTGCACTCTTGGAGCGGTAGTCCCCAATATGACAGTACATGATGTAGTGCCTCGAGGTTACTTGAGAAATCATATCCGGAGAATCAGATGAAAAATTAACAATCCATTGGTAGAGAGACACACCCCTTTTCATAGTTTTGTGCGATGGTTTATCCCATGGTTAGGAGTGAGTGAATTGGAAAAGGCAATAGTTAATATTTCTGCAATTATAGAGAAGTTAGAAAACAAAATTCTGGATGCTATAAAGGCTCAACAAGAAGAGATATCTAGTTTATCACAGGTAGTATTCCAAAATCGGATGGCCCTAGACTTGTTACTGGCCACTCAAGGGGGAGTCTGTACAGTAATAAACACAAGTTGTTGTATGTATGTAGATCAGAGTGGAAGGATCTCTACCGACCTGGAAGAAATATGGAAGCAGACCAGGATCCTACATGAGATCAGTAAAGATGATCTTTCATGGAGTTTTAGTGAACTATGGACTAAGTTAACCTCCTGGTTGCCCAATTTCCAATGGTTGAAACAAGTATTCATTGCTCTAATCGTATTAGTAGTGTTAGGAATATTTGTGTGCATGTTGTTTAGATGCCTGCTTTGTTGTGTTACTGTAAATAAAGAAAGTATCTGATGCAAAAGAATTTGCATGGGAAAAGAAAAGGGGGGATTGATTAAGGAGGTATTGGGGAGGCAAGGACAATCCCCAGACAAGGACTGTATATCTCGAAACAAGACACTGGAACTCATGATAAGGAAGCGGCAGGCGGACAGAGAAACAAATGTAAGGACTATAACTCTCGAAACTGGACATTGGAATTCATTATAAAGATACAACAAACGGGAGAATTGGCAACAACCAGCTCTTGCAATTAAGAAACATGCCAATTCAGCAGATTCCTGACCAAAGGTGAAAAGTACACTGTGAGGAAGACTCGGGGTCTTCCTCCCAAAGACCCCTGCCCACGTCCCAAAGACCCCTGCCCACAATTCTTGGAAGGCTCTGCGCAGGCGCAAGGTGCCAAAAGGCTAATTAGCATGAGAAGCGAGGGAAGGCGGGGATAGGTAATGCATATGTATAGGTGCTTGTAGAATATTGATAGATTGATTGTATAAATTCAAGACTGCTTTCTGCTTTGGGTATGCACGATAGGTGGAGAGATCCCCCGTGCATCCAGCGCTGCAATAAAGAATATACCACTTAAAGGAATTTCGGCTTCGATCTTTGAATCAATTTGGCGACCCAGATGGGACAACCTCTCTGCCGGACTGCAGGACCTGCTGGGAACAGGACTCCCTAGGGTACCCCCGGGATTTCCCGGAGGGACTCCTCGACTCACCGGATCACTGCGGAGGCAGACAAGGACCCCATCATTGTAAGTGAGTATATTCTTTATTCTGGTTTGGTTTTCTGGTAGTCCGGTCATCTGGAACTGTCTGTAAGTCAGAAGGTGATCTTCTGCGAGGCAGTGTTTGGTATATACTTTGTGGTTAGCACCATAAGTACATGTTTGGGGACCTTAAGGAAGGAGCTCGCTTTAAGGTCCATCTGGAATTGTGTTGTCTATTTCGGTTTTCTGACTCATGGAGTATGGTATTTAACTCTGGTTATTGTTACTGCGATTTTGGCTATTTTCCTGGTGGTAATAGTAGGTTCGTGGCATTGTTATAAGAAAGATATCGTTACGGTGTTACACAGTTCGGTTTTCTGACTTATCGCATGTGGAATTTGACTCTGACTATTGTTACTGTGATTTTGGCAATATTGCTGGTAATAGTAGTTTTGTGACATCGCTACTGAAAGATATTGCGTGCCCGTATTTTTGTGAGTGATACGTTTTGTGATACGCTTTTGTAAGTAACGTGTATTCTGAAAGTGTAAACTGGAAACTGGGGGGGCAAACAAGCAGTGAAATTTTAAAGAAAAGTGTGTTAGGATGTGTTTTAAGTCACTGGAAGGATATTGGAGGATCTGCCGGTGGAAGTGTGAACAGGAAAACATTGATAAAATATCGTAATCAGTGGTGGCCGCTTTATAAGCTGGAATGTGGAGAAAAGTGGCCCCTAAATGGAACTTTAAACTATAATATTTTGCTACAGTTAATGTTGTTTTTTGAGAAGCAGAACAGGATGAAATGTTGTATACTGATGTTTCAGCATCTTGGTGGGAAAAGGTAGGGAATTAAGTTGGCCCCTGACTGAACCTTTGATGTTGGCATTAGAGAAGTACAGGCTGGAGAAAGATAAAGGAAGTGTTAAAAGGGTTGTTGAAAGTGTTAAAGGTGTTTGAAGTTGAATGAGCAGGGAAAGAGGATGTAGGAATGTTAATAGTTCTGCCTCTGCCCGAGGCAGAGATCTTAAAATCATGGGTGTTAGCCCTTTAGGGCAAAGGGACCATGATCGGTCCGAGAGAGTTGTCACAGAAACAGAAAAGAGGTACACTCTTAAAACAACCTGAGTTCATGTGCGAGCTCAGATTGCTGATGGGACCGTTCAGGGAACTGTGGACAACTGCATTCCCCTGACCGACCCCCACTAAGACCCGAATCATCCTGAAAATCATGAACGGTTAAGTAAATACTAAAACCTGGATGAATTGGGAATTGAGAATATGCTTCCAACAAGGTCTAAAAGAAAGCCCTATGGAATTTTTGGACCAACTCTGAAATGTAATGAAAATAAATAAATAAATAAATAAATAAATAAATAAATAAAACAAAACGGTTTGGACCTGGCTTTGGAGGACAAATTGACTAGCCTTTTCCTAGGGTAATCAACCCCTGATTTCAACAGGAATAACGGGGACCTGGGGAATCTACCCTAGCGGATCCTCCACTGGTTATAATGAAGCTAGGGGAGGAATGGAAGTGAAATTTCTTATTGCTATGGGCCAACGTATTCAGTTCTAAATCAAGCATTAATGCCTTCACAGAATTATTATGTTAGGGTAAAAGGTGTGTCATGGTTTAACCCGGCCGGCAGCTAAACACCACGCAGCTGTTCACTCACCCTCCCCCTCCCTCTCTGGGACGGGGGAGAGAAATGGAAAGTGAAGCCTGTGAGTTGAGATAAAGACAGTTTAATAAGACAAAATAACAATAATAATAATAATAATAATAATAACAATAATAATAATAATAACAATAATAATAACAATAATAATAATACAATGATGATAATAGTACCACTACTAATAATGTGTACAAACAAGTGATGCACAATGCAATTGCTCACCACCCGCTGACCGATGCCCAGCCTAACCCCGAGCAGTCCGGCCCCCTCCCCCTGGCTAGCCACCCCTATGTATTGTTTAGCCTGATGTCAGATGCTATGGAATACCCCTTTGGCTAGTTTGGGTCACCTGTCCTGGGTCTGTCCCCTCCCAGCTCTTACTGCACCCCCAGCCTGCCTGTTGGCAGGACAGAGCAAGAAGCTGAGATGTCCTTGGCTTGGTATAAGCATTGCTCTGCAACAATTGAAACATCGGGGTGTTATCAGCACTCTTCTCATCCTAAGCCAAAACATAGCATTCTCCCAGCTACTAGGAAGAAAATTAACTCTGTTCTAACTGAAACCAGGACAAGGTGTAACCGAAATGGCTTATTTTTGTGAACCTTTGAAGTACAAATTAGGGAAACAATGGGGCATACACAGATTTTTATCTATGCCTAGCTCCTCATGGGCACTCTTAGGTAGAGATTTATTAGAGCAAGTAGGAGCAGAAATTGTCTTTGAAAAAGGGAAAATGGAATTAAGAACAGGAGAAGAACAACTAATAAATGTGTTAAGCTTGGCACTAATACAAACTGACCCTAAAAGTGAAATACCTTTAGAGATCACAGATCAAGTATGTCCAGGAGTTTGGGCTACCGAAGTCCCTGGAAGAGCTAAAAATGTGACCTTAATAATTATTAAATTAAAGCCAGGAGAGAAACCCGTTAAGGTTAAGTAATATCCTTTGAGGACAGAAGATAGGAAAGGAATTAAAGAGATAATTGATCAGTTTTTACTGTATGGATTATTGATTGAATGCGAATCAGAATACAATGCACCCATATTGCCAATTAAAAAGGCAGATGAAAAAGCTATAGGCTAGTTCAGGATTTGAGGGCCATAAATAAAATCACTGAGGATATACATCCAGTAGTGGCAAACCCTTATACTTTGCTGACTAAATTAAAGAATAGTCAAGTCTGGTTTACCGTACTGGATTTAAAAGATGCCTTCTTCTGCCTAGGCTTAGCCACAGAAAGCCAAAACCTATTCGCCTTTGAATGGGAAAATCCCGATTCAGGCAGAAAGACGCAGCTTACGTGGACATTACTACCTCAAGGATTCAAGAATAGCCCCACTAATTTTGGAAACCAATTAGCAAGGGAACTCGAAACATGGATACCTCCGGACACTGAAGGTGCTTTGTTACAATATGTAGATGATCTCTTAATAGCTACCGAGACTAAAGGGAGTTGGATTCAATGGACTATAAGTCGTCTTAATTTTCTGGGTTTAAATGGATATCAAGTCTCTTGACAGAAAGTCCAGCTGGCTCAACAAAGTGTGACCTATCTGGGATTTGACATTTCGGAAGGACAACGAGAACTAGGAACTGAACATAAGGAAGTCATTTGCCGGACTCCAGAACCTCAAATGGTAAAGGAGCTACAAAGCTTTTTAGGAATGACAGGTTGGTGTCGCCTTTGGATTTATAATTATGGACTATTGGTAAAGCCTCTATGTGAATTGATAAAGATTAACCAGTCAAAGTTAGTCTGGACTGGAGAAGCACAAAAAGTCTTTAAACAACTTAAACAAGAATTGATGATTTTGAAATATCAAGCAATATTGGTAGAACAGGACGACGTGGAAATTGTGATAATTCATATTGTGAATCTAGCCTCTTTTCTTAGTGATGCTCCGGCACAAGCTGTGATTCACGATTGTTTAGAAACTCTAGAGACTGTGTATTCCAGCCGACCAGACCTTAAGGAGGAGCCCATGGAAGACGCGGAAGAAACTTGGTTCACGGATGGGAGCAGTTTTGTTACGCAAAGACAACGTAAAGCTGGATATGCTATAACAACTACTCAGCAGGTAATCGAGTCTAAGCCTTTACCCCCTGGAACATCAGCTCAAAAGGTGGAGATAGTTGCTCTCACGAGAGCATTGGAACTGGCAGCGGGAAAAAGGGTAAATATTTGGACAGATTCTAAATATACATTCGGCGTGGTACATGCTCATGGAGCAATTTGGAAAGAACATGGATTGCTGACTGCTCAGTGAAAACACAAAGTATGCTGAAGAAATTTTAAAATTGTTAGAGGCTGTAAAACAACCAGAAAAGGTAGCTATCATGCATTGTCAGGGACACCAAAAGGGGAACACCGATTTTGAAACTGGAAAATCGATTGGCAGAGGCTAAGCAGGCAGCTGAAATAACTGAGGTGAAGGCATTGTCTTTGATACCAGACGGTAAAATCCAAACTATATCCAAATTATACAAAAGAAGACTTAAAATTAATTGAAGATTTGAAAGGTAAAATGAAACCAGATGGATGAGTATATTTAAAAGATAACCCCATAGTAATACCCTCTAGTTTGACATGGCCCATAGTTCTTACAGAACACAATAAAACGCATTGGGGAGCTGGCACACTGCATAAGAGCCTGAGTCAGACATTAGTGGGACGATATGATAAAACAAGTAACTCAACAATGTAGCATTTGCTTACACAATAACCCCAATACCAAGGATAGAATAAAATTTGGAATAATCGGTAAAGGAAATTATTCGGGGCAACAGTGGCAAATTGATTTTTCAGAACTCCCTAGAAAAGGGGGGTATCATTATTTACTGGTTCTGACTGACACGTTTTCAGGAAGGCCTGAAGCCTTTCCCTGTCGAACAACCAAAGCAAGAGAAGTGGTTAAAGTCTTGTTAAATGAAATAATACCATGCTTTGGGATTCTAGTAGCAATGTCTTCTGATAGAGTTTCACATTTTTGTGCACAAGTGGTAGACCAGATAAGTAAGATTCTAAAGATAGATTGGCAACTGCATACTCCTTATAGACCACAGGCAAGTGGACAGGTAGAAAAAATGAACCATTTAATTAAACAATAAATAGCTAAAATTGGATAAGAAGCTAATTTGTCATGGCCTCAATCCCTCCCTTTAGCATTACTTGGAATTAGAGTTAAACCTAGAATAAAAGGAAATTTGAGTCCCTTCAAAATCTTATATGGAAGGCCATAGCAATTTCTATTTAGTGGAGAGGACCTAACGCAGTTAGGATCAGAATATTTATATGCTTATATAACTGAACTTCAGAAACAATTAAATAAAGTACATACATTTGTTTTAGGGACCAGGGCTAGAGGGTTGGATCAACCAATCCACCCCTTTAAGCTCGGGGATTATATATATATAAAGACTTTTTCAGGACAACCCGTGCAGGAAAAATGGAAGGAAAGTGGATGGGACCACACCAAGTATTACTGACAACACACACCGCCATTAAGATTAAGAAGCAAGCAGCTTGGATCCACAATTCAAGGGTGAAGAAGGCCCCGGCGAGGATATGGACCACCACTCCAACTGGACCAACAAAATTACGGTTTTCCAGATCCTAATGATTGCAGGGGTGCGGTTCTCGGATTTGGGGTGGGCAACTTGGGATGAGAACTTACACCTGACCTTAATACAAACAATTTCTCAAGTAACTAATAAGACGAACTGTTGGGTATGCACCCATCTGCCACAGCATGGGAATAAGGGTGTATCGTTAATTGGGATTCCCTTGCCTGCAAACTTATCTTGGACTAATTTGTGGGAAAACACATCTTGGGGTCGAAAATATTAAGCAGTTTTGGAACTAGAAGTGAGTAGCTTCTTGCCGTTAGAATCCTATTATGTGTGTGTACAAAGGTGTAACCCGCCTAAGGGTATAGGAAAACAGCATTGTATAAATACGGATACTACTTATGTGGGAAATCAGACATCTTGTAATTGAACAATTGATATTAGTACGACTAGCGGCTGGGCAAATTCAACCAGCTGGACGGTTCCAGAAGGAAAAGGGTGGTATTGGCTATGCAATGATACAGCCCGTAAGGTCTTGCCTGAGAATTGGAAGGGAACTTGCACTCTTGGAGCGGTAGTCCCCAATATGACAGTACATGATGTAGTGCCTCGAGGTTACTTGAGAAATCATATCCGGAGAATCAGATGAAAAATCAACAATCCATTGGTAGAGAGACACACCCCTTTTCATAGTTTTGTGCGATGGTTTATCCCATGGTTAGGAGTGAGTGAATTGGAAAAGGCAATAGTTAATATTTCTGCAATTATAGAGAAGTTAGAAAACAAAATTCTGGATGCTATAAAGGCTCAACAAGAAGAGATATCTAGTTTATCACAGGTAGTATTCCAAAATCGGATGGCCCTAGACTTGTTACTGGCCACTCAAGGGGGAGTCTGTACAGTAATAAACACAAGTTGTTGTATGTATGTAGATCAGAGTGGAAGGATCTCTACCAACCTGGAAGAAATATGGAAGCAGACCAGGATCCTACATGAGATCAGTAAAGATGATCTTTCATGGAGTTTTAGTGAACTATGGACTAAGTTAACCTCCTGGTTGCCCAATTTCCAATGGTTGAAACAAGTATTCATTGCTCTAATCGTATTAGTAGTGTTAGGAATATTTGTGTGCATGTTGTTTAGATGCCTGCTTTGTTGTGTTACTGTAAATAAAGAAAGTATCTGATGCAAAAGAATTTGCATGGGAAAAGAAAAGGGGGGATTGATTAAGGAGGTATTGGGGAGGCAAGGACAATCCCCAGACAAGGACTGTATATCTCGAAACAAGACACTGGAACTCATGATAAGGAAGCGGCAGGCGGACAGAGAAACGAATGTAAGGACTATAACTCTCGAAACTGGACATTGGAATTCATTATAAAGATACAACAAACGGGAGAATTGGCAACAACCAGCTCTTGCAATTAAGAAACATGCCAATTCAGCAGATTCCTGACCAAAGGTGAAAAGTACACTGTGAGGAAGACTCGGGGTCTTCCTCCCAAAGACCCCTGCCCACGTCCCAAAGACCCCTGCCCACAATTCTTGGAAGGCTCTGCGCAGGCGCAAGGTGCCAAAAGGCTAATTAGCATGAGAAGCGAGGGAAGGCGGGGATAGGTAATGCATATGTATAGGTGCTTGTAGAATATTGATAGATTGATTGTATAAATTCAAGACTGCTTTCTGCTTTGGGTATGCACGATAGGTGGAGAGATCCCCCGTGCATCCAGCGCTGCAATAAAGAATATACCACTTAAAGGAATTTCGGCTTCGATCTTTGAATCAATTTGGCGACCCAGATGGGACAACCTCTCTGCCGGACTGCAGGACCTGCTGGGAACAGGACTCCCTAGGGTACCCCCGGGATTTCCCGGAGGGACTCCTCGACTCACCGGATCACTGCGGAGGCAGACAAGGACCCCATCATTGTAAGTGAGTATATTCTTTATTCTGGTTTGGTTTTCTGGTAGTCCGGTCATCTGGAACTGTCTGTAAGTCAGAAGGTGATCTTCTGCGAGGCAGTGTTTGGTATATACTTTGTGGTTAGCACCATAAGTACATGTTTGGGGACCTTAAGGAAGGAGCTCGCTTTAAGGTCCATCTGGAATTGTGTTGTCTATTTCGGTTTTCTGACTCATGGAGTATGGTATTTAACTCTGGTTATTGTTACTGCGATTTTGGCTATTTTCCTGGTGGTAATAGTAGGTTCGTGGCATTGTTATAAGAAAGATATCGTTACGGTGTTACACAGTTCGGTTTTCTGACTTATCGCATGTGGAATTTGACTCTGACTAGTGTTACTGTGATTTTGGCAATATTGCTGGTAATAGTAGTTTTGTGGCATCGCTACTGAAAGATATTGCGTGCCCGTATTTTTGTGAGTGATACGTTTTGTGATACGCTTTTGTAAGTAACATGTGTATTCTGAAAGTGTAAACTGGAAAC
The DNA here is from genome assembly GCF_964211825.1 of Aythya ferina. Lineage (NCBI taxonomy): Eukaryota > Metazoa > Chordata > Aves > Anseriformes > Anatidae > Aythya > Aythya ferina. Next base: position 178,919 of record NW_028181395.1, on the reverse strand, counting down.
TGGGGGGGCAAACAAGCAGTGAAATTTTAAAGAAAAGTGTGTTAGGATGTGTTTTAAGTCACTGGAAGGATATTGGAGGATCTGCCGGTGGAAGTGTGAACAGGAAAACATTGATAAAATATCGTAATCAGTGGTGGCCGCTTTATAAGCTGGAATGTGGAGAAAAGTGGCCCCAAATGGAACTTTAAACTATAATATTTTGCTACAGTTAATGTTGTTTTTTGAGAAGCAGAACAGGATGAAATGTTGTATACTGATGTTTCAGCATCTTGGTGGGAAAAGGTAGGGAATTAAGTTGGCCCCTGACTGAACCTTTGATGTTGGCATTAGAGAAGTACAGGCTGGAGAAAGATAAAGGAAGTGTTAAAAGGGTTGTTGAAAGTGTTAAAGGTGTTTGAAGTTGAATGAGCAGGGAAAGAGGATGTAGGAATGTTAATAGTTCTGCCTCTGCCCGAGGCAGAGATCTTAAAATCATGGGTGTTAGCCCTTTAGGGCAAAGGGACCATGATCGGTCCGAGAGAGTTGTCACAGAAACAGAAAAGAGGTACACTCTTAAAACAACCTGAGTTCATGTGCGAGCTCAGATTGCTGATGGGACCGTTCAGGGAACTGTGGACAACTGCATTCCCCTGACCGACCCCCACTAAGACCCGAATCATCCTGAAAATCATGAACGGTTAAGTAAATACTAAAACCTGGATGAATTGGGAATTGAGAATATGCTTCCAACAAGGTCTAAAAGAAAGCCCTATGGAATTTTTGGACCAACTCTGAAATGCAATGAAAATAAATAAATAAATAAATAAATAAATAAATAAAACAAAACGGTTTGGACCTGGCTTTGGAGGACAAATTGACTAGCCTTTTCCTAGGGTAATCAACCCCTGATTTCAACAGGAATAACGGGGACCTGGGGAATCTACCCTAGCGGATCCTCCACTGGTTATAATGAAGCTAGGGGAGGAATGGAAGTGAAATTTCTTATTGCTATGGGCCAACGTATTCAGTTCTAAATCAAGCATTAATGCCTTCACAGAATTATTATGTTAGGGTAGAAGGTGTGTCATGGTTTAACCCGGCCGGCAGCTAAACACCACGCAGCTGTTCACTCACCCTCCCCCTCCCTCTCTGGGACGGGGGAGAGAAATGGAAAGTGAAGCCTGTGAGTTGAGATAAAGACAGTTTAATAAGACAAAATAACAATAATAATAATAATAATAATAATAACAATAATAATAATAATAACAATAATAATAACAATAATAATAATACAATGATGATAATAGTACCACTACTAATAATGTGTACAAACAAGTGATGCACAATGCAATTGCTCACCACCCGCTGACCGATGCCCAGCCTAACCCCGAGCAGTCCGGCCCCCTCCCCCTGGCTAGCCACCCCTATGTATTGTTTAGCCTGACGTCAGATGCTATGGAATACCCCTTTGGCTAGTTTGGGTCACCTGTCCTGGGTCTGTCCCCTCCCAGCTCTTACTGCACCCCCAGCCTGCCTGTTGGCAGGACAGAGCAAGAAGCTGAGATGTCCTTGGCTTGGTATAAGCATTGCTCTGCAACAATTGAAACATCGGGGTGTTATCAGCACTCTTCTCATCCTAAGCCAAAACATAGCATTCTCCCAGCTACTAGGAAGAAAATTAACTCTGTTCTAACTGAAACCAGGACAAGGTGTAACCGAAAAGGCTTATTTTTGTGAACCTTTGAAGTACAAATTAGGGAAACAATGGGGCATACACAGATTTTTATCTATGCCTAGCTCCTCATGGGCACTCTTAGGTAGAGATTTATTAGAGCAAGTAGGAGCAGAAATTGTCTTTGAAAAAGGGAAAATGGAATTAAGAACAGGAGAAGAACAACTAATAAATGTGTTAAGCTTGGCACTAATACAAACTGACCCTAAAAGTGAAATACCTTTAGAGATCACAGATCAAGTATGTCCAGGAGTTTGGGCTACCGAAGTCCCTGGAAGAGCTAAAAATGTGACCTTAATAATTATTAAATTAAAGCCAGGAGAGAAACCCGTTAAGGTTAAGTAATATCCTTTGAGGACAGAAGATAGGAAAGGAATTAAAGAGATAATTGATCAATTTTTACAGTATGGATTATTGATTGAATGCGAATCAGAATCCAATGCACCCATATTGCCAATTAAAAAGGCAGATGAAAAAGCTATAGGCTAGTTCAGGATTTGAGGGCCATAAATAAAATCACTGAGGATATACATCCAGTAGTGGCAAACCCTTATACTTTGCTGACTAAATTAAAGAATAGTCAAGTCTGGTTTACCGTACTGGATTTAAAAGATGCCTTCTTCTGCCTAGGCTTAGCCACAGAAAGCCAAAACCTATTCGCCTTTGAATGGGAAAATCCCGATTCAGGCAGAAAGACGCAGCTTACGTGGACATTACTACCTCAAGGATTCAAGAATAGCCCCACTATTTTTGGAAACCAATTAGCAAGGGAACTCGAAACATGGATACCTCCGGACACTGAAGGTGCTTTGTTACAATATGTAGATGATCTCTTAATAGCTACCGAGACTAAAGGGAGTTGGATTCAATGGACTATAAGTTGTCTTAATTTTCTGGGTTTAAATGGATATCAAGTCTCTTGACAGAAAGTCCAGCTGGCTCAACAAAGTGTGACCTATCTGGGATTTGACATTTCGGAAGGACAACGAGAACTAGGAACTGAACATAAGGAAGTCATTTGCCGGACTCCAGAACCTCAAATGGTAAAGGAGCTACAAAGCTTTTTAGGAATGACAGGTTGGTGTCGCCTTTGGATTTATAATTATGGACTATTGGTAAAGCCTCTATGTGAATTGATAAAGATTAACCAGTCAAAGTTAGTCTGGACTGGAGAAGCACAAAAAGTCTTTAAACAACTTAAACAAGAATTGATGATTTTGAAATATCAAGCAATATTGGTAGAACAGGACGACGTGGAGATTGTGATAATTCATATTGTGAATCTAGCCTCTTTTCTTAGTGATGCTCCGGCACAAGCTGTGATTCACGATTGTTTAGAAACTCTAGAGACTGTGTATTCCAGCCGACCAGACCTTAAGGAGGAGCCCATGGAAGACGCGGAAGAAACTTGGTTCACGGATGGGAGCAGTTTTGTTACGCAAAGACAACGTAAAGCTGGATATGCTATAACAACTACTCAGCAGGTAATCGAGTCTAAGCCTTTACCCCCTGGAACATCAGCTCAAAAGGCGGAGATAGTTGCTCTCACGAGAGCATTGGAACTGGCAGCGGGAAAAAGGGTAAATATTTGGACAGATTCTAAATATACATTCGGCGTGGTACATGCTCATGGAGCAATTTGGAAAGAACATGGATTGCTGACCGCTCAGTGAAAACACAAAGTATGCTGAAGAAATTTTAAAATTGTTAGAGGCTGTAAAACAACCAGAAAAGGTAGCTATCATGCATTGTCAGGGACACCAAAAGGGGAACACCGATTTTGAAATTGGAAAATCGATTGGCAGAGGCTAAGCAGGCAGCTGAAATAACTGAGGTGAAGGCATTGTCTTTGATACCAGACGGTAAAATCCAAACTATATCCAAATTATACAAAAGAAGACTTAAAATTAATTGAAGATTTGAAAGGTAAAATGAAACCAGATGGATGAGTATATTTAAAAGATAACCCCATAGTAATACCCTCTAGTTTGACATGGCCCATAGTTCTTACAGAACACAATAAAACGCATTGGGGAGCTGGCACACTGCATAAGAGCCTGAGTCAGACATTAGTGGGACGATATGATAAAACAAGTAACTCAACAATGTAGCATTTGCTTACACAATACCAAGGATAGAATAAAATTTGGAATAATCGGTAAAGGAAATTATTCGGGGCAACAGTGGCAAATTGATTTTTCAGAACTCCCTAGAAAAGGGGGGTATCATTATTTACTGGTTCTGACTGACACGTTTTCAGGAAGGCCTGAAGCCTTTCCCTGTCGAACAACCAAAGCAAGAGAAGTGGTTAAAGTCTTGTTAAATGAAATAATACCATGCTTTGGGATTCTAGTAGCAATGTCTTCTGATAGAGTTTCACATTTTTGTGCACAAGTGGTAGACCAGATAAGTAAGATTCTAAAGATAGATTGGCAACTGCATACTCCTTATAGACCACAGGCAAGTGGACAGGTAGAAAAAATGAACCATTTAATTAAACAATAAATAGCTAAAATTGGATAAGAAGCTAATTTGTCATGGCCTCAATCCCTCCCTTTAGCATTACTTGGAATTAGAGTTAAACCTAGAATAAAAGGAAATTTGAGTCCCTTCAAAATCTTATATGGAAGGCCATAGCAATTTCTATTTAGTGGAGAGGACCTAACGCAGTTAGGATCAGAATATTTATATGCTTATATAACTGAACTTCAGAAACAATTAAATAAAGTACATACATTTGTTTTAGGGACCAGGGCTAGAGGGTTGGATCAACCAATCCACCCCTTTAAGCTCGGGGATTATATATATATAAAGACTTTTTCAGGACAACCCGTGCAGGAAAAATGGAAGGAAAGTGGATGGGACCACACCAAGTATTACTGACAACACACACCGCCATTAAGATTAAGAAGCAAGCAGCTTGGATCCACAATTCAAGGGTGAAGAAGGCCCCGGCGAGGATACGGACCACCACTCCAATTGGACCAACAAAATTACGGTTTTCCAGATCCTAATGATTGCAGGGGTGCGGTTCTCGGATTTGGGGTGGGCAACTTGGGATGAGAACTTACACCTGACCTTAATACAAACAATTTCTCAAGTAACTAATAAGACGAACTGTTGGGTATGCACCCATCTGCCACAGCATGGGAATAAGGGTGTATCGTTAATTGGGATTCCCTTGCCTGCAAACTTATCTTGGACTAATTTGTGGGAAAACACATCTTGGGGTCGAAAATATTAAGCAGTTTTGGAACTAGAAGTGAGTAGCTTCATGCCGTTAGAATCCTATTATGTATGTGTACAAAGGTGTAACCCGCCTAAGGGTATAGGAAAACAGCATTGTATAAATACGGATACTACTTATGTGGGAAATCAGACATCTTGTAATTGAACAATTGATATTAGTACGACTAGCGGCTGGGCAAATTCAACCAGCTGGACGGTTCCAGAAGGAAAAGGGTGGTATTGGCTATGCAGTGATACAGCCCGTAAGGTCTTGCCTGAGAATTGGAAGGGAACTTGCACTCTTGGAGCGGTAGTCCCCAATATGACAGTACATGATGTAGTGCCTCGAGGTTACTTGAGAAATCATATCCGGAGAATCAGATGAAAAATTAACAATCCATTGGTAGAGAGACACACCCCTTTTCATAGTTTTGTGCGATGGTTTATCCCATGGTTAGGAGTGAGTGAATTGGAAAAGGCAATAGTTAATATTTCTGCAATTATAGAGAAGTTAGAAAACAAAATTCTGGATGCTATAAAGGCTCAACAAGAAGAGATACCTAGTTTATCACAGGTAGTATTCCAAAATCGGATGGCCCTAGACTTGTTACTGGCCACTCAAGGGGGAGTCTGTACAGTAATAAACACAAGTTGTTGTACAAGTTGTTGTAGATCAGAGTGGAAGGATCTCTACCGACCTGGAAGAAATATGGAAGCAGACCAGGATCCTACATGAGATCAGTAAAGATGATCTTTCATGGAGTTTTAGTGAACTATGGACTAAGTTAACCTCCTGGTTGCCCAATTTCCAATGGTTGAAACAAGTATTCATTGCTCTAATCGTATTAGTAGTGTTAGGAATATTTGTGTGCATGTTGTTTAGATGCCTGCTTTGTTGTGTTACTGTAAATAAAGAAAGTATCTGATGCAAAAGAATTTGCATGGGAAAAGAAAAGGGGGGATTGATTAAGGAGGTATTGGGGAGGCAAGGACAATCCCCAGACAAGGACTGTATATCTCGAAACAAGACACTGGAACTCATGATAAGGAAGCGGCAGGCGGACAGAGAAACGAATGTAAGGACTATAACTCTCGAAACTGGACATTGGAATTCATTATAAAGATACAACAAACGGGAGAATTGGCAACAACCAGCTCTTGCAATTAAGAAACATGCCAATTCAGCAGATTCCTGACCAAAGGTGAAAAGTACACTGTGAGGAAGACTCGGGGTCTTCCTCCCAAAGACCCCTGCCCACGTCCCAAAGACCCCTGCCCACAATTCTTGGAAGGCTCTGCGCAGGCGCAAGGTGCCAAAAGGCTAATTAGCATGAGAAGCGAGGGAAGGCGGGGATAGGTAATGCATATGTATAGGTGCTTGTAGAATATTGATAGATTGATTGTATAAATTCAAGACTGCTTTCTGCTTTGGGTATGCACGATAGGTGGAGAGATCCCCCGTGCATCCAGCGCTGCAATAAAGAATATACCACTTAAAGGAATTTCGGCTTCGATCTTTGAATCAATTTGGCGACCCAGATGGGACAACCTCTCTGCCGGACTGCAGGACCTGCTGGGAACAGGACTCCCTAGGGTACCCCCGGGATTTCCCGGAGGGACTCCTCGACTCACCGGATCACTGCGGAGGCAGACAAGGACCCCATCATTGTAAGTGAGTATATTCTTTATTCTGGTTTGGTTTTCTGGTAGACCGGTCATCTGGAACTGTCTGTAAGTCAGAAGGTGATCTTCTGCGAGGCAGTGTTTGGTATATACTTTGTGGTTAGCACCATAAGTACATGTTTGGGGACCTTAAGGAAGGAGCTCGCTTTAAGGTCCATCTGGAATTGTGTTGTCTATTTCGGTTTTCTGACTCATGGAGTATGGTATTTAACTCTGGTTATTGTTACTGCGATTTTGGCTATTTTCCTGGTGGTAATAGTAGGTTCGTGGCATTGTTATAAGAAAGATATCGTTACGGTGTTACACAGTTCGGTTTTCTGACTTATCGCATGTGGAATTTGACTCTGACTAGTGTTACTGTGATTTTGGCAATATTGCTGGTAATAGTAGTTTTGTGGCATCGCTACTGAAAGATATTGCGTGCCCGTATTTTTGTGAGTGATACGTTTTGTGATACGCTTTTGTAAGTAACATGTGTATTCTGAAAGTGTAAACTGGAAACTGGGGGGGCAAACAAGCAGTGAAATTTTAAAGAAAAGTGTGTTAGGATGTGTTTTAAGTCACTGGAAGGATATTGGAGGATCTGCCGGTGGAAGTGTGAACAGGAAAACATTGATAAAATATCGTAATCAGTGGTGGCCGCTTTATAAGCTGGAATGTGGAGAAAAGTGGCCCCAAATGGAACTTTAAACTATAATATTTTGCTACAGTTAATGTTGTTTTTTGAGAAGCAGAACAGGATGAAATGTTGTATACTGATGTTTCAGCATCTTGGTGGGAAAAGGTAGGGAATTAAGTTGGCCCCTGACTGAACCTTTGATGTTGGCATTAGAGAAGTACAGGCTGGAGAAAGATAAAGGAAGTGTTAAAAGGGTTGTTGAAAGTGTTAAAGGTGTTTGAAGTTGAATGAGCAGGGAAAGAGGATGTAGGAATGTTAATAGTTCTGCCTCTGCCCGAGGCAGAGATCTTAAAATCATGGGTGTTAGCCCTTTAGGGCAAAGGGACCATGATCGGTCCGAGAGAGTTGTCACAGAAACAGAAAAGAGGTACACTCTTAAAACAACCTGAGTTCATGTGCGAGCTCAGATTGCTGATGGGACCGTTCAGGGAACTGTGGACAACTGCATTCCCCTGACCGACCCCCACTAAGACCCGAATCATCCTGAAAATCATGAACGGTTAAGTAAATACTAAAACCTGGATGAATTGGGAATTGAGAATATGCTTCCAACAAGGTCTAAAAGAAAGCCCTATGGAATTTTTGGACCAACTCTGAAATGCAATGAAAATAAATAAATAAATAAATAAATAAATAAATAAATAAAACAAAACGGTTTGGACCTGGCTTTGGAGGACAAATTGACTAGCCTTTTCCTAGGGTAATCAACCCCTGATTTCAACAGGAATAACGGGGACCTGGGGAATCTACCCTAGCGGATCCTCCACTGGTTATAATGAAGCTAGGGGAGGAATGGAAGTGAAATTTCTTATTGCTATGGGCCAACGTATTCAGTTCTAAATCAAGCATTAATGCCTTCACAGAATTATTATGTTAGGGTAAAAGGTGTGTCATGGTTTAACCCGGCCGGCAGCTAAACACCACGCAGCTGTTCACTCACCCTCCCCCTCCCTCTCTGGGACGGGGGAGAGAAATGGAAAGTGAAGCCTGTGAGTTGAGATAAAGACAGTTTAATAAGACAAAATAACAATAATAATAATAATAATAATAATAACAATAATAATAATAATAACAATAATAATAACAATAATAATAATACAATGATGATAATAGTACCACTACTAATAATGTGTACAAACAAGTGATGCACAATGCAATTGCTCACCACCCGCTGACCGATGCCCAGCCTAACCCCGAGCAGTCCGGCCCCCTCCCCCTGGCTAGCCACCCCTATGTATTGTTTAGCCTGACGTCAGATGCTATGGAATACCCCTTTGGCTAGTTTGGGTCACCTGTCCTGGGTCTGTCCCCTCCCAGCTCTTACTGCACCCCCAGCCTGCCTGTTGGCAGGACAGAGCAAGAAGCTGAGATGTCCTTGGCTTGGTATAAGCATTGCTCTGCAACAATTGAAACATCGGGGTGTTATCAGCACTCTTCTCATCCTAAGCCAAAACATAGCATTCTCCCAGCTACTAGGAAGAAAATTAACTCTGTTCTAACTGAAACCAGGACAAGGTGTAACTGAAAAGGCTTATTTTTGTGAACCTTTGAAGTACAAATTAGGGAAACAATGGGGCATACACAGATTTTTATCTATGCCTAGCTCCTCATGGGCACTCTTAGGTAGAGATTTATTAGAGCAAGTAGGAGCAGAAATTGTCTTTGAAAAAGGGAAAATGGAATTAAGAACAGGAGAAGAACAACTAATAAATGTGTTAAGCTTGGCACTAATACAAACTGACCCTAAAAGTGAAATACCTTTAGAGATCACAGATCGAGTATGTCCAGGAGTTTGGGCTACCGAAGTCCCTGGAAGAGCTAAAAATGTGACCTTAATAATTATTAAATTAAAGCCAGGAGAGAAACCCGTTAAGGTTAAGTAATATCCTTTGAGGACAGAAGATAGGAAAGGAATTAAAGAGATAATTGATCAATTTTTACAGTATGGATTATTGATTGAATGCGAATCAGAATCCAATGCACCCATATTGCCAATTAAAAAGGCAGATGAAAAAGCTATAGGCTAGTTCAGGATTTGAGGGCCATAAATAAAATCACTGAGGATATACATCCAGTAGTGGCAAACCCTTATACTTTGCTGACTAAATTAAAGAATAGTCAAGTCTGGTTTACCGTACTGGATTTAAAAGATGCCTTCTTCTGCCTAGGCTTAGCCACAGAAAGCCAAAACCTATTCGCCTTTGAATGGGAAAATCCCGATTCAGGCAGAAAGACGCAGCTTACGTGGACATTACTACCTCAAAGATTCAAGAATAGCCCCACTATTTTTGGAAACCAATTAGCAAGGGAACTCGAAACATGGATACCTCCGGACACTGAAGGTGCTTTGTTACAATATGTAGATGATCTCTTAATAGCTACCGAGACTAAAGGGAGTTGGATTCAATGGACTATAAGTCGTCTTAATTTTCTGGGTTTAAATGGATATCAAGTCTCTTGACAGAAAGTCCAGCTGGCTCAACAAAGTGTGACCTATCTGGGATTTGACATTTCGGAAGGACAACGAGAACTAGGAACTGAACATAAGGAAGTCATTTGCCGGACTCCAGAACCTCAAATGGTAAAGGAGCTACAAAGCTTTTTAGGAATGACAGGTTGGTGTCGCCTTTGGATTTATAATTATGGACTATTGGTAAAGCCTCTATGTGAATTGATAAAGATTAACCAGTCAAAGTTAGTCTGGACTGGAGAAGCACAAAAAGTCTTTAAACAACTTAAACAAGAATTGATGATTTTGAAATATCAAGCAATATTGGTAGAACAGGACGATGTGGAGATTGTGATAATTCATATTGTGAATCTAGCCTCTTTTCTTAGTGATGCTCCGGCACAAGCTGTGATTCACGATTGTTTAGAAACTCTAGAGACTGTGTATTCCAGCCGACCAGACCTTAAGGAGGAGCCCATGGAAGACGCAGAAGAAACTTGGTTCACGGATGGGAGCAGTTTTGTTACGCAAAGACAACGTAAAGCTGGATATGCTATAACAACTACTCAGCAGGTAATCGAGTCTAAGCCTTTACCCCCTGGAACATCAGCTCAAAAGGCGGAGATAGTTGCTCTCACGAGAGCATTGGAACTGGCAGCGGGAAAAAGGGTAAATATTTGGACAGATTCTAAATATACATTCGGCGTGGTACATGCTCATGGAGCAATTTGGAAAGAACATGGATTGCTGACCGCTCAGTGAAAACACAAAGTATGCTGAAGAAATTTTAAAATTGTTAGAGGCTGTAAAACAACCAGAAAAGGTAGCTATCATGCATTGTCAGGGACACCAAAAGGGGAACACCGATTTTGAAACTGGAAAATCGATTGGCAGAGGCTAAGCAGGCAGCTGAAATAACTGAGGTGAAGGCATTGTCTTTGATACCAGACGGTAAAATCCAAACTATATCCAAATTATACAAAAGAAGACTTAAAATTAATTGAAGATTTGAAAGGTAAAATGAAACCAGATGGATGAGTATATTTAAAAGATAACCCCATAGTAATACCCTCTAGTTTGACATGGCCCATAGTTCTTACAGAACACAATAAAACGCATTGGGGAGCTGGCACACTGCATAAGAGCCTGAGTCAGACATTAGTGGGACGATATGATAAAACAAGTAACTCAACAATGTAGCATTTGCTTACACAATACCAAGGATAGAATAAAATTTGGAATAATCGGTAAAGGAAATTATTCGGGGCAACAGTGGCAAATTGATTTTTCAGAACTCCCTAGAAAAGGGGGGTATCATTATTTACTGGTTCTGACTGACACGTTTTCAGGAAGGCCTGAAGCCTTTCCCTGTCGAACAACCAAAGCAAGAGAAGTGGTTAAAGTCTTGTTAAATGAAATAATACCATGCTTTGGGATTCTAGTAGCAATGTCTTCTGATAGAGTTTCACATTTTTGTGCACAAGTGGTAGACCAGATAAGTAAGATTCTAAAGATAGATTGGCAACTGCATACTCCTTATAGACCACAGGCAAGTGGACAGGTAGAAAAAATGAACCATTTAATTAAACAATAAATAGCTAAAATTGGATAAGAAGCTAATTTGTCATGGCCTCAATCCCTCCCTTTAGCATTACTTGGAATTAGAGTTAAACCTAGAATAAAAGGAAATTTGAGTCCCTTCAAAATCTTATATGGAAGGCCATAGCAATTTCTATTTAGTGGAGAGGACCTAACGCAGTTAGGATCAGAATATTTATATGCTTATATAACTGAACTTCAGAAACAATTAAATAAAGTACATACATTTGTTTTAGGGACCAGGGCTAGAGGGTTGGATCAACCAATCCACCCCTTTAAGCTCGGGGATTATATATATATAAAGACTTTTTCAGGACAACCCGTGCAGGAAAAATGGAAGGAAAGTGGATGGGACCACACCAAGTATTACTGACAACACACACCGCCATTAAGATTAAGAAGCAAGCAGCTTGGATCCACAATTCAAGGGTGAAGAAGGCCCCGGCGAGGATATGGACCACCACTCCAACTGGACCAACAAAATTACGGTTTTCCAGATCCTAATGATTGCAGGGGTGCGGTTCTCGGATTTGGGGTGGGCAACTTGGGATGAGAACTTACACCTGACCTTAATACAAACAATTTCTCAAGTAACTAATAAGACGAACTGTTGGGTATGCACCCATCTGCCACAGCATGGGAATAAGGGTGTATCGTTAATTGGGATTCCCTTGCCTGCAAACTTATCTTGGACTAATTTGTGGGAAAACACATCTTGGGGTCGAAAATATTAAGCAGTTTTGGAACTAGAAGTGAGTAGCTTCTTGCCGTTAGAATCCTATTATGTGTGTGTACAAAGGTGTAACCCGCCTAAGGGTATAGGAAAACAGCATTGTATAAATACGGATACTACTTATGTGGGAAATCAGACATCTTGTAATTGAACAATTGATATTAGTACGACTAGCGGCTGGGCAAATTCAACCAGCTGGACGGTTCCAGAAGGAAAAGGGTGGTATTGGCTATGCAATGATACAGCCCGTAAGGTCTTGCCTGAGAATTGGAAGGGAACTTGCACTCTTGGAGCGGTAGTCCCCAATATGACAGTACATGATGTAGTGCCTCGAGGTTACTTGAGAAATCATATCCGGAGAATCAGATGAAAAATCAACAATCCATTGGTAGAGAGACACACCCCTTTTCATAGTTTTGTGCGATGGTTTATCCCATGGTTAGGAGTGAGTGAATTGGAAAAGGCAATAGTTAATATTTCTGCAATTATAGAGAAGTTAGAAAACAAAATTCTGGATGCTATAAAGGCTCAACAAGAAGAGATATCTAGTTTATCACAGGTAGTATTCCAAAATCGGATGGCCCTAGACTTGTTACTGGCCACTCAAGGGGGAGTCTGTACAGTAATAAACACAAGTTGTTGTATGTATGTAGATCAGAGTGGAAGGATCTCTACCAACCTGGAAGAAATATGGAAGCAGACCAGGATCCTACATGAGATCAGTAAAGATGATCTTTCATGGAGTTTTAGTGAACTATGGACTAAGTTAACCTCCTGGTTGCCCAATTTCCAATGGTTGAAACAAGTATTCATTGCTCTAATCGTATTAGTAGTGTTAGGAATATTTGTGTGCATGTTGTTTAGATGCCTGCTTTGTTGTGTTACTGTAAATAAAGAAAGTATCTGATGCAAAAGAATTTGCATGGGAAAAGAAAAGGGGGGATTGATTAAGGAGGTATTGGGGAGGCAAGGACAATCCCCAGACAAGGACTGTATATCTCGAAACAAGACACTGGAACTCATGATAAGGAAGCGGCAGGCGGACAGAGAAACGAATGTAAGGACTATAACTCTCGAAACTGGACATTGGAATTCATTATAAAGATACAACAAACGGGAGAATTGGCAACAACCAGCTCTTGCAATTAAGAAACATGCCAATTCAGCAGATTCCTGACCAAAGGTGAAAAGTACACTGTGAGGAAGACTCGGGGTCTTCCTCCCAAAGACCCCTGCCCACGTCCCAAAGACCCCTGCCCACAATTCTTGGAAGGCTCTGCGCAGGCGCAAGGTGCCAAAAGGCTAATTAGCATGAGAAGCGAGGGAAGGCGGGGATAGGTAATGCATATGTATAGGTGCTTGTAGAATATTGATAGATTGATTGTATAAATTCAAGACTGCTTTCTGCTTTGGGTATGCACGATAGGTGGAGAGATCCCCCGTGCATCCAGCGCTGCAATAAAGAATATACCACTTAAAGGAATTTCGGCTTCGATCTTTGAATCAATTTGGCGACCCAGATGGGACAACCTCTCTGCCGGACTGCAGGACCTGCTGGGAACAGGACTCCCTAGGGTACCCCCGGGATTTCCCGGAGGGACTCCTCGACTCACCGGATCACTGCGGAGGCAGACAAGGACCCCATCATTGTAAGTGAGTATATTCTTTATTCTGGTTTGGTTTTCTGGTAGTCCGGTCATCTGGAACTGTCTGTAAGTCAGAAGGTGATCTTCTGCGAGGCAGTGTTTGGTATATACTTTGTGGTTAGCACCATAAGTACATGTTTGGGGACCTTAAGGAAGGAGCTCGCTTTAAGGTCCATCTGGAATTGTGTTGTCTATTTCGGTTTTCTGACTCATGGAGTATGGTATTTAACTCTGGTTATTGTTACTGCGATTTTGGCTATTTTCCTGGTGGTAATAGTAGGTTCGTGGCATTGTTATAAGAAAGATATCGTTACGGTGTTACACAGTTCGGTTTTCTGACTTATCGCATGTGGAATTTGACTCTGACTAGTGTTACTGTGATTTTGGCAATATTGCTGGTAATAGTAGTTTTGTGGCATCGCTACTGAAAGATATTGCGTGCCCGTATTTTTGTGAGTGATACGTTTTGTGATACGCTTTTGTAAGTAACATGTGTATTCTGAAAGTGTAAACTGGAAACTGGGGGGGCAAACAAGCAGTGAAATTTTAAAGAAAAGTGTGTTAGGATGTGTTTTAAGTCACTGGAAGGATATTGGAGGATCTGCCGGTGGAAGTGTGAACAGGAAAACATTGATAAAATATCGTAATCAGTGGTGGCCGCTTTATAAGCTGGAATGTGGAGAAAAGTGGCCCCAAATGGAACTTTAAACTATAATATTTTGCTACAGTTAATGTTGTTTTTTGAGAAGCAGAACAGGATGAAATGTTGTATACTGATGTTTCAGCATCTTGGTGGGAAAAGGTAGGGAATTAAGTTGGCCCCTGACTGAACCTTTGATGTTGGCATTAGAGAAGTACAGGCTGGAGAAAGATAAAGGAAGTGTTAAAAGGGTTGTTGAAAGTGTTAAAGGTGTTTGAAGTTGAATGAGCAGGGAAAGAGGATGTAGGAATGTTAATAGTTCTGCCTCTGCCCGAGGCAGAGATCTTAAAATCATGGGTGTTAGCCCTTTAGGGCAAAGGGACCATGATCGGTCCGAGAGAGTTGTCACAGAAACAGAAAAGAGGTACACTCTTAAAACAACCTGAGTTCATGTGCGAGCTCAGATTGCTGATGGGACCGTTCAGGGAACTGTGGACAACTGCATTCCCCTGACCGACCCCCACTAAGACCCGAATCATCCTGAAAATCATGAACGGTTAAGTAAATACTAAAACCTGGATGAATTGGGAATTGAGAATATGCTTCCAACAAGGTCTAAAAGAAAGCCCTATGGAATTTTTGGACCAACTCTGAAATGCAATGAAAATAAATAAATAAATAAATAAATAAATAAATAAATAAAACAAAACGGTTTGGACCTGGCTTTGGAGGACAAATTGACTAGCCTTTTCCTAGGGTAATCAACCCCTGATTTCAACAGGAATAACGGGGACCTGGGGAATCTACCCTAGCGGATCCTCCACTGGTTATAATGAAGCTAGGGGAGGAATGGAAGTGAAATTTCTTATTGCTATGGGCCAACGTATTCAGTTCTAAATCAAGCATTAATGCCTTCACAGAATTATTATGTTAGGGTAGAAGGTGTGTCATGGTTTAACCCGGCCGGCAGCTAAACACCACGCAGCTGTTCACTCACCCTCCCCCTCCCTCTCTGGGACGGGGGAGAGAAATGGAAAGTGAAGCCTGTGAGTTGAGATAAAGACAGTTTAATAAGACAAAATAACAATAATAATAATAATAATAATAATAACAATAATAATAATAATAACAATAATAATAACAATAATAATAATACAATGATGATAATAGTACCACTACTAATAATGTGTACAAACAAGTGATGCACAATGCAATTGCTCACCACCCGCTGACCGATGCCCAGCCTAACCCCGAGCAGTCCGGCCCCCTCCCCCTGGCTAGCCACCCCTATGTATTGTTTAGCCTGACGTCAGATGCTATGGAATACCCCTTTGGCTAGTTTGGGTCACCTGTCCTGGGTCTGTCCCCTCCCAGCTCTTACTGCACCCCCAGCCTGCCTGTTGGCAGGACAGAGCAAGAAGCTGAGATGTCCTTGGCTTGGTATAAGCATTGCTCTGCAACAATTGAAACATCGGGGTGTTATCAGCACTCTTCTCATCCTAAGCCAAAACATAGCATTCTCCCAGCTACTAGGAAGAAAATTAACTCTGTTCTAACTGAAACCAGGACAAGGTGTAACCGAAAAGGCTTATTTTTGTGAACCTTTGAAGTACAAATTAGGGAAACAATGGGGCATACACAGATTTTTATCTATGCCTAGCTCCTCATGGGCACTCTTAGGTAGAGATTTATTAGAGCAAGTAGGAGCAGAAATTGTCTTTGAAAAAGGGAAAATGGAATTAAGAACAGGAGAAGAACAACTAATAAATGTGTTAAGCTTGGCACTAATACAAACTGACCCTAAAAGTGAAATACCTTTAGAGATCACAGATCAAGTATGTCCAGGAGTTTGGGCTACCGAAGTCCCTGGAAGAGCTAAAAATGTGACCTTAATAATTATTAAATTAAAGCCAGGAGAGAAACCCGTTAAGGTTAAGTAATATCCTTTGAGGACAGAAGATAGGAAAGGAATTAAAGAGATAATTGATCAATTTTTACAGTATGGATTATTGATTGAATGCGAATCAGAATCCAATGCACCCATATTGCCAATTAAAAAGGCAGATGAAAAAGCTATAGGCTAGTTCAGGATTTGAGGGCCATAAATAAAATCACTGAGGATATACATCCAGTAGTGGCAAACCCTTATACTTTGCTGACTAAATTAAAGAATAGTCAAGTCTGGTTTACCGTACTGGATTTAAAAGATGCCTTCTTCTGCCTAGGCTTAGCCACAGAAAGCCAAAACCTATTCGCCTTTGAATGGGAAAATCCCGATTCAGGCAGAAAGACGCAGCTTACGTGGACATTACTACCTCAAGGATTCAAGAATAGCCCCACTATTTTTGGAAACCAATTAGCAAGGGAACTCGAAACATGGATACCTCCGGACACTGAAGGTGCTTTGTTACAATATGTAGATGATCTCTTAATAGCTACCGAGACTAAAGGGAGTTGGATTCAATGGACTATAAGTTGTCTTAATTTTCTGGGTTTAAATGGATATCAAGTCTCTTGACAGAAAGTCCAGCTGGCTCAACAAAGTGTGACCTATCTGGGATTTGACATTTCGGAAGGACAACGAGAACTAGGAACTGAACATAAGGAAGTCATTTGCCGGACTCCAGAACCTCAAATGGTAAAGGAGCTACAAAGCTTTTTAGGAATGACAGGTTGGTGTCGCCTTTGGATTTATAATTATGGACTATTGGTAAAGCCTCTATGTGAATTGATAAAGATTAACCAGTCAAAGTTAGTCTGGACTGGAGAAGCACAAAAAGTCTTTAAACAACTTAAACAAGAATTGATGATTTTGAAATATCAAGCAATATTGGTAGAACAGGACGACGTGGAGATTGTGATAATTCATATTGTGAATCTAGCCTCTTTTCTTAGTGATGCTCCGGCACAAGCTGTGATTCACGATTGTTTAGAAACTCTAGAGACTGTGTATTCCAGCCGACCAGACCTTAAGGAGGAGCCCATGGAAGACGCGGAAGAAACTTGGTTCACGGATGGGAGCAGTTTTGTTACGCAAAGACAACGTAAAGCTGGATATGCTATAACAACTACTCAGCAGGTAATCGAGTCTAAGCCTTTACCCCCTGGAACATCAGCTCAAAAGGCGGAGATAGTTGCTCTCACGAGAGCATTGGAACTGGCAGCGGGAAAAAGGGTAAATATTTGGACAGATTCTAAATATACATTCGGCGTGGTACATGCTCATGGAGCAATTTGGAAAGAACATGGATTGCTGACCGCTCAGTGAAAACACAAAGTATGCTGAAGAAATTTTAAAATTGTTAGAGGCTGTAAAACAACCAGAAAAGGTAGCTATCATGCATTGTCAGGGACACCAAAAGGGGAACACCGATTTTGAAATTGGAAAATCGATTGGCAGAGGCTAAGCAGGCAGCTGAAATAACTGAGGTGAAGGCATTGTCTTTGATACCAGACGGTAAAATCCAAACTATATCCAAATTATACAAAAGAAGACTTAAAATTAATTGAAGATTTGAAAGGTAAAATGAAACCAGATGGATGAGTATATTTAAAAGATAACCCCATAGTAATACCCTCTAGTTTGACATGGCCCATAGTTCTTACAGAACACAATAAAACGCATTGGGGAGCTGGCACACTGCATAAGAGCCTGAGTCAGACATTAGTGGGACGATATGATAAAACAAGTAACTCAACAATGTAGCATTTGCTTACACAATACCAAGGATAGAATAAAATTTGGAATAATCGGTAAAGGAAATTATTCGGGGCAACAGTGGCAAATTGATTTTTCAGAACTCCCTAGAAAAGGGGGGTATCATTATTTACTGGTTCTGACTGACACGTTTTCAGGAAGGCCTGAAGCCTTTCCCTGTCGAACAACCAAAGCAAGAGAAGTGGTTAAAGTCTTGTTAAATGAAATAATACCATGCTTTGGGATTCTAGTAGCAATGTCTTCTGATAGAGTTTCACATTTTTGTGCACAAGTGGTAGACCAGATAAGTAAGATTCTAAAGATAGATTGGCAACTGCATACTCCTTATAGACCACAGGCAAGTGGACAGGTAGAAAAAATGAACCATTTAATTAAACAATAAATAGCTAAAATTGGATAAGAAGCTAATTTGTCATGGCCTCAATCCCTCCCTTTAGCATTACTTGGAATTAGAGTTAAACCTAGAATAAAAGGAAATTTGAGTCCCTTCAAAATCTTATATGGAAGGCCATAGCAATTTCTATTTAGTGGAGAGGACCTAACGCAGTTAGGATCAGAATATTTATATGCTTATATAACTGAACTTCAGAAACAATTAAATAAAGTACATACATTTGTTTTAGGGACCAGGGCTAGAGGGTTGGATCAACCAATCCACCCCTTTAAGCTCGGGGATTATATATATATAAAGACTTTTTCAGGACAACCCGTGCAGGAAAAATGGAAGGAAAGTGGATGGGACCACACCAAGTATTACTGACAACACACACCGCCATTAAGATTAAGAAGCAAGCAGCTTGGATCCACAATTCAAGGGTGAAGAAGGCCCCGGCGAGGATACGGACCACCACTCCAATTGGACCAACAAAATTACGGTTTTCCAGATCCTAATGATTGCAGGGGTGCGGTTCTCGGATTTGGGGTGGGCAACTTGGGATGAGAACTTACACCTGACCTTAATACAAACAATTTCTCAAGTAACTAATAAGACGAACTGTTGGGTATGCACCCATCTGCCACAGCATGGGAATAAGGGTGTATCGTTAATTGGGATTCCCTTGCCTGCAAACTTATCTTGGACTAATTTGTGGGAAAACACATCTTGGGGTCGAAAATATTAAGCAGTTTTGGAACTAGAAGTGAGTAGCTTCATGCCGTTAGAATCCTATTATGTATGTGTACAAAGGTGTAACCCGCCTAAGGGTATAGGAAAACAGCATTGTATAAATACGGATACTACTTATGTGGGAAATCAGACATCTTGTAATTGAACAATTGATATTAGTACGACTAGCGGCTGGGCAAATTCAACCAGCTGGACGGTTCCAGAAGGAAAAGGGTGGTATTGGCTATGCAGTGATACAGCCCGTAAGGTCTTGCCTGAGAATTGGAAGGGAACTTGCACTCTTGGAGCGGTAGTCCCCAATATGACAGTACATGATGTAGTGCCTCGAGGTTACTTGAGAAATCATATCCGGAGAATCAGATGAAAAATTAACAATCCATTGGTAGAGAGACACACCCCTTTTCATAGTTTTGTGCGATGGTTTATCCCATGGTTAGGAGTGAGTGAATTGGAAAAGGCAATAGTTAATATTTCTGCAATTATAGAGAAGTTAGAAAACAAAATTCTGGATGCTATAAAGGCTCAACAAGAAGAGATACCTAGTTTATCACAGGTAGTATTCCAAAATCGGATGGCCCTAGACTTGTTACTGGCCACTCAAGGGGGAGTCTGTACAGTAATAAACACAAGTTGTTGTATGTATGTAGATCAGAGTGGAAGGATCTCTACCGACCTGGAAGAAATATGGAAGCAGACCAGGATCCTACATGAGATCAGTAAAGATGATCTTTCATGGAGTTTTAGTGAACTATGGACTAAGTTAACCTCCTGGTTGCCCAATTTCCAATGGTTGAAACAAGTATTCATTGCTCTAATCGTATTAGTAGTGTTAGGAATATTTGTGTGCATGTTGTTTAGATGCCTGCTTTGTTGTGTTACTGTAAATAAAGAAAGTATCTGATGCAAAAGAATTTGCATGGGAAAAGAAAAGGGGGGATTGATTAAGGAGGTATTGGGGAGGCAAGGACAATCCCCAGACAAGGACTGTATATCTCGAAACAAGACACTGGAACTCATGATAAGGAAGCGGCAGGCGGACAGAGAAACGAATGTAAGGACTATAACTCTCGAAACTGGACATTGGAATTCATTATAAAGATACAACAAACGGGAGAATTGGCAACAACCAGCTCTTGCAATTAAGAAACATGCCAATTCAGCAGATTCCTGACCAAAGGTGAAAAGTACACTGTGAGGAAGACTCGGGGTCTTCCTCCCAAAGACCCCTGCCCACGTCCCAAAGACCCCTGCCCACAATTCTTGGAAGGCTCTGCGCAGGCGCAAGATGCCAAAAGGCTAATTAGCATGAGAAGCGAGGGAAGGCGGGGATAGGTAATGCATATGTATAGGTGCTTGTAGAATATTGATAGATTGATTGTATAAATTCAAGACTGCTTTCTGCTTTGGGTATGCACGATAGGTGGAGAGATCCCCCGTGCATCCAGCGCTGCAATAAAGAATATACCACTTAAAGGAATTTCGGCTTCGATCTTTGAATCAATTTGGCGACCCAGATGGGACAACCTCTCTGCCGGACTGCAGGACCTGCTGGGAACAGGACTCCCTAGGGTACCCCCGGGATTTCCCGGAGGGACTCCTCGACTCACCGGATCACTGCGGAGGCAGACAAGGACCCCATCATTGTAAGTGAGTATATTCTTTATTCTGGTTTGGTTTTCTGGTAGACCGGTCATCTGGAACTGTCTGTAAGTCAGAAGGTGATCTTCTGCGAGGCAGTGTTTGGTATATACTTTGTGGTTAGCACCATAAGTACATGTTTGGGGACCTTAAGGAAGGAGCTCGCTTTAAGGTCCATCTGGAATTGTGTTGTCTATTTCGGTTTTCTGACTCATGGAGTATGGTATTTAACTCTGGTTATTGTTACTGCGATTTTGGCTATTTTCCTGGTGGTAATAGTAGGTTCGTGGCATTGTTATAAGAAAGATATCGTTACGGTGTTACACAGTTCGGTTTTCTGACTTATCGCATGTGGAATTTGACTCTGACTATTGTTACTGTGATTTTGGCAATATTGCTGGTAATAGTAGTTTTGTGGCATCGCTACTGAAAGATATTGCGTGCCCGTATTTTTGTGAGTGATACGTTTTGTGATACGCTTTTGTAAGTAACATGTGTATTCTGAAAGTGTAAACTGGAAACTGGGGGGGCAAACAAGCAGTGAAATTTTAAAGAAAAGTGTGTTAGGATGTGTTTTAAGTCACTGGAAGGATATTGGAGGATCTGCCGGTGGAAGTGTGAACAGGAAAACATTGATAAAATATCGTAATCAGTGGTGGCCGCTTTATAAGCTGGAATGTGGAGAAAAGTGGCCCCAAATGGAACTTTAAACTATAATATTTTGCTACAGTTAATGTTGTTTTTTGAGAAGCAGAACAGGATGAAATGTTGTATACTGATGTTTCAGCATCTTGGTGGGAAAAGGTAGGGAATTAAGTTGGCCCCTGACTGAACCTTTGATGTTGGCATTAGAGAAGTACAGGCTGGAGAAAGATAAAGGAAGTGTTAAAAGGGTTGTTGAAAGTGTTAAAGGTGTTTGAAGTTGAATGAGCAGGGAAAGAGGATGTAGGAATGTTAATAGTTCTGCCTCTGCCCGAGGCAGAGATCTTAAAATCATGGGTGTTAGCCCTTTAGGGCAAAGGGACCATGATCGGTCCGAGAGAGTTGTCACAGAAACAGAAAAGAGGTACACTCTTAAAACAACCTGAGTTCATGTGCGAGCTCAGATTGCTGATGGGACCGTTCAGGGAACTGTGGACAACTGCATTCCCCTGACCGACCCCCACTAAGACCCGAATCATCCTGAAAATCATGAACGGTTAAGTAAATACTAAAACCTGGATGAATTGGGAATTGAGAATATGCTTCCAACAAGGTCTAAAAGAAAGCCCTATGGAATTTTTGGACCAACTCTGAAATGCAATGAAAATAAATAAATAAATAAATAAATAAATAAATAAATAAAACAAAACGGTTTGGACCTGGCTTTGGAGGACAAATTGACTAGCCTTTTCCTAGGGTAATCAACCCCTGATTTCAACAGGAATAACGGGGACCTGGGGAATCTACCCTAGCGGATCCTCCACTGGTTATAATGAAGCTAGGGGAGGAATGGAAGTGAAATTTCTTATTGCTATGGGCCAACGTATTCAGTTCTAAATCAAGCATTAATGCCTTCACAGAATTATTATGTTAGGGTAAAAGGTGTGTCATGGTTTAACCCGGCCGGCAGCTAAACACCACGCAGCTGTTCACTCACCCTCCCCCTCCCTCTCTGGGACGGGGGAGAGAAATGGAAAGTGAAGCCTGTGAGTTGAGATAAAGACAGTTTAATAAGACAAAATAACAATAATAATAATAATAATAATAATAACAATAATAATAATAATAACAATAATAATAACAATAATAATAATACAATGATGATAATAGTACCACTACTAATAATGTGTACAAACAAGTGATGCACAATGCAATTGCTCACCACCCGCTGACCGATGCCCAGCCTAACCCCGAGCAGTCCGGCCCCCTCCCCCTGGCTAGCCACCCCTATGTATTGTTTAGCCTGACGTCAGATGCTATGGAATACCCCTTTGGCTAGTTTGGGTCACCTGTCCTGGGTCTGTCCCCTCCCAGCTCTTACTGCACCCCCAGCCTGCCTGTTGGCAGGACAGAGCAAGAAGCTGAGATGTCCTTGGCTTGGTATAAGCATTGCTCTGCAACAATTGAAACATCGGGGTGTTATCAGCACTCTTCTCATCCTAAGCCAAAACATAGCATTCTCCCAGCTACTAGGAAGAAAATTAACTCTGTTCTAACTGAAACCAGGACAAGGTGTAACTGAAAAGGCTTATTTTTGTGAACCTTTGAAGTACAAATTAGGGAAACAATGGGGCATACACAGATTTTTATCTATGCCTAGCTCCTCATGGGCACTCTTAGGTAGAGATTTATTAGAGCAAGTAGGAGCAGAAATTGTCTTTGAAAAAGGGAAAATGGAATTAAGAACAGGAGAAGAACAACTAATAAATGTGTTAAGCTTGGCACTAATACAAACTGACCCTAAAAGTGAAATACCTTTAGAGATCACAGATCAAGTATGTCCAGGAGTTTGGGCTACCGAAGTCCCTGGAAGAGCTAAAAATGTGACCTTAATAATTATTAAATTAAAGCCAGGAGAGAAACCCGTTAAGGTTAAGTAATATCCTTTGAGGACAGAAGATAGGAAAGGAATTAAAGAGATAATTGATCAATTTTTACAGTATGGATTATTGATTGAATGCGAATCAGAATCCAATGCACCCATATTGCCAATTAAAAAGGCAGATGAAAAAGCTATAGGCTAGTTCAGGATTTGAGGGCCATAAATAAAATCACTGAGGATATACATCCAGTAGTGGCAAACCCTTATACTTTGCTGACTAAATTAAAGAATAGTCAAGTCTGGTTTACCGTACTGGATTTAAAAGATGCCTTCTTCTGCCTAGGCTTAGCCACAGAAAGCCAAAACCTATTCGCCTTTGAATGGGAAAATCCCGATTCAGGCAGAAAGACGCAGCTTACGTGGACATTACTACCTCAAAGATTCAAGAATAGCCCCACTATTTTTGGAAACCAATTAGCAAGGGAACTCGAAACATGGATACCTCCGGACACTGAAGGTGCTTTGTTACAATATGTAGATGATCTCTTAATAGCTACCGAGACTAAAGGGAGTTGGATTCAATGGACTATAAGTCGTCTTAATTTTCTGGGTTTAAATGGATATCAAGTCTCTTGACAGAAAGTCCAGCTGGCTCAACAAAGTGTGACCTATCTGGGATTTGACATTTCGGAAGGACAACGAGAACTAGGAACTGAACATAAGGAAGTCATTTGCCGGACTCCAGAACCTCAAATGGTAAAGGAGCTACAAAGCTTTTTAGGAATGACAGGTTGGTGTCGCCTTTGGATTTATAATTATGGACTATTGGTAAAGCCTCTATGTGAATTGATAAAGATTAACCAGTCAAAGTTAGTCTGGACTGGAGAAGCACAAAAAGTCTTTAAACAACTTAAACAAGAATTGATGATTTTGAAATATCAAGCAATATTGGTAGAACAGGACGATGTGGAGATTGTGATAATTCATATTGTGAATCTAGCCTCTTTTCTTAGTGATGCTCCGGCACAAGCTGTGATTCACGATTGTTTAGAAACTCTAGAGACTGTGTATTCCAGCCGACCAGACCTTAAGGAGGAGCCCATGGAAGACGCAGAAGAAACTTGGTTCACGGATGGGAGCAGTTTTGTTACGCAAAGACAACGTAAAGCTGGATATGCTATAACAACTACTCAGCAGGTAATCGAGTCTAAGCCTTTACCCCCTGGAACATCAGCTCAAAAGGCGGAGATAGTTGCTCTCACGAGAGCATTGGAACTGGCAGCGGGAAAAAGGGTAAATATTTGGACAGATTCTAAATATACATTCGGCGTGGTACATGCTCATGGAGCAATTTGGAAAGAACATGGATTGCTGACCGCTCAGTGAAAACACAAAGTATGCTGAAGAAATTTTAAAATTGTTAGAGGCTGTAAAACAACCAGAAAAGGTAGCTATCATGCATTGTCAGGGACACCAAAAGGGGAACACCGATTTTGAAATTGGAAAATCGATTGGCAGAGGCTAAGCAGGCAGCTGAAATAACTGAGGTGAAGGCATTGTCTTTGATACCAGACGGTAAAATCCAAACTATATCCAAATTATACAAAAGAAGACTTAAAATTAATTGAAGATTTGAAAGGTAAAATGAAACCAGATGGATGAGTATATTTAAAAGATAACCCCATAGTAATACCCTCTAGTTTGACATGGCCCATAGTTCTTACAGAACACAATAAAACGCATTGGGGAGCTGGCACACTGCATAAGAGCCTGAGTCCGACATTAGTGGGACGATATGATAAAACAAGTAACTCAACAATGTAGCATTTGCTTACACAATACCAAGGATAGAATAAAATTTGGAATAATCGGTAAAGGAAATTATTCGGGGCAACAGTGGCAAATTGATTTTTCAGAACTCCCTAGAAAAGGGGGGTATCATTATTTACTGGTTCTGACTGACACGTTTTCAGGAAGGCCTGAAGCCTTTCCCTGTCGAACAACCAAAGCAAGAGAAGTGGTTAAAGTCTTGTTAAATGAAATAATACCATGCTTTGGGATTCTAGTAGCAATGTCTTCTGATAGAGTTTCACATTTTTGTGCACAAGTGGTAGACCAGATAAGTAAGATTCTAAAGATAGATTG
This sequence comes from Aythya ferina, assembly GCF_964211825.1. Taxonomy (NCBI): domain Eukaryota; kingdom Metazoa; phylum Chordata; class Aves; order Anseriformes; family Anatidae; genus Aythya; species Aythya ferina. The sequence continues at coordinate 153,400 of NW_028181395.1, read as the reverse complement.
GCAACTGCATACTCCTTATAGACCACAGGCAAGTGGACAGGTAGAAAAAATGAACCATTTAATTAAACAATAAATAGCTAAAATTGGATAAGAAGCTAATTTGTCATGGCCTCAATCCCTCCCTTTAGCATTACTTGGAATTAGAGTTAAACCTAGAATAAAAGGAAATTTGAGTCCCTTCAAAATCTTATATGGAAGGCCATAGCAATTTCTATTTAGTGGAGAGGACCTAACGCAGTTAGGATCAGAATATTTATATGCTTATATAACTGAACTTCAGAAACAATTAAATAAAGTACATACATTTGTTTTAGGGACCAGGGCTAGAGGGTTGGATCAACCAATCCACCCCTTTAAGCTCGGGGATTATATATATATAAAGACTTTTTCAGGACAACCCGTGCAGGAAAAATGGAAGGAAAGTGGATGGGACCACACCAAGTATTACTGACAACACACACCGCCATTAAGATTAAGAAGCAAGCAGCTTGGATCCACAATTCAAGGGTGAAGAAGGCCCCGGCGAGGATACGGACCACCACTCCAATTGGACCAACAAAATTACGGTTTTCCAGATCCTAATGATTGCAGGGGTGCGGTTCTCGGATTTGGGGTGGGCAACTTGGGATGAGAACTTACACCTGACCTTAATACAAACAATTTCTCAAGTAACTAATAAGACGAACTGTTGGGTATGCACCCATCTGCCACAGCATGGGAATAAGGGTGTATCGTTAATTGGGATTCCCTTGCCTGCAAACTTATCTTGGACTAATTTGTGGGAAAACACATCTTGGGGTCGAAAATATTAAGCAGTTTTGGAACTAGAAGTGAGTAGCTTCATGCCGTTAGAATCCTATTATGTATGTGTACAAAGGTGTAACCCGCCTAAGGGTATAGGAAAACAGCATTGTATAAATACGGATACTACTTATGTGGGAAATCAGACATCTTGTAATTGAACAATTGATATTAGTACGACTAGCGGCTGGGCAAATTCAACCAGCTGGACGGTTCCAGAAGGAAAAGGGTGGTATTGGCTATGCAGTGATACAGCCCGTAAGGTCTTGCCTGAGAATTGGAAGGGAACTTGCACTCTTGGAGCGGTAGTCCCCAATATGACAGTACATGATGTAGTGCCTCGAGGTTACTTGAGAAATCATATCCGGAGAATCAGATGAAAAATTAACAATCCATTGGTAGAGAGACACACCCCTTTTCATAGTTTTGTGCGATGGTTTATCCCATGGTTAGGAGTGAGTGAATTGGAAAAGGCAATAGTTAATATTTCTGCAATTATAGAGAAGTTAGAAAACAAAATTCTGGATGCTATAAAGGCTCAACAAGAAGAGATACCTAGTTTATCACAGGTAGTATTCCAAAATCGGATGGCCCTAGACTTGTTACTGGCCACTCAAGGGGGAGTCTGTACAGTAATAAACACAAGTTGTTGTATGTATGTAGATCAGAGTGGAAGGATCTCTACCGACCTGGAAGAAATATGGAAGCAGACCAGGATCCTACATGAGATCAGTAAAGATGATCTTTCATGGAGTTTTAGTGAACTATGGACTAAGTTAACCTCCTGGTTGCCCAATTTCCAATGGTTGAAACAAGTATTCATTGCTCTAATCGTATTAGTAGTGTTAGGAATATTTGTGTGCATGTTGTTTAGATGCCTGCTTTGTTGTGTTACTGTAAATAAAGAAAGTATCTGATGCAAAAGAATTTGCATGGGAAAAGAAAAGGGGGGATTGATTAAGGAGGTATTGGGGAGGCAAGGACAATCCCCAGACAAGGACTGTATATCTCGAAACAAGACACTGGAACTCATGATAAGGAAGCGGCAGGCGGACAGAGAAACGAATGTAAGGACTATAACTCTCGAAACTGGACATTGGAATTCATTATAAAGATACAACAAACGGGAGAATTGGCAACAACCAGCTCTTGCAATTAAGAAACATGCCAATTCAGCAGATTCCTGACCAAAGGTGAAAAGTACACTGTGAGGAAGACTCGGGGTCTTCCTCCCAAAGACCCCTGCCCACGTCCCAAAGACCCCTGCCCACAATTCTTGGAAGGCTCTGCGCAGGCGCAAGGTGCCAAAAGGCTAATTAGCATGAGAAGCGAGGGAAGGCGGGGATAGGTAATGCATATGTATAGGTGCTTGTAGAATATTGATAGATTGATTGTATAAATTCAAGACTGCTTTCTGCTTTGGGTATGCACGATAGGTGGAGAGATCCCCCGTGCATCCAGCGCTGCAATAAAGAATATACCACTTAAAGGAATTTCGGCTTCGATCTTTGAATCAATTTGGCGACCCAGATGGGACAACCTCTCTGCCGGACTGCAGGACCTGCTGGGAACAGGACTCCCTAGGGTACCCCCGGGATTTCCCGGAGGGACTCCTCGACTCACCGGATCACTGCGGAGGCAGACAAGGACCCCATCATTGTAAGTGAGTATATTCTTTATTCTGGTTTGGTTTTCTGGTAGACCGGTCATCTGGAACTGTCTGTAAGTCAGAAGGTGATCTTCTGCGAGGCAGTGTTTGGTATATACTTTGTGGTTAGCACCATAAGTACATGTTTGGGGACCTTAAGGAAGGAGCTCGCTTTAAGGTCCATCTGGAATTGTGTTGTCTATTTCGGTTTTCTGACTCATGGAGTATGGTATTTAACTCTGGTTATTGTTACTGCGATTTTGGCTATTTTCCTGGTGGTAATAGTAGGTTCGTGGCATTGTTATAAGAAAGATATCGTTACGGTGTTACACAGTTCGGTTTTCTGACTAATCGCATGTGGAATTTGACTCTGACTATTGTTACTGTGATTTTGGCAATATTGCTGGTAATAGTAGTTTTGTGGCATCGCTACTGAAAGATATTGCGTGCCCGTATTTTTGTGAGTGATACGTTTTGTGATACGCTTTTGTAAGTAACGTGTGTATTCTGAAAGTGTAAACTGGAAACTGGGGGGGCAAACAAGCAGTGAAATTTTAAAGAAAAGTGTGTTAGGATGTGTTTTAAGTCACTGGAAGGATATTGGAGGATCTGCCGGTGGAAGTGTGAACAGGAAAACATTGATAAAATATCGTAATCAGTGGTGGCCGCTTTATAAGCTGGAATGTGGAGAAAAGTGGCCCCTAAATGGAACTTTAAACTATAATATTTTGCTACAGTTAATGTTGTTTTTTGAGAAGCAGAACAGGATGAAATGTTGTATACTGATGTTTCAGCATCTTGGTGGGAAAAGGTAGGGAATTAAGTTGGCCCCTGACTGAACCTTTGATGTTGGCATTAGAGAAGTACAGGCTGGAGAAAGATAAAGGAAGTGTTAAAAGGGTTGTTGAAAGTGTTAAAGGTGTTTGAAGTTGAATGAGCAGGGAAAGAGGATGTAGGAATGTTAATAGTTCTGCCTCTGCCCGAGGCAGAGATCTTAAAATCATGGGTGTTAGCCCTTTAGGGCAAAGGGACCATGATCGGTCCGAGAGAGTTGTCACAGAAACAGAAAAGAGGTACACTCTTAAAACAACCTGAGTTCATGTGCGAGCTCAGATTGCTGATGGGACCGTTCAGGGAACTGTGGACAACTGCATTCCCCTGACCGACCCCCACTAAGACCCGAATCATCCTGAAAATCATGAACGGTTAAGTAAATACTAAAACCTGGATGAATTGGGAATTGAGAATATGCTTCCAACAAGGTCTAAAAGAAAGCCCTATGGAATTTTTGGACCAACTCTGAAATGTAATGAAAATAAATAAATAAATAAATAAATAAAACAAAACGGTTTGGACCTGGCTTTGGAGGACAAATTGACTAGCCTTTTCCTAGGGTAATCAACCCCTGATTTCAACAGGAATAACGGGGACCTGGGGAATCTACCCTAGCGGATCCTCCACTGGTTATAATGAAGCTAGGGGAGGAATGGAAGTGAAATTTCTTATTGCTATGGGGCAACGTATTCAGTTCTAAATCAAGCATTAATGCCTTCACAGAATTATTATGTTAGGGTAAAAGGTGTGTCGTGGTTTAACCCGGCCGGCAGCTAAACACCACGCAGCTGTTCGCTCCCCCTCCCCCTCCCTCTCTGGGATGGGGGAGAGAAATGGAAAGTGAAGCCTGTGAGTTGAGATAAAGACAGTTTAATAAGACAAAATAATAATAATAATAATAATAATAATAATAATAATAATAACAATAATAATAATAATAATAATAATAATAATAATACAATGATGATAATAGTACCACTACTAATAATGTGTACAAACAAGTGATGCACAATGCAATTGCTCACCACCCGCTGACCGATGCCCAGCCTAACCCCGAGCAGTCCGGCCCCCTCCCCCTGGCTAGCCACCCCTATGTATTGTTTAGCCTGACGTCAGATGCTATGGAATACCCCTTTGGCTAGTTTGGGTCACCTGTCCTGGGTCTGTCCCCTCCCAGCTCTTACTGCACCCCCAGCCTGCCTGTTGGCAGGACAGAGCAAGAAGCTGAGATGTCCTTGGCTTGGTATAAGCATTGCTCTGCAACAATTGAAACATCGGGGTGTTATCAGCACTCTTCTCATCCTAAGCCAAAACATAGCATTCTCCCAGCTACTAGGAAGAAAATTAACTCTGTTCTAACTGAAACCAGGACAAGGTGTAACCGAAAAGGCTTATTTTTGTGAACCTTTGAAGTACAAATTAGGGAAACAATGGGGCATACACAGATTTTTATCTATGCCTAGCTCCTCATGGGCACTCTTAGGTAGAGATTTATTAGAGCAAGTAGGAGCAGAAATTGTCTTTGAAAAAGGGAAAATGGAATTAAGAACAGGAGAAGAACAACTAATAAATGTGTTAAGCTTGGCACTAATACAAACTGACCCTAAAAGTGAAATACCTTTAGAGATCACAGATCAAGTATGTCCAGGAGTTTGGGCTACCGAAGTCCCTGGAAGAGCTAAAAATGTGACCTTAATAATTATTAAATTAAAGCCAGGAGAGAAACCCGTTAAGGTTAAGTAATATCCTTTGAGGACAGAAGATAGGAAAGGAATTAAAGAGATAATTGATCAATTTTTACAGTATGGATTATTGATTGAATGCGAATCAGAATCCAATGCACCCATATTGCCAATTAAAAAGGCAGATGAAAAAGCTATAGGCTAGTTCAGGATTTGAGGGCCATAAATAAAATCACTGAGGATATACATCCAGTAGTGGCAAACCCTTATACTTTGCTGACTAAATTAAAGAATAGTCAAGTCTGGTTTACCGTACTGGATTTAAAAGATGCCTTCTTCTGCCTAGGCTTAGCCACAGAAAGCCAAAACCTATTCGCCTTTGAATGGGAAAATCCCGATTCAGGCAGAAAGACGCAGCTTACGTGGACATTACTACCTCAAGGATTCAAGAATAGCCCCACTAATTTTGGAAACCAATTAGCAAGGGAACTCGAAACATGGATACCTCCGGACACTGAAGGTGCTTTGTTACAATATGTAGATGATCTCTTAATAGCTACCGAGACTAAAGGGAGTTGGATTCAATGGACTATAAGTCGTCTTAATTTTCTGGGTTTAAATGGATATCAAGTCTCTTGACAGAAAGTCCAGCTGGCTCAACAAAGTGTGACCTATCTGGGATTTGACATTTCGGAAGGACAACGAGAACTAGGAACTGAACATAAGGAAGTCATTTGCCGGACTCCAGAACCTCAAATGGTAAAGGAGCTACAAAGCTTTTTAGGAATGACAGGTTGGTGTCGCCTTTGGATTTATAATTATGGACTATTGGTAAAGCCTCTATGTGAATTGATAAAGATTAACCAGTCAAAGTTAGTCTGGACTGGAGAAGCACAAAAAGTCTTTAAACAACTTAAACAAGAATTGATGATTTTGAAATATCAAGCAATATTGGTAGAACAGGACGACGTGGAGATTGTGATAATTCATATTGTGAATCTAGCCTCTTTTCTTAGTGATGCTCCGGCACAAGCTGTGATTCACGATTGTTTAGAAACTCTAGAGACTGTGTATTCCAGCCTACCAGACCTTAAGGAGGAGCTCATGGAAGACGCGGAAGAAACTTGGTTCACGGACGGGAGCAGTTTTGTTACGCAAAGACAACGTAAAGCTGGATATGCTATAACAACTACTCAGCAGGTAATCGAGTCTAAGCCTTTACCCCCTGGAACATCAGCTCAAAAGGCGGAGATAGTTGCTCTCACGAGAGCATTGGAACTGGCAGCGGGAAAAAGGGTAAATATTTGGACAGATTCTAAATATACATTCGGCGTGGTACATGCTCATGGAGCAATTTGGAAAGAACATGGATTGCTGACCGCTCAGTGAAAACACAAAGTATGCTGAAGAAATTTTAAAATTGTTAGAGGCTGTAAAACAACCAGAAAAGGTAGCTATCATGCATTGTCAGGGACACCAAAAGGGGAACACCGATTTTGAAATTGGAAAATCGATTGGCAGAGGCTAAGCAGGCAGCTGAAATAACTGAGGTGAAGGCATTGTCTTTGATACCAGACGGTAAAATCCAAACTATATCCAAATTATACAAAAGAAGACTTAAAATTAATTGAAGATTTGAAAGGTAAAATGAAACCAGATGGATGAGTATATTTAAAAGATAACCCCATAGTAATACCCTCTAGTTTGACATGGCCCATAGTTCTTACAGAACACAATAAAACGCACTGGGGAGCTGGCACACTGCATAAGAGCCCGAGTCAGACATTAGTGGGACGATATGATAAAACAAGTAACTCAACAATGTAGCATTTGCTTACACAATAACCCCAATACCAAGAATAGAATAAAATTTGGAATAATCGGTAAAGGAAATTATTCGGGGCAACAGTGGCAAATTGATTTTTCAGAACTCCCTAGAAAAGGGGGGTATCATTATTTACTGGTTCTGACTGACACGTTTTCAGGAAGGCCTGAAGCCTTTCCCTGTCGAACAACCAAAGCAAGAGAAGTGGTTAAAGTCTTGTTAAATGAAATAATACCATGCTTTGGGATTCTAGTAGCAATGTCTTCTGATAGAGTTTCACATTTTTGTGCACAAGTGGTAGACCAGATAAGTAAGATTCTAAAGATAGATTGGCAACTGCATACTCCTTATAGACCACAGGCAAGTGGACAGGTAGAAAAAATGAACCATTTAATTAAACAATAAATAGCTAAAATTGGATAAGAAGCTAATTTGTCATGGCCTCAATCCCTCCCTTTAGCATTACTTGGAATTAGAGTTAAACCTAGAATAAAAGGAAATTTGAGTCCCTTCAAAATCTTATATGGAAGGCCATAGCAATTTCTATTTAGTGGAGAGGACCTAACGCAGTTAGGATCAGAATATTTATATGCTTATATAACTGAACTTCAGAAACAATTAAATAAAGTACATACATTTGTTTTAGGGACCAGGGCTAGAGGGTTGGATCAACCAATCCACCCCTTTAAGCTCGGGGATTATATATATATAAAGACTTTTTCAGGACAACCCGTGCAGGAAAAATGGAAGGAAAGTGGATGGGACCACACCAAGTATTACTGACAACACACACCGCCATTAAGATTAAGAAGCAAGCAGCTTGGATCCACAATTCAAGGGTGAAGAAGGCCCCGGCGAGGATATGGACCACCACTCCAATTGGACCAACAAAATTACGGTTTTCCAGATCCTAATGATTGCAGGGGTGCGGTTCTCGGATTTGGGGTGGGCAACTTGGGATGAGAACTTACACCTGACCTTAATACAAACAATTTCTCAAGTAACTAATAAGACGAACTGTTGGGTATGCACCCATCTGCCACAGCATGGGAATAAGGGTGTATCGTTAATTGGGATTCCCTTGCCTGCAAACTTATCTTGGACTAATTTGTGGGAAAACACATCTTGGGGTCGAAAATATTAAGCAGTTTTGGAACTAGAAGTGAGTAGCTTCATGCCGTTAGAATCCTATTATGTATGTGTACAAAGGTGTAACCCGCCTAAGGGTATAGGAAAACAGCATTGTATAAATACGGATACTACTTATGTGGGAAATCAGACATCTTGTAATTGAACAATTGATATTAGTACGACTAGCGGCTGGGCAAATTCAACCAGCTGGACGGTTCCAGAAGGAAAAGGGTGGTATTGGCTATGCAATGATACAGCCCGTAAGGTCTTGCCTGAGAATTGGAAGGGAACTTGCACTCTTGGAGCGGTAGTCCCCAATATGACAGTACATGATGTAGTGCCTCGAGGTTACTTGAGAAATCATATCCGGAGAATCAGATGAAAAATTAACAATCCATTGGTAGAGAGACACACCCCTTTTCATAGTTTTGTGCGATGGTTTATCCCATGGTTAGGAGTGAGTGAATTGGAAAAGGCAATAGTTAATATTTCTGCAATTATAGAGAAGTTAGAAAACAAAATTCTGGATGCTATAAAGGCTCAACAAGAAGAGATATCTAGTTTATCACAGGTAGTATTCCAAAATCGGATGGCCCTAGACTTGTTACTGGCCACTCAAGGGGGAGTCTGTACAGTAATAAACACAAGTTGTTGTATGTATGTAGATCAGAGTGGAAGGATCTCTACCGACCTGGAAGAAATATGGAAGCAGACCAGGATCCTACATGAGATCAGTAAAGATGATCTTTCATGGAGTTTTAGTGAACTATGGACTAAGTTAACCTCCTGGTTGCCCAATTTCCAATGGTTGAAACAAGTATTCATTGCTCTAATCGTATTAGTAGTGTTAGGAATATTTGTGTGCATGTTGTTTAGATGCCTGCTTTGTTGTGTTACTGTAAATAAAGAAAGTATCTGATGCAAAAGAATTTGCATGGGAAAAGAAAAGGGGGGATTGATTAAGGAGGTATTGGGGAGGCAAGGACAATCCCCAGACAAGGACTGTATATCTCGAAACAAGACACTGGAACTCATGATAAGGAAGCGGCAGGCGGACAGAGAAACGAATGTAAGGACTATAAGTCTCGAAACTGGACATTGGAATTCATTATAAAGATACAACAAACGGGAGAATTGGCAACAACCAGCTCTTGCAATTAAGAAACATGCCAATTCAGCAGATTCCTGACCAAAGGTGAAAAGTACACTGTGAGGAAGACTCGGGGTCTTCCTCCCAAAGACCCCTGCCCACGTCCCAAAGACCCCTGCCCACAATTCTTGGAAGGCTCTGCGCAGGCGCAAGGTGCCAAAAGGCTAATTAGCATGAGAAGCGAGGGAAGGCGGGGATAGGTAATGCGTATGTATAGGTGCTTGTAGAATATTGATAGATTGATTGTATAAATTCAAGACTGCTTTCTGCTTTGGGTATGCACGATAGGTGGAGAGATCCCCTGTGCATCCAGCGCTGCAATAAAGAATATACCACTTAAAGGAATTTCGGCTTCGATCTTTGAATCAATTTGGCGACCCAGATGGGACAACCTCTCTGCCGGACTGCAGGACCTGCTGGGAACAGGACTCCCTAGGGTACCCCCGGGATTTCCCGGAGGGACTCCTTGACTCACCGGATCACTGCGGAGGCAGACAAGGACCCCATCATTGTAAGTGAGTATATTCTTTATTCTGGTTTGGTTTTCTGGTAGACCGGTCATCTGGAACTGTCTGTAAGTCAGAAGGTGATCTTCTGCGAGGCAGTGTTTGGTATATACTTTGTGGTTAGCACCATAAGTACATGTTTGGGGACCTTAAGGAAGGAGCTCGCTTTAAGGTCCATCTGGAATTGTGTTGTCTATTTCGGTTTTCTGACTCATGGAGTATGGTATTTAACTCTGGTTATTGTTACTGCGATTTTGGCTATTTTCCTGGTGGTAATAGTAGGTTCGTGGCATTGTTATAAGAAAGATATCGTTACGGTGTTACACAGTTCGGTTTTCTGACTAATCGCATGTGGAATTTGACTCTGACTATTGTTACTGTGATTTTGGCAATATTGCTGGTAATAGTAGTTTTGTGGCATCGCTACTGAAAGATATTGCGTGCCCGTATTTTTGTGAGTGATACGTTTTGTGATACGCTTTTGTAAGTAACATGTGTATTCTGAAAGTGTAAACTGGAAACTGGGGGGGGCAAACAAGCAGTGAAATTTTAAAGAAAAGTGTGTTAGGATGTGTTTTAAGTCACTGGAAGGATATTGGAGGATCTGCCGGTGGAAGTGTGAACAGGAAAACATTGATAAAATATCGTAATCAGTGGTGGCCGCTTTATAAGCTGGAATGTGGAGAAAAGTGGCCCCTAAATGGAACTTTAAACTATAATATTTTGCTACAGTTAATGTTGTTTTTTGAGAAGCAGAACAGGATGAAATGTTGTATACTGATGTTTCAGCATCTTGGTGGGAAAAGGTAGGGAATTAAGTTGGCCCCTGACTGAACCTTTGATGTTGGCATTAGAGAAGTACAGGCTGGAGAAAGATAAAGGAAGTGTTAAAAGGGTTGTTGAAAGTGTTAAAGGTGTTTGAAGTTGAATGAGCAGGGAAAGAGGATGTAGGAATGTTAATAGTTCTGCCTCTGCCCGAGGCAGAGATCTTAAAATCATGGGTGTTAGCCCTTTAGGGCAAAGGGACCATGATCGGTCCGAGAGAGTTGTCACAGAAACAGAAAAGAGGTACACTCTTAAAACAACCTGAGTTCATGTGCGAGCTCAGATTGCTGATGGGACCGTTCAGGGAACTGTGGACAACTGCATTCCCCTGACCGACCCCCACTAAGACCCGAATCATCCTGAAAATCATGAACGGTTAAGTAAATACTAAAACCTGGATGAATTGGGAATTGAGAATATGCTTCCAACAAGGTCTAAAAGAAAGCCCTATGGAATTTTTGGACCAACTCTGAAATGTAATGAAAATAAATAAATAAATAAATAAATAAAACAAAACGGTTTGGACCTGGCTTTGGAGGACAAATTGACTAGCCTTTTCCTAGGGTAATCAACCCCTGATTTCAACAGGAATAACGGAGACCTGGGGAATCTACCCTAGCGGATCCTCCACTGGTTATAATGAATCTAGGGGAGGAATGGAAGTGAAATTTCTTATTGCTATGGGGCAACGTATTCAGTTCTAAATCAAGCATTAATGCCTTCACAGAATTATTATGTTAGGGTAAAAGGTGTGTCGTGGTTTAACCCGGCCGGCAGCTAAACACCACGCAGCTGTTCGCTCCCCCTCCCCCTCCCTCTCTGGGACGGGGGAGAGAAATGGAAAGTGAAGCCTGTGAGTTGAGATAAAGACAGTTTAATAAGACAAAATAATAATAATAATAATAATAATAATAATAATAATAATAATAATAATAATACAATGATGATAATAGTACCACTACTAATAATGTGTACAAACAAGTGATGCACAATGCAATTGCTCACCACCCGCTGACCGATGCCCAGCCTAACCCCGAGCAGTCCGGCCCCCTCCCCCTGGCTAGCCACCCCTATGTATTGTTTAGCCTGACGTCAGATGCTATGGAATACCCCTTTGGCTAGTTTGGGTCACCTGTCCTGGGTCTGTCCCCTCCCAGCTCTTACTGCACCCCCAGCCTGCCTGTTGGCAGGACAGAGCAAGAAGCTGAGATGTCCTTGGCTTGGTATAAGCATTGCTCTGCAACACTTGAAACATCGGGGTGTTATCAGCACTCTTCTCATCCTAAGCCAAAACATAGCATTCTCCCAGCTACTAGGAAGAAAATTAACTCTGTTCTAACTGAAACCAGGACAAGGTGTAACCGAAAAGGCTTATTTTTGTGAACCTTTGAAGTACAAATTAGGGAAACAATGGGGCATACACAGATTTTTATCTATGCCTAGCTCCTCATGGGCACTCTTAGGTAGAGATTTATTAGAGCAAGTAGGAGCAGAAATTGTCTTTGAAAAAGGGAAAATGGAATTAAGAACAGGAGAAGAACAACTAATAAATGTGTTAAGCTTGGCACTAATACAAACTGACCCTAAAAGTGAAATACCTTTAGAGATCACAGATCAAGTATGTCCAGGAGTTTGGGCTACCGAAGTCCCTGGAAGAGCTAAAAATGTGACCTTAATAATTATTAAATTAAAGCCAGGAGAGAAACCCGTTAAGGTTAAGTAATATCCTTTGAGGACAGAAGATAGGAAAGGAATTAAAGAGATAATTGATCAATTTTTACAGTATGGATTATTGATTGAATGCGAATCAGAATCCAATGCACCCATATTGCCAATTAAAAAGGCAGATGAAAAAGCTATAGGCTAGTTCAGGATTTGAGGGCCATAAATAAAATCACTGAGGATATACATCCAGTAGTGGCAAACCCTTATACTTTGCTGACTAAATTAAAGAATAGTCAAGTCTGGTTTACCGTACTGGATTTAAAAGATGCCTTCTTCTGCCTAGGCTTAGCCACAGAAAGCCAAAACCTATTCGCCTTTGAATGGGAAAATCCCGATTCAGGCAGAAAGACGCAGCTTACGTGGACATTACTACCTCAAGGATTCAAGAATAGCCCCACTAATTTTGGAAACCAATTAGCAAGGGAACTCGAAACATGGATACCTCCGGACACTGAAGGTGCTTTGTTACAATATGTAGATGATCTCTTAATAGCTACCGAGACTAAAGGGAGTTGGATTCAATGGACTATAAGTCGTCTTAATTTTCTGGGTTTAAATGGATATCAAGTCTCTTGACAGAAAGTCCAGCTGGCTCAACAAAGTGTGACCTATCTGGGATTTGACATTTCGGAAGGACAACGAGAACTAGGAACTGAACATAAGGAAGTCATTTGCCGGACTCCAGAACCTCAAATGGTAAAGGAGCTACAAAGCTTTTTAGGAATGACAGGTTGGTGTCGCCTTTGGATTTATAATTATGGACTATTGGTAAAGCCTCTATGTGAATTGATAAAGATTAACCAGTCAAAGTTAGTCTGGACTGGAGAAGCACAAAAAGTCTTTAAACAACTTAAACAAGAATTGATGATTTTGAAATATCAAGCAATATTGGTAGAACAGGACGACGTGGAAATTGTGATAATTCATATTGTGAATCTAGCCTCTTTTCTTAGTGATGCTCCGGCACAAGCTGTGATTCACGATTGTTTAGAAACTCTAGAGACTGTGTATTCCAGCCTACCAGACCTTAAGGAGGAGCTCATGGAAGACGCGGAAGAAACTTGGTTCACGGATGGGAGCAGTTTTGTTACGCAAAGACAACGTAAAGCTGGATATGCTATAACAACTACTCAGCAGGTAATCGAGTCTAAGCCTTTACCCCCTGGAACATCAGCTCAAAAGGCGGAGATAGTTGCTCTCACGAGAGCATTGGAACTGGCAGCGGGAAAAAGGGTAAATATTTGGACAGATTCTAAATATACATTCGGCGTGGTACATGCTCATGGAGCAATTTGGAAAGAACATGGATTGCTGACCGCTCAGTGAAAACACAAAGTATGCTGAAGAAATTTTAAAATTGTTAGAGGCTGTAAAACAACCAGAAAAGGTAGCTATCATGCATTGTCAGGGACACCAAAAGGGGAACACCGATTTTGAAATTGGAAAATCGATTGGCAGAGGCTAAGCAGGCAGCTGAAATAACTGAGGTGAAGGCATTGTCTTTGATACCAGACGGTAAAATCCAAACTATATCCAAATTATACAAAAGAAGACTTAAAATTAATTGAAGATTTGAAAGGTAAAATGAAACCAGATGGATGAGTATATTTAAAAGATAACCCCATAGTAATACCCTCTAGTTTGACATGGCCCATAGTTCTTACAGAACACAATAAAACGCATTGGGGAGCTGGCACACTGCATAAGAGCCCGAGTCAGACATTAGTGGGACGATATGATAAAACAAGTAACTCATCAATGTAGCATTTGCTTACACAATACCAAGGATAGAATAAAATTTGGAATAATCGGTAAAGGAAATTATTCGGGGCAACAGTGGCAAATTGATTTTTCAGAACTCCCTAGAAAAGGGGGGTATCATTATTTACTGGTTCTGACTGACACGTTTTCAGGAAGGCCTGAAGCCTTTCCCTGTCGAACAACCAAAGCAAGAGAAGTGGTTAAAGTCTTGTTAAATGAAATAATACCATGCTTTGGGATTCTAGTAGCAATGTCTTCTGATAGAGTTTCACATTTTTGTGCACAAGTGGTAGACCAGATAAGTAAGATTCTAAAGATAGATTGGCAACTGCATACTCCTTATAGACCACAGGCAAGTGGACAGGTAGAAAAAATGAACCATTTAATTAAACAATAAATAGCTAAAATTGGATAAGAAGCTAATTTGTCATGGCCTCAATCCCTCCCTTTAGCATTACTTGGAATTAGAGTTAAACCTAGAATAAAAGGAAATTTGAGTCCCTTCAAAATCTTATATGGAAGGCCATAGCAATTTCTATTTAGTGGAGAGGACCTAACGCAGTTAGGATCAGAATATTTATATGCTTATATAACTGAACTTCAGAAACAATTAAATAAAGTACATACATTTGTTTTAGGGACCAGGGCTAGAGGGTTGGATCAACCAATCCACCCCTTTAAGCTCGGGGATTATATATATATAAAGACTTTTTCAGGACAACCCGTGCAGGAAAAATGGAAGGAAAGTGGATGGGACCACACCAAGTATTACTGACAACACACACCGCCATTAAGATTAAGAAGCAAGCAGCTTGGATCCACAATTCAAGGGTGAAGAAGGCCCCGGCGAGGATAGGGACCACCACTCCAATTGGACCAACAAAATTACGGTTTTCCAGATCCTAATGATTGCAGGGGTGCGGTTCTCGGATTTGGGGTGGGCAACTTGGGATGAGAACTTACACCTGACCTTAATACAAACAATTTCTCAAGTAACTAATAAGACGAACTGTTGGGTATGCACCCATCTGCCACAGCATGGGAATAAGGGTGTATCGTAACCCTTACCCAAACCCTAACCCTAACCCTTACCCCAACCCTTACCCTGACCCTTACATTAACCCTAACCCTACCCCTATCCCTAACCCTAACCCAAACCCTTACTCTAACCCTAAGCCTTATCCTTAACCTTACACTTAATCTTATCTTTAACCTTACCCTTAAACTAATACATACCCTTACGTTTCCCTCATCATAACCCTAAAATTATCCGTAACCATTACCCTAACACTTATACTTACCTAACCCTAAACCTTACTCTAACTTTTACCCTGAGCCAGAACCTTAGACTTCCCCTACCCCTTCCCCTTACTAATACCGTTACCCTAACCCTTACCCTTACACTTACGGTTACCATTAACCTTACCCTTACCCTAACACTTACCCTTACCCTATCCCTTACACTTATCCTTATCCATACAACTTACGCTTACCCTAACACTTAACCTTAACCTAACCCTAACCCTAAACCTTACCTGAACCCTTACCCTGACCCTTACATTAACCCTTACCCTAAAACTTACACTTAACCTTAACCTTACCCTTAACCTTAACCTAATACTTACCCTTACTTTTCCCTCACCCTAACCCTAAAATTAACCCTAACCATTACCCCAACACTTACCCTTACCCTAACCCTTACCCTTACCATAACCCATACTCTAACACATACCTCTACCCGTACCCGTACCCTTACGGTAACCCTTACCCTTACGGTAACCCTTACACTTATCGTAACCCTTACCCTTACCGTTACCGTTACCGTGGCCCTTACCCTTACCCTTACCCTTACCCTTACCCTTACCCTTACCCTTACCCTTACCCTTACCCTTACCCTTACCCTTACCCTTACCCTCACCCTAACCCTTAACCTTACCCTTATCCTAACACTTACCCTTACCGTAAACCTTACCCTTTCTGCTACACTTACCCTTAGCCTAAATCTAAACCTTACACTTACCCTTAGCCTAACCCTCACCCTTACCCTTACCCATACCCTTATTCTTACCCTTTCCCGAACCCTTACCTTTACACTTACGGTTACCATTAACCTTACCCTTACCCTAACACTTATCCTTAACCTAACCCTTACCCTAAACCTTACCCCAACCCTTACCCTGACCCTTACATTAACCCTAACCCTTACCCTAAACCTTACCCTTAATCTTAACCTTAACCTTACCCTTAACATTAACCTAATACTTATGCATACGTTTTCCTGACTTTAACCCTAAAACTAACCCTAACCATTACCCTAACACCTAACCTTGCCCTAACCCTAACCCTAACCCTTTCTCTTACACTTACCCTGACCTGTACCCTTACACTTACCCTTACCCTTATACTCACCCTAATTCTTACCCATACCATAACACATATTTGTACCCTTAACCTTACCGTTACCCTTAACCTTACCCTCACCCTTACACTATCCGTTACCCTTACGCTTACCCTTAACATAAACCTTACCCTTGACCTTACCCTTACCATAAGCCATACAACAACACTTACATGTACACTTACGCTTGCACTTACCCTAGCAATTACTCGTACAATTACCCTTAACCTTACTATTAAGCTAACCCTAAACCTTACCCTTATCCTAACACTTACCCTTATCTTAAACCTTACCCTTTCTGCTACAATTACCCTTTGCCTAATTCTAAACCTTACCCGAACCCTCACCCTTACCTAAATCTAACTAAAATCTAACCATTACCCTAACCCCTCACCCTTACAATATACATATTTTTACCCTTTACCTAAACCTTTACCCCAACCCTTACCTTGACCCTTACATTAACCCTAATCCTTACACTAAACCTTACACTTACTCTTAACCTTAAATTTAGCTGTAACCTAATACTTACTCTTACGTTTCCCTCACCCTAACCCTAAAATTAACCCTAACCATTACCCTAACACTTACCCTTACCCTAACCCTTACTCAAACCCTTATAATGACCCGTACTTTTACACATACCCTTACACTTACCCTTACCCTTAAACTTACACTAACCCTTACCCTTAACTAAATCTAACCCTTACACTAAACATCATCCTTACCCTTACCATTATCCCTTCTCTTACCCTTATCCTAAACATTTCCCAAACCCTTACCCTTACATTAAACCTAACCCTTACCATAACTCTTAACCTTATCCTTAAACTTAACCTAATACTTACCCTTATGTTTCCCTCACCCTAAACCTAAAATTAGCCTAACCATTACCCTAACACTTACCCTTACTCTAACCCTTATCCTCAACTTAAGTGTAAGTGTTAGGATAACGGTAACCTTAAGGGTGACCCTTAAGCTTATCCTTAATGTTTATGGTTAGGTTAAGGGTAATTGTACGAGTAATTGCTAGGATAAGTGTAAGCGTAAGTGTACATGTAAGTGTTGATGTATGGCTTATGGTAAGGGTAAGGTTTATGTTAAGGGAAAGCGTAAGAGTAATGGATAGAATAAGGGTAAGTGTAACGGTTAAGTGTTAGGGTAATGGTTAGGGTTAATTTTAGGATTAGGGTGAGAAAAATGTAAGGTTAAGTACTAGCTTAAGGTTAAGTGTAAGGTTAAGGTTAAGATTAAGTGTAAGGTTAAGGTTAAGGGTAAGGCTTCAGGGAAGGGGTAAAGTTCAGGGAAAGGTTTGGGGTAAGGTTTAGGGTTAGGTTCAGCTTAAGGGGAAGGGTTGGTGTAAGGTTAAGGGTATGGATAAGGATAAGGGTAAGGATAAGGGTTAGCGTAAGGGTAAGATTAATGGTAAGGTTTATGTTAAGGGTAAGCGTAAGGGTAACGGATAGAGTAAGGGTAAGGGTACAAATATGTGTTAGGGTATGGGTTATGGTATGGGTAAGAGTTAGGGTAATGTAAGGGTAAGGGTGAGTGTAAGGGTATGGGTCAGGGTAAGGGTAAGAGTAAGGGTTAGGGTTAGGGTAAGGGTAAGTGTTAGAATAATGGTTAGGGTTAAATTTTAGGGTTAGGGTGAGGGAAACGTAAGGGTAAGTATAGGGTTAAGGTAAGGGTAAGTGTAAGGTTTAGATTTAGGCTAAGGGTAAGTGTAGCAGAAAGTGTAAGGTTTACTGTAAGGTTTAAGGTTTCGGCTTAGGTTAAGGGTAAGGGTAAGAGTAAGGGTAATTGTACGAGTAATTGCTAGGGTAAGTGTAAGCGTAAGTGTACATGTAAGTGTTGTTGTATGGCTTATGGTATGGTAAGGTCAAGGGTAAGGTTTATGTTAAGGGTAAGCGTAAGGGTAAGGGATAGAGTAAGGGTAAGGGTAAGGTTAAGGGTAACGGTAAGGTTAAGGGTACAAATATGTGTTAGGGTATGGGTTATGGTATGGGTAAGAATTAGGGTGAGTATAAGGGTAAGGGTAAGTGTAAGGGTACAGGTCAGGGTAAGGGTTAGAGTAAGGGTTAGGGTTAGGGTTAGGGTAAGGTTAAGTGTTAGGGTTAGGGTAAGGTTAAGTGTTAGGGTAATGGTTAGGGTTAGTTTTAGGGTTAAAGTCAGGAAAACGTATGCGTAAGTATTAGGTTAATGTTAAGGGTAAGGTTAAGGTTAAGAGTAAGTGTAAGGTTTAGGGTAAGGGTTTGGGTTAATGTAAGGGTCAGGGTAAGGGTTGGGGTAAGGTTTAGGGTAAGGGTTAGGTTAAGGATAAGTGTTAGGGTAAGGGTAAGGTTAATGGTAACCGTAAGTGTAAAGGTAAGGGTTCGGGAAAGGGTAAGAATAAGGGTATGGGTAATGGTAAGGGTGAGGGTTAGGCTAAGGGTAAGTGTAGGGTTTAGATTTACGCTAAGGGTAAATGTAGCAGAAAGGGTAAGGTTTACGGTAAGGGTAAGTGTTAGGATAAGGGTAAGCTTTAAGGTTAGGTTAAGGGTAAGGTATAGGGTAAGGGTAAGAGTAAGGGTAAGGGTAAGGGTAAGGGTAAGGGTAAGGGTAAGGGTAAGGGTAAGGGTAAGGGTAAGGGTAAGGGTAAGGGTAAGGGTAAGGGTAAGGGTAAGGGTAAGGGTAAGGGTAAGGGTAAGGGCAATGGTAACGGTAACAGTAAGGGTAAGTGTTACGGTAAGGGTAAGGGTTACCGTAAGGGTATGGGTACGGGTAGAGGTATGTGTTAGAGTATGGGTTATGGTAAGGGTAAGGGTTAGGGTAAGGGTAAGTGTTGGGGTAATGGTTAGAGTTAATTTTAGGGTTAGGGTGCGGGAAATGTAAGGGTAAGTATTAGGTTAAGGTTAAGGGTAAAGTTAAGGTTAAGTGTAAGTTTTAGGGTAAGGGTTAATGTAAGGGTCAGGGTAAGGGTTCAGGTAAGGTTTAGGGTTAGGGTTAGGTTAAGGTTAAGTGTTAGGGTAAGCGTAAGTTGTATGGATAAGGATAAGTGTAAGGAATAGGGTAAGGGTAAGTGTTAGGGTAAGGGTAAGATTAATGGTAACCGTAAGTGTTAGGGTAAGGGTAAGAGTAAGGGGAAGGGGAAGGGGAAGGGGAAGGGGAAGGGGAAGGGGAAGGGGAAGGGGAAGGGGAAGGGGAAGGGGAAGGGGAAGGGGAAGGGGAAGGGGAAGGGGAAGGGGAAGGGAAAGGGGAAGGGGAAGGGGAAGTCTAAGGGTCCGGGTCAGGGTAAAAGTTAGAGTAAGGGTAAGGGTTAGGGTTCGGTAAGGATAAGTGTTAGGGTAATGGTTACAGTTAATTTTAGGGTT
Source organism: Aythya ferina (assembly GCF_964211825.1). Taxonomy (NCBI): domain Eukaryota; kingdom Metazoa; phylum Chordata; class Aves; order Anseriformes; family Anatidae; genus Aythya; species Aythya ferina. The sequence continues at coordinate 133,764 of NW_028181395.1, read as the reverse complement.
ATGATGAGGGAAACGTAAGGGTATGTATTAGTTTAAGGGTAAGGTTAAAGTTAAGATTAAGTGTAAGGTTTAGGTTAAGGGTTAAGGTTAGAGTAAGGGTTAGGGTTAGGGTTAGGGTTAGGGTTAGGGGTAGGGTTAGGGTTAGGGTTAGGGTTAGGGTTAGGGTTAGGGTTAGGGTTAGGGTTAGGGTTAGGGTTAGGGTTAGGGTAAGGGTTAGGGTTAATGTAAGGGTCAGGGTAAGGGTTGGGGTAAGGTTTAGGTTAAGGGTAAAAGTAAGTATAATGGTAAGGGTAAGAGTGAAGGTTAGGGTAATGGTTAGATTTAGGTAAGGGTGAGGGTTAGGGTAAGATTTAGAATTAGGCAAAGGGTAAGTGTAGCAGAAAGGGTAAGGTTTAGGATAAGGGTAAGTGTTAGGATAAGGGTAAGGTTTAGGGTTAGCTTAATAGTAAGGTTAAGGGTAATTGTACGAGTAATTGCTAGGGTAAGTACAAGCGTAAGTGCACATGTAAGTGTTGTTGTATGGCTTATGATAAGGGTTAGGTTAAGGTTAAGGTTTATGTTAAGTGTAAGTGTAAGTGTAAGGGTAACGGAGACAGTAAAGGTAAGGGTAAGGGTAAGGGGAACGGTTAGGTTAAGGCTACAAGTACGTGTTAGGGTATGGGTTATGCTAAGGGAAAGGCTTAGGGTAAGGGTACGGGTCAGGGTAAGGGTTAGAGTAAGGGTTAGAGATTACGGTTAGGGTTAGGGTAAGGGTAAGTGTTAGGGTAATGGTTAGGGTTAATTTTAGGGTTAGGGGGAGGGAAACGTAAGGGTAAGTATTAGGTTAATGTTAAGGGTAAGGTTACGGTTAAGAGTAAGTGTAAGTTTTAGGGTAAGGGTTAGGGTTAATGTAAGGGTCAGGGTAAGGGCTGGGATAAGGTTTAGGGTTAGGGTTAGGTTAAGGGTAAGGATTAGGGTAAGGGTAAGGGCATGGATAAGGATAAGTGTAAGTGTTAGGGTAAGGGTAATGTTAAAGGTAACAGTAAGTGTAAGGAGAAGGGTTAGGGTAAGGGTAAGAGAAAGGGTATTGGTAATGATAAGGGTGAGAGTTACAGTAAGGGTAAGATTTAAAGTAATGTTTAGTAAGATTTAAAGTAAGGTTTAGATTTAGGCTTAGGGTAAATGTAGCAGAAAGGGTAAGGTTTACTGTAAGGTTTAAGGTTTTGGCTTAGGTTAAGGGTAAGGGTAAGGGTAAGGGTAATTGTACTAGGAATTGCTAGGGTAAGTGTAAGCGTAAGTGTACATGTAAGTGTTGTTGTATGGCTTATGGTAAGGGTAAGGTCAAAAGTAAGGTTTATGTAAAGAGTAAGCTTAAGGGTAACGGATAGAGTAAGGGTAAGGGTAAGGTTAAGGGTAACGGTAAGGTTAAGGGTACAAATATGTGTTAGGGTATGGGTTATGGTATGGGTAAGAATTAGGGTAAGTAAAAGGGTAAGGGTAAGGGTAAGTGTAAGGGTACGGGTAAGGGTAAGGGTTAGAGTAAGGGTTAGGGTTAGGGTAAGGTTAAGTGTTAGGGTAAGCGTAAGTTGTATGGATAAGTATAAGTGTAAGGGATAGGGTAAGAGTAAGTGTTAGGTTAAGGGTAAGGTTAATGGTAACTGTAAGTGTAAGGGTAAGGGTTAGGGTAAGGGTAAGCGTAAGGGGAAGGGTAAGGGGAAGTCTAAGGTCAGGGTTTAAAGTTAGAGTAAGGGTTAGGGTTAGGGTTAGGTAAGGATAAGTGTTAGGGTAATGGTTACGGTTAATTTTAGGGTTATGATGAGGGAAACGTAAGGGTATGTATTAGTTTAAGGGTAAAGTTAAAGTTAAGATTAAGTGTAAGGTTAAAGTTAAGACTAAGTGTAAGGTTTAGGTTAAGGGTTAGGGTTAGAGTAAGGGTTAGGGTTAGGTTTAGGGTAAGGGTTAGGGTTAATGTAAGGGTCAGGGTAAGGGTTGGGGTAAGGTTTAGGTTAAGGGTAAAAGTAAGTATAATGGTAAGGGTAAGGGTGAGGGCTAGCGTAATGGTTAGATTTAAGCAAGGGTGAGGGTTAGGGTAAGGTTTAGAATTAGGCAAAGGGTAAGTGTAGCAGAAAGGGTAAGGTTTAGGATAAGGGTAAGTGTTATCATAAGGGTAAGGTTTAGGGTTAGCTTAATAGTAAGGTTAAGGGTAATTGTACGAGTAATTGCTAGGGTAAGTGCAAGCGTAAGTGTACATGTAAGAGTTGTTGTATGCCTTATGATAAGGGTTAGGTTAAGGTTAAGGTTTATGTTAAGTGTAAGTTTAAGGCTAACAGAGACAGTAAAGGTAAGGGTAAGGGGAACGGTAAGGTTAAGGCTACAAGTACGTGTTAGGGTATGGGTCATGGTAAGGGAAAGGCTTAGGGTAAGGGTAAGTGTAAGGGTAGGGGTCAGGGTAAGGGTTACAGTAAGGGTTAGAGTTACGGTTAGGGTTAGGGTAAGGGTAAGTGTTAGGGTAATGGTTAGGGTTAATTTTAGGACTTAGGGTGAGGGAAACGTAAGGGTAAGTGTTAGGGTAATGGTTAAGGGTAAGGTTAAGGTTAAGAGTAAGTGTAAGCTTTAGGGTAAGGGTTAGGGTTAATGTAAGGGTCAGGGTAAAGGCTGGGATAAGGTTTAGGGTTAGGGTTAGGTTAAGGGTAAAGATTAGGGTAAGGGTAAGGGCATGGATAAGGATAAGTGTAAGTGTTAGGGTAAGGGTAATGTTAAAGGTAACAGTAAGTGTAAGGAGAAGGGTTAGGGTAAGGGTAAGAGTAAGGGTATTGGTAATGATAAGGGTGAGGGTTACAGTAGGGGTAAGTGTAAGGTTTAGATTTAGGCTAAGGGTAAGTGTAGCAGAAAGGGTAAGGTTTACTGTAAGGTTTAGGCTTAGGTTAAGGGTAAGGGTAAGGGTAATTGTACGAGTAATTTTAGGGTTAGGTTAAGGTTAAGTGTTAGGGTAATGGTTAGGGTAAATTTAAGGGTTAAAGTCAGGAAAACATATGCGTAAGTATTAGGTTAATGTTAAGAGTAAAGTTAAGGTTAAGAGTAAGTGTAAGGTTTAGGGTAAGGGTTAGCGTTAATGTAAGGGTCAGGGTAAGGGTTGGGGTAAGGTTTAGGTTAAGGGTTAATGTAAGCATTATGATAAGGGTAAGGGTGAGTGTAGGGTAAGGTTTAGAATTAGGCAAAGAGTAAGTGTAGCAGAAAGGGTAAGGATTACGGTAAGGGTAAGTGCTAGGATAAGTGTAAGGTTGAGGATTAGGTTAAGGGTAAGGGTAATGGTTTGGTAAGGGTAAGGGTAAGGTTAATTGTACGAGTAGTTGCCAGGGTAAGTGGAAACGTAAGTGAACATGTAAGTGTTGTTCTATGGCTTATGGTAAGGGTAAGGTTAAGAGTAAGTTTTATGTTAAGGATAAGTGTAAGAGTAACAAATAGAGTAAGGGTAAGGGTAACAGTAAGGTTAAGGGTAGAAGTATGTGTTAGAGTATGGGCTATGGTAAGGGTAAGGGTAGAGTAAGAGTAAGGGTAAGGGTATGTGTAAGCATATGGTTCATTGTAAGGGTTACAGTAAGGGTTAGGGTAAGGGTAAGTGTAAGGGTAATGGTTAGGGTTAATTTTAGGGTTAGGGTGAGGGAAACGTAAGGGTAAGTATTAGATTACAGCTAAGGTTAAGGTTAAGAGTAAGTGTAAGATTTAGGGTAAGGGTTAGGGTTAATGTAAGGGTCAGGGTAAGGGTTGGGGTAAGGTTTAGGGTAAGGGTTAGGTTAAGGATAAGCGTTAGGGTAAGGGTTAGGTTAATGGTAACCGTTAAGTGTAAAGGTAAGGGTTAGGGTAAGGGTAAGAATAAGAGTATGGGTAAGGGTAAGGGTGAGGGTTAGGCTAAGGGTAAGTGTAGCAGAAAGGGTAAGGTTTACTGTAAGGTTTAAGGTTTCGGCTTCGGTTAAGGGTAAGGGTAAGGGTAATTGTACGAGGAATTGCTAGGGTAAGTGTAAGCGTAAGTGTACATGTAAGTGTACATGTAAGTGTTGTTGTATGGCTTATGGTAAGGGTAAGGTCAAGGGTAAGGTTTATATTAAGGGTAAGCGTAAGGGTAAGGGATAGAGTAAGGGTAAGGGTAAGGGTAAGGTTAAGGGTAACGGTAAGGTTAAGGGTACAAATATGTGTTAGGGTATGGGTTATGGTATGGGTAAGAATTAGGGTGAGTATAAGGGTAAGGGTAAGTGTAAGGGTACAGGTCAGGGTAAGGGTTAGAGTAAGGGTTAGGGTTAGGGTTAGGGTAAGGTTAAGTGTTAGGGTAATGGTTAGGGTTAGTTTTAGGGTTAAAGTCAGGAAAACGTATGCGTAAGTATTAGGTTAATGTAAAGGGTAAGGTTAAGAGTAAGTGTAAGGTTTAGGGTAAGGGTTAGGGTTAATGTAAGGGTCAGGATAAGGGTTGGGGTAAGGTTTAGCGTAAGGGTTAGGTTAAGGATAAGTGTTAGGGTAAGGGTAAGGTTAATGGTAACCGTAAGTGTAAAGGTAAGGGTTATGGTAAGGGTAAGAATAAGGGTATGGGTAATGGTAGCAGAAAGGGTAAGGTTTCCGGTAAGGGTAAGTGTTAGGATAAGGGTAAGGTTTAGGGTTAGGGTAAGGGTAAGGGATAGGGTAAGGGTAAGGGTAAGAGTAAGGGAAAGGGAAAGGGTAAGGGTAAGGGTAAGGGTAAGGGTAGGGTAAGGGTAAGGGTTACGGTAAGGGTAAGGGTTACCGTAAGGGTACGGGTACGGGTAGAAGTATGTGTTAGAGTATGGGTTATGGTAAGGGTAAGGGTTAGGGTAAGGGTAAGTGTAGGGGTAATGGTTAGGGTTAATTTTAGGGTTAGGGTGAGGGAAAAGTAAGGGTAAGTATTAGGTTAAGGTTAAGGGTAAGGTTAAGGTTAAGTGTAAGTTTTAGGGTAAGGGTTAATGTAAGGGTCAGGGTAAGGGTTCAGGTAAGGTTTAGGGTTAGGGTTAGGTTAAGGTTAAGTGTTAGGGTAAGCGTAAGTTGTATGGATAAGTATAAGTGTAAGGGATAGGGTAAGAGTAAGTGTTAGGGTAAGGGTAAGGTTAATGGTAACTGTAAGTGTAAGGGTAAGGGTTAGGGTAAGGGTAAGCGTAAGGGGAAGGGTAAGGGGAAGTCTAAGGTCAGGGTTTAAAGTTAGAGTAAGGGTTAGGGTTAGGGTTAGGTAAGGATAAGTGTTAGGGTAATGGTTACGGTTAATTTTAGGGTTATGATGAGGGAAACGTAAGGGTATGTATTAGTTTAAGGGTAAAGTTAAAGTTAAGATTAAGTGTAAGGTTAAAGTTAAGACTAAGTGTAAGGTTTAGGTTAAGGGTTAGGGTTAGAGTAAGGGTTAGGGTTAGGTTTAGGGTAAGGGTTAGGGTTAATGTAAGGGTCAGGGTAAGGGTTGGGGTAAGGTTTAGGTTAAGGGTAAAAGTAAGTATAATGGTAAGGGTAAGGGTGAGGGCTAGCGTAATGGTTAGATTTAAGCAAGGGTGAGGGTTAGGGTAAGGTTTAGAATTAGGCAAAGGGTAAGTGTAGCAGAAAGGGTAAGGTTTAGGATAAGGGTAAGTGTTATCATAAGGGTAAGGTTTAGGGTTAGCTTAATAGTAAGGTTAAGGGTAATTGTACGAGTAATTGCTAGGGTAAGTGCAAGCGTAAGTGTACATGTAAGAGTTGTTGTATGCCTTATGATAAGGGTTAGGTTAAGGTTAAGGTTTATGTTAAGTGTAAGTTTAAGGCTAACAGAGACAGTAAAGGTAAGGGTAAGGGGAACGGTAAGGTTAAGGCTACAAGTACGTGTTAGGGTATGGGTCATGGTAAGGGAAAGGCTTAGGGTAAGGGTAAGTGTAAGGGTAGGGGTCAGGGTAAGGGTTACAGTAAGGGTTAGAGTTACGGTTAGGGTTAGGGTAAGGGTAAGTGTTAGGGTAATGGTTAGGGTTAATTTTAGGACTTAGGGTGAGGGAAATGTAAGGGTAAGTGTTAGGGTAATGGTTAAGGGTAAGGTTAAGGTTAAGAGTAAGTGTAAGCTTTAGGGTAAGGGTTAGGGTTAATGTAAGGGTCAGGGTAAAGGCTGGGATAAGGTTTAGGGTTAGGGTTAGGTTAAGGGTAAAGATTAGGGTAAGGGTAAGGGCATGGATAAGGATAAGTGTAAGTGTTAGGGTAAGGGTAATGTTAAAGGTAACAGTAAGTGTAAGGAGAAGGGTTAGGGTAAGGGTAAGAGTAAGGGTATTGGTAATGATAAGGGTGAGGGTTACAGTAGGGGTAAGTGTAAGGTTTAGATTTAGGCTAAGGGTAAGTGTAGCAGAAAGGGTAAGGTTTACTGTAAGGTTTCGGCTTAGGTTAAGGGTAAGGGTAAGGGTAATTGTACGAGTAATTTTAGGGTTAGGTTAAGGTTAAGTGTTAGGGTAATGGTTAGGGTAAATTTAAGGGTTAAAGTCAGGAAAACATATGCGTAAGTATTAGGTTAATGTTAAGAGTAAAGTTAAGGTTAAGAGTAAGTGTAAGGTTTAGGGTAAGGGTTAGCGTTAATGTAAGGGTCAGGGTAAGGGTTGGGGTAAGGTTTAGGTTAAGGGTTAATGTAAGCATTATGATAAGGGTAAGGGTGAGTGTAGGGTAAGGTTTAGAATTAGGCAAAGAGTAAGTGTAGCAGAAAGGGTAAGGATTACGGTAAGGGTAAGTGCTAGGATAAGTGTAAGGTTGAGGATTAGGTTAAGGGTAAGGGTAATGGTTTGGTAAGGGTAAGGGTAAGGTTAATTGTACGAGTAGTTGCCAGGGTAAGTGGAAACGTAAGTGAACATGTAAGTGTTGTTCTATGGCTTATGGTAAGGGTAAGGTTAAGAGTAAGTTTTATGTTAAGGATAAGTGTAAGAGTAACAAATAGAGTAAGGGTAAGGGTAACAGTAAGGTTAAGGGTAGAAGTATGTGTTAGAGTATGGGCTATGGTAAGGGTAAGGGTAGAGTAAGAGTAAGGGTAAGGGTATGTGTAAGCATATGGTTCATTGTAAGGGTTACAGTAAGGGTTAGGGTAAGGGTAAGTGTAAGGGTAATGGTTAGGGTTAATTTTAGGGTTAGGGTGAGGGAAACGTAAGGGTAAGTATTAGATTACAGCTAAGGTTAAGGTTAAGAGTAAGTGTAAGATTTAGGGTAAGGGTTAGGGTTAATGTAAGGGTCAGGGTAAGGGTTGGGGTAAGGTTTAGGGTAAGGGTTAGGTTAAGGATAAGCGTTAGGGTAAGGGTTAGGTTAATGGTAACCGTTAAGTGTAAAGGTAAGGGTTAGGGTAAGGGTAAGAATAAGAGTATGGGTAAGGGTAAGGGTGAGGGTTAGGCTAAGGGTAAGTGTAGCAGAAAGGGTAAGGTTTACTGTAAGGTTTAAGGTTTCGGCTTCGGTTAAGGGTAAGGGTAAGGGTAATTGTACGAGGAATTGCTAGGGTAAGTGTAAGCGTAAGTGTACATGTAAGTGTACATGTAAGTGTTGTTGTATGGCTTATGGTAAGGGTAAGGTCAAGGGTAAGGTTTATATTAAGGGTAAGCGTAAGGGTAAGGGATAGAGTAAGGGTAAGGGTAAGGGTAAGGTTAAGGGTAACGGTAAGGTTAAGGGTACAAATATGTGTTAGGGTATGGGTTATGGTATGGGTAAGAATTAGGGTGAGTATAAGGGTAAGGGTAAGTGTAAGGGTACAGGTCAGGGTAAGGGTTAGAGTAAGGGTTAGGGTTAGGGTTAGGGTAAGGTTAAGTGTTAGGGTAATGGTTAGGGTTAGTTTTAGGGTTAAAGTCAGGAAAACGTATGCGTAAGTATTAGGTTAATGTTAAGGGTAAGGTTAAGGTTAAGAGTAAGTGTAAGGTTTAGGGTAAGGGTTAGGGTTAATGTAAGCGTCAGGGTAAGGGTTGGGGTAAGGGTTAGGTTAAGGATAAGTGTTAGGGTAAGGGTAAGGTTAATGGTAACCGTAAGTGTAAAGGTAAGGGTTAGGAAAAGGGTAAGAATAAGGGTATGGGTAAGGGTAAGGGTGAGGGTAAGGCTAAGGGTAAGTGTAAGGTTTAGATTTACGCTAAGGGTAAGTGTAGCAGAAAGGGTAAGGTTTCCGGTAAGGGTAAGTGTTAGGATAAGGGTAAGGTTTAGGGTTAGGGTAAGGGTAAGGGTAAGGGTAAGGGTAAGGGTAAGGGTAAGGGTAAGGGTAAGGGTAAGGGTAAGGGTAAGGGTAAGGGTAAGGGTACGGGTAAGGGCCACGGTAACGGTAACGGTAAGGGTAAGGGTTACGGTAAGGTTAAGAGTTACCGTAAGGGTACGGGTACGGGTAGAAGTATGTGTTAGAGTATGGGTTATGGTAAGGGTAAGGGTTAGGGTAAGGGTAAATGTTGGGGTAATGGTTAGGGTTAATTTTAGGGTTAGGGTGAGGGAAAAGTAAGGGTAAGTATTAGGTTAAGGTTAAGGGTAAGGTTAAGGTTAAGTGTAAGTTTTAGGGTAAGGGTTAATGTAAGGGTCAGAGTAAGGGTTCAGGTAAGGTTTAGGGTTAGGGTTAGGTTAAGGTTAAGTGTTAGGGAAAGCGTAATTTGTATGGATAAGATAAGTGTAAGGGATAGGGTAAGGGTAAGTGTTAGGGTAAGGGTAAGGTTAATGGTAACTGTAAGTGTATGGGTAAGGGTTATGGTAACGGTATTAGTAAGGGGAAGGGGAAGGGCAAGTCTAAGGTTCTGGCTCAGGGTAAAAGTTAGAGTAAGGTTTAGGGTTAGGTAAGTATAAGTGTTAGGGTAATGGTTACGGTTAATTTTAGGGTTATGATGAGGGAAACGTAAGGGTATGTATTAGTTTAAGGGTAAGGTTAAAGATAAGATTAAGTGTAAGGTTTAGGTTAAGGGTTAGGTTTAGAGTAAGGGTTAGGGTTAGGGTTAGGGTTAGGGTTAGGGTCAGGGTCAGGGTCAGGGTCAGGGTTAGGGTTAGGGTTAGGGTTAGGGTTAGGGTTAGGGTTAGGGTTAGGGTTAGCGTAAGGGTTAGGGTTAATGTAAGGGTCAGGGTAACGGTTGGGGTAAGGTTTAGGTTAAGGGTAAAAGTAAGTATAATGGTAAGGGTAAGGGTGAGGCTTAGGGTAATGGTTAGATTTAGGTAAGGGTGAGGGTTAGGGTAAGATTTAGAATTAGGCAAACGGTAAGTGCAGCAGAAAGGGTAAGGTTTAGGATAAGGGTAAGTGTTAGGATAAGGGTAAGGTTTAGGGTTAGCTTAATAGTAAGGTTAAGGGTAATTGTACGAGTAATTGCTAGGGTAAGTCAAGCGTAAATTTACATGTAAGTGTTGTTGTATGCCTTATGATAAGGGTTAGGTTAAGGTTAAGGTTTATGTTAAGTGTAAGTTTAAGGCTAACAGAGACAGTAAAGGTAAGGGTAAGGGGAACGGTAAGGTTAAGGCTACAAGTACGTGTTAGGGTATGGGTCATGGTAAGGGAAAGGCTTAGGGTAAGGGTAAGTGTAAGGGTAGGGGTCAGGGTAAGGGTTACAGTAAGGGTTAGAGTTACGGTTAGGGTTAGGGTAAGGGTAAGTGTTAGGGTAATGGTTAGGGTTAATTTTAGGACTTAGGGTGAGGGAAACGTAAGGGTAAGTGTTAGGGTAATGGTTAAGGGTAAGGTTAAGGTTAAGAGTAAGTGTAAGCTTTAGGGTAAGGGTTAGGGTTAATGTAAGGGTCAGGGTAAGAGCTGGGATAAGGTTTAGGGTTAGGGTTAGGTTAAGGGTAAAGATTAGGCTAAGGGTAAGAGTAAGGTTTAGATTTAGGCTAAGGGTAAGTATAGCAGAAAGGGTAAGGTTTACTGTATGGTTTAGGCTTAGGTTAAGGGTAAGGGTAAGCGTAAGGGTAATTGTACGAGTAATTTTAGGGTTAGGGTAAGGTTAAGTGTTAGGGTAATGGTTAGGGTTAATTTTAGGGTTAGGGTGAGGGAAACGTAAGGGTAAGTATTAGGTTACAGCTAAGGTTAAGGTTAAGAGTAAGTGTAAGGTTTAGGGTAAGGGTTAGGGTTAATGTAAGGGTCAGGGTAAGGGTTGGGGTAAGGTTTAGGGTAAGGGTTAGGTTAAGGATAAGTGTTAGGGTAAGGGTTAGGTTAATGGTAACCGTAAGTGTAAAGGTAAGGGTTAGGGTAAGAGTAAGAATTAGGGTATGGGTAATGGTAAGGGTGAGGGTTAGGCTAAGGTTAAGTGTAAGGTTTAGATTTAGGCTAAGGGTAAGTGTAGCAGAAAGGGTAAGGTTTACGGTAAGGGTAAGTGTTAGGATAAGGGTAAGGTTTAGGGTTAGGTTAAGGGTAAGGGATAGGGTAAGGGATTGGGTAAGGGATAGGGTAAGAGTAAGGGTAAGGGTAAGGGTAAGAGTACGAGTTAGGGTAACGGAAAGCGTAAGGGTACGGGTGGAAGTATGTGTTAGAGTATGGGTTATGATAAGGGTAAGGGTTAGGGTAAGAGTAAGTGTAAGGGTATGTTTAAGTGTACGGGTCACTGTAAGTGTTAGAGTAAGGGTTAGGTTAGGGGTAACTGTTAGGGTAATGGTTAGGGTTAATTTTAGGGTTAGTGTGAGGAAAACGTAAAGGTAAGTATTAGGTTAAGGTTAAGAGCAAGTGTAAGGTTTAGGTTAAGGGTAAGGGTTAATGTAATGGTACTGGAAAGGGTTCAGGTAAGGTTTAGGGTTAGAGTTAGGTTAGGGTTAAGTGTTAGGAAAAGGGTAAGTTGTATGTATAAGAATAAGTGTAAGAGTAAGGGTATTGGTAAAGATAAGGGTGAGGGTTAAGGATAAGGTATAAGGATAAGGGTATTTAAATTTTTTAATTCAATTTATTTTAAATTAAAATTTTTTAATTTAATTAATTAATATTTTAATTGTACGAGTAATTGCTAGGGCAAGTTTAAGCGTAAGTGTACATTTAAGTGTTGTTGTGTGGCTTATTGTAAGGGTAAGGTTAAGTGTTAGGGTAATGGTTATGGTTAATTATAGGGTTAGGGTGAGAAAAACGTAAGATTAAGTATTAGCTAAAGGTTAAGGGTAAGGTTAATGTTAAGAGTAAGTGTAAGGTTTAGGGTAAGGGTTAGGTTAAGGATAAGTGTTAGGGTAAGGGTAAGGTTAATGGTAACCGTAAGTGTAAAGGTAAGGGTTAGGATAAGAGTAAGAATAAGGGTATGGGTAATGGTAAGGGTGAGGGTTAGGCTAAGGGTAAGTGTAAGGTTTAGATTTAGGCTAAGGGTAAGTGTAGCAGAAAGGGTAAGGTTTACGGTAAGCTTTAAGCTTTAGGGTTAGGTTAAGGGGAAGGGGAAGGGGAAGGTAAGGGGAAGGGTTGGAGTAAGGTATAGGGTAAGGGTAAGGTTATGGTTAAAGGAAAGAGTAAGGGTAAGGAAAAAGTAAAGGTAAGGATTTGGGTAATGGTAAGGGTGAGAAGGGTTAGGGTAAGGGTTACGGTAAGGGTTAGGTAACGCAGTGTACAACCTGGGACGTCACACGCAGAGCTGCCTCTGGCAAGGTGAGTGAGGAACAGATGTAGCAGTTGTTGTGTTGTAGGTCTCACTGTTCCTCTAAGCATCCCCTCTGTCTTTTAGAGGTGCTGTAGCTGTTTGAAGAGGGTAGATTGAAGCATCTGCCTCGGGGGCTGGTAAGCGGCAGAGGTAAGGGAGCAGATGAGAGTAACTTACCTAGTTGTGCTGTGTCTTTGGATGCTGCATCGGCCTATGCGTTTCTTTTTCTTTCACAGGTGTCTCGCACAGGCTCAAAGGAGCAAACTGCACTCTGAAGAGCTGTGTAAGAAGAGGGGCTGGTCATGAGCTGGGTTGGAGCAGAACGACCAAGTAGCACAAGGTGACTATGAAAGGTGTCCGTCTTGCTTTGCAGGTGCCATGGCAGGCTCTCCACAGAAGTGGATAAGGATATGAGATAAGGCCAGAGAGCGACAAGGAGCGGCACGTGCAGGGATGGTTTTGAAGCGCTGCGGTGGCTTACTCTTCTGTTCATCAGGTGCCACAGGCAAGGTGGGTTGTAACATCAGTCGTTATATTTGCATGAAAGCAGTTCACTTGAATGCCACAGTGCATCTGAGTAGGGTGTTCTAGCAGAACAAGCTTGTCTGGCACAGCGGTGCCTGATGGCAGTGTGTTTCCTCAGGTGAAGAGGTGCCTGAAGCCCCATCCTATCTAGCCTGCACACAATTATCTGAGAATGAAAGCTGCTTTCCAGTAATTCAGAAAGCCAAGTTACGTCTCAGCCTTGAGCATCTCGGGCTTTTGGGCCTGTCTGTAACATTTGGCACCAGCACTAATACTTTTTTTGGCATATGTTTAGCGTTTGGGGCCTGTGTCTGGGATTTGGGCCCTGTCTCGAACCACTGGGGCTTTGTCCTGGGTTTTGGAGCCTGCCTCAAGAGTTCAGGGCCTGTGATTAGGCTTTTGGGGTCTGTGTCTGGGGGCCGGTATCTGGGGGCAAGGGGGGAGCTGCTTGTAGACCCTTGGGGCCGGCATTGAGGGGGTTGGGAGCTGACTCTACACCTTTGGGGCCTGCTTCTGGGGGCGGGGGGGGGGTTGAGACCAGCATCTGGGGGAGGGGTGGGAGCTCTTTGTATTCCTTTGGAGCCTGTGTCGGGGGGCGGGGGGGGGGGAAGGGGAGGGTTGGTTGGGAGGTGCTTGTACACTGTTGGAGCCTGGGTTGAGGGAGGAGGTTTGGAGCTGCTTCTACACCTTTGGGCCTGGCATCGGGGGTAGGGGGTTGGGTGCTGGTTGTAGGGGCCTGTGTTTGGGGGGGGGGGCTTGGGACCTGCGTCTGGGGGAGGGGTGGGAGCTGCTTGTACACCTTTGGGGCCTGCATGTGTGGGGGGTCAGGGCCTGTGTCTAGCGGGCCGGGAACTGCTTGTACAATGTAGGAATCTGTTTCTGCAGGGTGGCTGGGAGCTGTTTGTACAACTTTGGGGCCAGCATCTGGGGGTGGCTGGGAGCTGCCTGTACACTGTAGGGGCCTGTGTTTGTGGGGGGCTTGGGGGCCTCCCTCGGGGGGGGGGGGGAGGGTTGGGAGCTGCTTGTATAGGGTAGGGGGCCTGCCTGGCAGGGGTTGGGAGCTGCTTGTAGAATTTGGGTCGCTGTGTCTGGGGGGGCGGTTGGGGCCTGTGTCTCAGGGGTGTTGGGAACTGGTTGTACACCTTTGGGTCCTGTCTCTGGGGGGGGAGCTACTTGTACACTTTTGGGGTCTGTATTTGAGGGGGGTTGGGAGCTGCTTGTGCACCTTTTTGTGAACCTTTGAAGTACAAATTAGGGAAACAATGGGGCATACACAGATTTTTATCTATGCCTAGCTCCTCATGGGCACTCTTAGGTAGAGATTTATTAGAGCAAGTAGGAGCAGAAATTGTCTTTGAAAAAGGGAAAATGGAATTAAGAACAGGAGAAGAACAACTAATAAATGTGTTAAGCTTGGCACTAATACAAACTGACCCTAAAAGTGAAATACCTTTAGAGATCACAGATCAAGTATGTCCAGGAGTTTGGGCTACCGAAGTCCCTGGAAGAGCTAAAAATGTGACCTTAATAATTATTAAATTAAAGCCAGGAGAGAAACCCGTTAAGGTTAAGTAATATCCTTTGAGGACAGAAGATAGGAAAGGAATTAAAGAGATAATTGATCAATTTTTACAGTATGGATTATTGATTGAATGCGAATCAGAATCCAATGCACCCATATTGCCAATTAAAAAGGCAGATGAAAAAGCTATAGGCTAGTTCAGGATTTGAGGGCCATAAATAAAATCACTGAGGATATACATCCAGTAGTGGCAAACCCTTATACTTTGCTGACTAAATTAAAGAATAGTCAAGTCTGGTTTACCGTACTGGATTTAAAAGATGCCTTCTTCTGCCTAGGCTTAGCCACAGAAAGCCAAAACCTATTCGCCTTTGAATGGGAAAATCCCGATTCAGGCAGAAAGACGCAGCTTACGTGGACATTACTACCTCAAGGATTCAAGAATAGCCCCACTAATTTTGGAAACCAATTAGCAAGGGAACTCGAAACATGGATACCTCCGGACACTGAAGGTGCTTTGTTACAATATGTAGATGATCTCTTAATAGCTACCGAGACTAAAGGGAGTTGTATTCAATGGACTATAAGTCGTCTTAATTTTCTGGGTTTAAATGGATATCAAGTCTCTTGACAGAAAGTCCAGCTGGCTCAACAAAGTGTGACCTATCTGGGATTTGACATTCCGGAAGGACAACGAGAACTAGGAACTGAACATAAGGAAGTCATTTGCCGGACTCCAGAACCTCAAATGGTAAAGGAGCTACAAAGCTTTTTAGGAATGACAGGTTGGTGTCGCCTTTGGATTTATAATTATGGACTATTGGTAAAGCCTCTATGTGAATTGATAAAGATTAACCAGTCAAAGTTAGTCTGGACTGGAGAAGCACAAAAAGTCTTTAAACAACTTAAACAAGAATTGATGATTTTGAAATATCAAGCAATATTGGTAGAACAGGACGACGTGGAGATTGTGATAATTCATATTGTGAATCTAGCCTCTTTTCTTAGTGATGCTCCGGCACAAGCTGTGATTCACGATTGTTTAGAAACTCTAGAGACTGTGTATTCCAGCCGACCAGACCTTAAGGAGGAGCCCATGGAAGATGCGGAAGAAACTTGGTTCACGGATGGGAGCAGTTTTGTTACGCAAAGACAACGTAAAGCTGGATATGCTATAACAACTACTCAGCAGGTAATCGAGTCTAAGCCTTTACCCCCTGGAACATCAGCTCAAAAGGCGGAGATAGTTGCTCTCACGAGAGCATTGGAACTGGCAGCGGGAAAAAGGGTAAATATTTGGACAGATTCTAAATATACATTCGGCGTGGTACATGCTCATGGAGCAATTTGGAAAGAACATGGATTGCTGACCGCTCAGTGAAAACACAAAGTATGCTGAAGAAATTTTAAAATTGTTAGAGGCTGTAAAACAACCAGAAAAGGTAGCTATCATGCATTGTCAGGGACACCAAAAGGGGAACACCGATTTTGATATTGGAAAATCGATTGGCAGAGGCTAAGCAGGCAGCTGAAATAACTGAGGTGAAGGCATTGTCTTTGATACCAGACGGTAAAATCCAAACTATATCCAAATTATACAAAAGAAGACTTAAAATTAATTGAAGACTTGAAAGGTAAAATGAAACCAGATGGATGAGTATATTTAAAAGATAACCCCATAGTAATACCCTCTAGTTTGACATGGCCCATAGTTCTTACAGAACACAATAAAACGCATTGGGGAGCTGGCACACTGCATAAGAGCCTGAGTCAGACATTAGTGGGACGATATGATAAAACAAGTAACTCAACAATGTAGCATTTGCTTACACAATACCAAGGATAGAATAAAATTTGGAATAATCGGTAAAGGAAATTATTCGGGGCAACAGTGGCAAATTGATTTTTCAGAACTCCCTAGAAAAGGGGGGTATCATTATTTACTGGTTCTGACTGACACGTTTTCAGGAAGGCCTGAAGCCTTTCCCTGTCGAACAACCAAAGCAAGAGAAGTGGTTAAAGTCTTGTTAAATGAAATAATACCATGCTTTGGGATTCTAGTAGCAATGTCTTCTGATAGAGTTTCACATTTTTGTGCACAAGTGGTAGACCAGATAAGTAAGATTCTAAAGATAGATTGGCAACTGCATACTCCTTATAGACCACAGGCAAGTGGACAGGTAGAAAAAATGAACCATTTAATTAAACAATAAATAGCTAAAATTGGATAAGAAGCTAATTTGTCATGGCCTCAATCCCTCCCTTTAGCATTACTTGGAATTAGAGTTAAACCTAGAATAAAAGGAAATTTGAGTCCCTTCAAAATCTTATATGGAAGGCCATAGCAATTTCTATTTAGTGGAGAGGACCTAACGCAGTTAGGATCAGAATATTTATATGCTTATATAACTGAACTTCAGAAACAATTAAATAAAGTACATACATTTGTTTTAGGGACCAGGGCTAGAGGGTTGGATCAACCAATCCACCCCTTTAAGCTCGGGGATTATATATATATAAAGACTTTTTCAGGACAACCCGTGCAGGAAAAATGGAAGGAAAGTGGATGGGACCACACCAAGTATTACTGACAACACACACCGCCATTAAGATTAAGAAGCAAGCAGCTTGGATCCACAATTCAAGGGTGAAGAAGGCCCCGGCGAGGATATGGACCACCACTCCAATTGGACCAACAAAATTACGGTTTTCCAGATCCTAATGATTGCAGGGGTGCGGTTCTCGGATTTGGGGTGGGCAACTTGGGATGAGAACTTACACCTGACCTTAATACAAACAATTTCTCAAGTAACTAATAAGACGAACTGTTGGGTATGCACCCATCTGCCACAGCATGGGAATAAGGGTGTATCGTTAATTGGGATTCCCTTGCCTGCAAACTTATCTTGGACTAATTTGTGGGAAAACACATCTTGGGGTCGAAAATATTAAGCAGTTTTGGAACTAGAAGTGAGTAGCTTCATGCCGTTAGAATCCTATTATGTATGTGTACAAAGGTGTAACCCGCCTAAGGGTATAGGAAAACAGCATTGTATAAATACGGATACTACTTATGTGGGAAATCAGACATCTTGTAATTGAACAATTGATATTAGTACGACTAGCGGCTGGGCAAATTCAACCAGCTGGACGGTTCCAGAAGGAAAAGGGTGGTATTGGCTATGCAGTGATACAGCCCGTAAGGTCTTGCCTGAGAATTGGAAGGGAACTTGCACTCTTGGAGCGGTAGTCCCCAATATGACAGTACATGATGTAGTGCCTCGAGGTTACTTGAGAAATCATATCCGGAGAATCAGATGAAAAATTAACAATCCATTGGTAGAGAGACACACCCCTTTTCATAGTTTTGTGCGATGGTTTATCCCATGGTTAGGAGTGAGTGAATTGGAAAAGGCAATAGTTAATATTTCTGCAATTATAGAGAAGTTAGAAAACAAAATTCTGGATGCTATAAAGGCTCAACAAGAAGAGATATCTAGTTTATCACAGGTAGTATTCCAAAATCGGATGGCCCTAGACTTGTTACTGGCCACTCAAGGGGGAGTCTGTACAGTAATAAACACAAGTTGTTGTATGTATGTAGATCAGAGTGGAAGGATCTCTACCGACCTGGAAGAAATATGGAAGCAGACCAGGATCCTACATGAGATCAGTAAAGATGATCTTTCATGGAGTTTTAGTGAACTATGGACTAAGTTAACCTCCTGGTTGCCCAATTTCCAATGGTTGAAACAAGTATTCATTGCTCTAATCGTATTAGTAGTGTTAGGAATATTTGTGTGCATGTTGTTTAGATGCCTGCTTTGTTGTGTTACTGTAAATAAAGAAAGTATCTGATGCAAAAGAATTTGCATGGGAAAAGAAAAGGGGGATTGATTAAGGAGGTATTGGGGAGGCAAGGACAATCCCCAGACAAGGACTGTATATCTCGAAACAAGACACTGGAACTCATGATAAGGAAGCGGCAGGCGGACAGAGAAACGAATGTAAGGACTATAACTCTCGAAACTGGACATTGGAATTCATTATAAAGATACAACAAACGGGAGAATTGGCAACAACCAGCTCTTGCAATTAAGAAACATGCCAATTCAGCAGATTCCTGACCAAAGGTGAAAAGTACACTGTGAGGAAGACTCGGGGTCTTCCTCCCAAAGACCCCTGCCCACGTCCCAAAGACCCCTGCCCACAATTCTTGGAAGGCTCTGCGCAGGCGCAAGGTGCCAAAAGGCTAATTAGCATGAGAAGCGAGGGAAGGCGGGGATAGGTAATGCATATGTATAGGTGCTTGTAGAATATTGATAGATTGATTGTATAAATTCAAGACTGCTTTCTGCTTTGGGTATGCATGATAGGTGGAGAGATCCCCCGTGCATCCAGCGCTGCAATAAAGAATATACCACTTAAAGGAATTTCGGCTTCGATCTTTGAATCAATTTGGCGACCCAGATGGGACAACCTCTCTGCCGGACCGCAGGACCCGCTGGGAACAGGACTCCCTAGGGTACCCCCGGGATTTCCCGGAGGGACTCCTCGACTCACCGGATCACTGCGGAGGCAGACAAGGACCCCATCATTGTAAGTGAGTATATTCTTTATTCTGGTTTGGTTTTCTGGTAGACCGGTCATCTGGAACTGTCTGTAAGTCAGAAGGTGATCTTCTGCGAGGCAGTGTTTGGTATATACTTTGTGGTTAGCACCATAAGTACATGTTTGGGGACCTTAAGGAAGGAGCTCGCTTTAAGGTCCATCTGGAATTGTGTTGTCTATTTCGGTTTTCTGACTCATGGAGTATGGTATTTAACTCTGGTTATTGTTACTGCGATTTTGGCTATTTTCCTGGTGGTAATAGTAGGTTCGTGGCATTGTTATAAGAAAGATATCGTTACGGTGTTACACAGTTCGGTTTTCTGACTAATCGCATGTGGAATTTGACTCTGACTATTGTTACTGTGATTTTGGCAATATTGCTGGTAATAGTAGTTTTGTGGCATCGCTACTGAAAGATATTGCGTGCCCGTATTTTTGTGAGTGATACGTTTTGTGATACGCTTTTGTAAGTAACATGTGTATTCTGAAAGTGTAAACTGGAAACTGGGGGGGGCAAACAAGCAGTGAAATTTTAAAGAAAAGTGTGTTAGGATGTGTTTTAAGTCACTGGAAGGATATTGGAGGATCTGCCGGTGGAAGTGTGAACAGGAAAACATTGATAAAATATCGTAATCAGTGGTGGCCGCTTTATAAGCTGGAATGTGGAGAAAAGTGGCCCCTAAATGGAACTTTAAACTATAATATTTTGCTACAGTTAATGTTGTTTTTTGAGAAGCAGAACAGGATGAAATGTTGTATACTGATGTTTCAGCATCTTGGTGGGAAAAGGTAGGGAATTAAGTTGGCCCCTGACTGAACCTTTGATGTTGGCATTAGAGAAGTACAGGCTGGAGAAAGATAAAGGAAGTGTTAAAAGGGTTGTTGAAAGTGTTAAAGGTGTTTGAAGTTGAATGAGCAGGGAAAGAGGATGTAGGAATGTTAATAGTTCTGCCTCTGCCCGAGGCAGAGATCTTAAAATCATGGGTGTTAGCCCTTTAGGGCAAAGGGACCATGATCGGTCCGAGAGAGTTGTCACAGAAACAGAAAAGAGGTACACTCTTAAAACAACCTGAACCAAGTTCATGTGCGAGCTCAGATTGCTGATGGGACCGTTCAGGGAACTGTGGACAACTGCATTCCCCTGACCGACCCCCACTAAGACCCGAATCATCCTGAAAATCATGAACGGTTAAGTAAATACTAAAACCTGGATGAATTGGGAATTGAGAATATGCTTCCAACAAGGTCTAAAAGAAAGCCCTATGGAATTTTTGGACCAACTCTGAAATGTAATGAAAATAAATAAATAAATAAATAAATAAAACAAAACGGTTTGGACCTGGCTTTGGAGGACAAATTGACTAGCCTTTTCCTAGGGTAATCAACCCCTGATTTCAACAGGAATAACGGGGACCTGGGGAATCTACCCTAGCGGATCCTCCACTGGTTATAATGAAGCTAGGGGAGGAATGGAAGTGAAATTTCTTATTGCTATGGGGCAACGTATTCAGTTCTAAATCAAGCATTAATGCCTTCACAGAATTATTATGTTAGGGTAAAAGGTGTGTCGTGGTTTAACCCGGCCGGCAGCTAAACACCACGCAGCTGTTCGCTCCCCCTCCCCCTCCCTCTCTGGGATGGGGGAGAGAAATGGAAAGTGAAGCCTGTGAGTTGAGATAAAGACAGTTTAATAAGACAAAATAACAATAATAATAATAATAATAATAATAATAATAATAATAATAATAATAACAATAATAATAATAATAATAATAATAATAATAATAATAACAATAATAATAATAATAATAATAATAATAATAATAATACAATGATGATAATAGTACCACTACTAATAATGTGTACAAACAAGTGATGCACAATGCAATTGCTCACCACCCGCTGACCGATGCCCAGCCTAACCCCGAGCAGTCCGGCCCCCTCCCCCTGGCTAGCCACCCCTATGTATTGTTTAGCCTGACGTCAGATGCTATGGAATACCCCTTTGGCTAGTTTGGGTCACCTGTCCTGGGTCTGTCCCCTCCCAGCTCTTACTGCACCCCCAGCCTGCCTGTTGGCAGGACAGAGCAAGAAGTTGAGATGTCCTTGGCTTGGTATAAGCATTGCTCTGCAACAATTGAAACATCGGGGTGTTATCAGCACTCTTCTCATCCTAAGCCAAAACATAGCATTCTCCCAGCTACTAGGAAGAAAATTAACTCTGTTCTAACTGAAACCAGGACAAGGTGTAACCGAAAAGGCTTATTTTTGTGAACCTTTGAAGTACAAATTAGGGAAACAATGGGGCATACACAGATTTTTATCTATGCCTAGCTCCTCATGGGCACTCTTAGGTAGAGATTTATTAGAGCAAGTAGGAGCAGAAATTGTCTTTGAAAAAGGGAAAATGGAATTAAGAACAGGAGAAGAACAACTAATAAATGTGTTAAGCTTGGCACTAATACAAACTGACCCTAAAAGTGAAATACCTTTAGAGATCACAGATCAAGTATGTCCAGGAGTTTGGGCTACCGAAGTCCCTGGAAGAGCTAAAAATGTGACCTTAATAATTATTAAATTAAAGCCAGGAGAGAAACCCGTTAAGGTTAAGTAATATCCTTTGAGGACAGAAGATAGGAAAGGAATTAAAGAGATAATTGATCAATTTTTACAGTATGGATTATTGATTGAATGCGAATCAGAATCCAATGCACCCATATTGCCAATTAAAAAGGCAGATGAAAAAGCTATAGGCTAGTTCAGGATTTGAGGGCCATAAATAAAATCACTGAGGATATACATCCAGTAGTGGCAAACCCTTATACTTTGCTGACTAAATTAAAGAATAGTCAAGTCTGGTTTACCGTACTGGATTTAAAAGATGCCTTCTTCTGCCTAGGCTTAGCCACAGAAAGCCAAAACCTATTCGCCTTTGAATGGGAAAATCCCGATTCAGGCAGAAAGACGCAGCTTACGTGGACATTACTACCTCAAGGATTCAAGAATAGCCCCACTAATTTTGGAAACCAATTAGCAAGGGAACTCGAAACATGGATACCTCCGGACACTGAAGGTGCTTTGTTACAATATGTAGATGATCTCTTAATAGCTACCGAGACTAAAGGGAGTTGGATTCAATGGACTATAAGTCGTCTTAATTTTCTGGGTTTAAATGGATATCAAGTCTCTTGACAGAAAGTCCAGCTGGCTCAACAAAGTGTGACCTATCTGGGATTTGACATTTCGGAAGGACAACGAGAACTAGGAACTGAACATAAGGAAGTCATTTGCCGGACTCCAGAACCTCAAATGGTAAAGGAGCTACAAAGCTTTTTAGGAATGACAGGTTGGTGTCGCCTTTGGATTTATAATTATGGACTATTGGTAAAGCCTCTATGTGAATTGATAAAGATTAACCAGTCAAAGTTAGTCTGGACTGGAGAAGCACAAAAAGTCTTTAAACAACTTAAACAAGAATTGATGATTTTGAAATATCAAGCAATATTGGTAGAACAGGACGACGTGGAAATTGTGATAATTCATATTGTGAATCTAGCCTCTTTTCTTAGTGATGCTCCGGCACAAGCTGTGATTCACGATTGTTTAGAAACTCTAGAGACTGTGTATTCCAGCCGACCAGACCTTAAGGAGGAGCTCATGGAAGACGCGGAAGAAACTTGGTTCACGGATGGGAGCAGTTTTGTTACGCAAAGGCAACGTAAAGCTGGATATGCTATAACAACTACTCAGCAGGTAATCGAGTCTAAGCCTTTACCCCCTGGAACATCAGCTCAAAAGGCGGAGATAGTTGCTCTCACGAGAGCATTGGAACTGGCAGCGGGAAAAAGGGTAAATATTTGGACAGATTCTAAATATACATTCGGCGTGGTACATGCTCATGGAGCAATTTGGAAAGAACATGGATTGCTGACCGCTCAGTGAAAACACAAAGTATGCTGAAGAAATTTTAAAATTGTTAGAGGCTGTAAAACAACCAGAAAAGGTAGCTATCATGCATTGTCAGGGACACCAAAAGGGGAACACCGATTTTGAAATTGGAAAATCGATTGGCAGAGGCTAAGCAGGCAGCTGAAATAACTGAGGTGAAGGCATTGTCTTTGATACCAGACGGTAAAATCCAAACTATATCCAAATTATACAAAAGAAGACTTAAAATTAATTGAAGACTTGAAAGGTAAAATGAAACCAGATGGATGAGTATATTTAAAAGATAACCCCATAGTAATACCCTCTAGTTTGACATGGCCCATAGTTCTTACAGAACACAATAAAACGCATTGGGGAGCTGGCACACTGCATAAGAGCCTGAGTCAGACATTAGTGGGACGATATGATAAAACAAGTAACTCAACAATGTAGCATTTGCTTACACAATACCAAGGATAGAATAAAATTTGGAATAATCGGTAAAGGAAATTATTCGGGGCAACAGTGGCAAATTGATTTTTCAGAACTCCCTAGAAAAGGGGGGTATCATTATTTACTGGTTCTGACTGACACGTTTTCAGGAAGGCCTGAAGCCTTTCCCTGTCGAACAACCAAAGCAAGAGAAGTGGTTAAAGTCTTGTTAAATGAAATAATACCATGCTTTGGGATTCTAGTAGCAATGTCTTCTGATAGAGTTTCACATTTTTGTGCACAAGTGGTAGAACAGATAAGTAAGATTCTAAAGATAGATTGGCAACTGCATACTCCTTATAGACCACAGGCAAGTGGACAGGTAGAAAAAATGAACCATTTAATTAAACAATAAATAGCTAAAATTGGATAAGAAGCTAATTTGTCATGGCCTCAATCCCTCCCTTTAGCATTACTTGGAATTAGAGTTAAACCTAGAATAAAAGGAAATTTGAGTCCCTTCAAAATCTTATATGGAAGGCCATAGCAATTTCTATTTAGTGGAGAGGACCTAACGCAGTTAGGATCAGAATATTTATATGCTTATATAACTGAACTTCAGAAACAATTAAATAAAGTACATACATTTGTTTTAGGGACCAGGGCTAGAGGGTTGGATCAACCAATCCACCCCTTTAAGCTCGGGGATTATATATATATAAAGACTTTTTCAGGACAACCCGTGCAGGAAAAATGGAAGGAAAGTGGATGGGACCACACCAAGTATTACTGACAACACACACCGCCATTAAGATTAAGAAGCAAGCAGCTTGGATCCACAATTCAAGGGTGAAGAAGGCCCCGGCGAGGATATGGACCACCACTCCAATTGGACCAACAAAATTACGGTTTTCCAGATCCTAATGATTGCAGGGGTGCGGTTCTCGGATTTGGGGTGGGCAACTTGGGATGAGAACTTACACCTGACCTTAATACAAACAATTTCTCAAGTAACTAATAAGACGAACTGTTGGGTATGCACCCATCTGCCACAGCATGGGAATAAGGGTGTATCGTTAATTGGGATTCCCTTGCCTGCAAACTTATCTTGGACTAATTTGTGGGAAAACACATCTTGGGGTCGAAAATATTAAGCAGTTTTGGAACTAGAAGTGAGTAGCTTCATGCCGTTAGAATCCTATTATGTATGTGTACAAAGGTGTAACCCGCCTAAGGGTATAGGAAAACAGCATTGTATAAATACGGATACTACTTATGTGGGAAATCAGACATCTTGTAATTGAACAATTGATATTAGTACGACTAGCGGCTGGGCAAATTCAACCAGCTGGACGGTTCCAGAAGGAAAAGGGTGGTATTGGCTATGCAATGATACAGCCCGTAAGGTCTTGCCTGAGAATTGGAAGGGAACTTGCACTCTTGGAGCGGTAGTCCCCAATATGACAGTACATGATGTAGTGCCTCGAGGTTACTTGAGAAATCATATCCGGAGAATCAGATGAAAAATTAACAATCCATTGGTAGAGAGACACACCCCTTTTCATAGTTTTGTGCGATGGTTTATCCCATGGTTAGGAGTGAGTGAATTGGAAAAGGCAATAGTTAATATTTCTGCAATTATAGAGAAGTTAGAAAACAAAATTCTGGATGCTATAAAGGCTCAACAAGAAGAGATATCTAGTTTATCACAGGTAGTATTCCAAAATCGGATGGCCCTAGACTTGTTACTGGCCACTCAAGGGGGAGTCTGTACAGTAATAAACACAAGTTGTTGTATGTATGTAGATCAGAGTGGAAGGATCTCTACCGACCTGGAAGAAATATGGAAGCAGACCAGGATCCTACATGAGATCAGTAAAGATGATCTTTCATGGAGTTTTAGTGAACTATGGACTAAGTTAACCTCCTGGTTGCCCAATTTCCAATGGTTGAAACAAGTATTCATTGCTCTAATCGTATTAGTAGTGTTAGGAATATTTGTGTGCATGTTGTTTAGATGCCTGCTTTGTTGTGTTACTGTAAATAAAGAAAGTATCTGATGCAAAAGAATTTGCATGGGAAAAGAAAAGGGGGGATTGATTAAGGAGGTATTGGGGAGGCAAGGACAATCCCCAGACAAGGACTGTATATCTCGAAACAAGACACTGGAACTCATGATAAGGAAGCGGCAGGCGGACAGAGAAACGAATGTAAGGACTATAACTCTCGAAACTGGACATTGGAATTCATTATAAAGATACAACAAACGGGAGAATTGGCAACAACCAGCTCTTGCAATTAAGAAACATGCCAATTCAGCAGATTCCTGACCAAAGGTGAAAAGTACACTGTGAGGAAGACTCGGGGTCTTCCTCCCAAAGACCCCTGCCCACGTCCCAAAGACCCCTGCCCACAATTCTTGGAAGGCTCTGCGCAGGCGCAAGGTGCCAAAAGGCTAATTAGCATGAGAAGCGAGGGAAGGCGGGGATAGGTAATGCGTATGTATAGGTGCTTGTAGAATATTGATAGATTGATTGTATAAATTCAAGACTGCTTTCTGCTTTGGGTATGCACGATAGGTGGAGAGATCCCCCGTGCATCCAGCGCTGCAATAAAGAATATACCACTTAAAGGAATTTCGGCTTCGATCTTTGAATCAATTTGGCGACCCAGATGGGACAACCTCTCTGCCGGACTGCAGGACCTGCTGGGAACAGGACTCCCTAGGGTACCCCCGGGATTTCCCGGAGGGACTCCTCGACTCACCGGATCACTGCGGAGGCAGACAAGGACCCCATCATTGTAAGTGAGTATATTCTTTATTCTGGTTTGGTTTTCTGGTAGACCGGTCATCTGGAACTGTCTGTAAGTCAGAAGGTGATCTTCTGCGAGGCAGTGTTTGGTATATACTTTGTGGTTAGCACCATAAGTACATGTTTGGGGACCTTAAGGAAGGAGCTCGCTTTAAGGTCCATCTGGAATTGTGTTGTCTATTTCGGTTTTCTGACTCATGGAGTATGGTATTTAACTCTGGTTATTGTTACTGCGATTTTGGCTATTTTCCTGGTGGTAATAGTAGGTTCGTGGCATTGTTATAAGAAAGATATCGTTACGGTGTTACACAGTTCGGTTTTCTGACTTACCGCATGTGGAATTTGACTCTGACTATTGTTACTATGATTTTGGCAATATTGCTGGTAATAGTAGTTTTGTGGCATCGCTACTGAAAGATATTGCGTGCCCGTATTTTTGTGAGTGATACGTTTTGTGATACGCTTTTGTAAGTAACATGTGTATTCTGAAAGTGTAAACTGGAAACTGGGGGGGGCAAACAAGCAGTGAAATTTTAAAGAAAAGTGTGTTAGGATGTGTTTTAAGTCACTGGAAGGATATTGGAGGATCTGCCGGTGGAAGTGTGAACAGGAAAACATTGATAAAATATCGTAATCAGTGGTGGCCGCTTTATAAGCCGGAATGTGGAGAAAAGTGGCCCCTAAATGGAACTTTAAACTATAATATTTTGCTACAGTTAATGTTGTTTTTTGAGAAGCAGAACAGGATGAAATGTTGTATACTGATGTTTCAGCATCTTGGTGGGAAAAGGTAGGGAATTAAGTTGGCCCCTGACTGAACCTTTGATGTTGGCATTAGAGAAGTACAGGCTGGAGAAAGATAAAGGAAGTGTTAAAAGGGTTGTTGAAAGTGTTAAAGGTGTTTGAAGTTGAATGAGCAGGGAAAGAGGATGTAGGAATGTTAATAGTTCTGCCTCTGCCCGAGGCAGAGATCTTAAAATCATGGGTGTTAGCCCTTTAGGGCAAAGGGACCATGATCGGTCCGAGAGAGTTGTCACAGAAACAGAAAAGAGGTACACTCTTAAAACAACCTGAACCAAGTTCATGTGCGAGCTCAGATTGCTGATGGGACCGTTCAGGGAACTGTGGACAACTGCATTCCCCTGACCGACCCCCACTAAGACCCGAATCATCCTGAAAATCATGAACGGTTAAGTAAATACTAAAACCTGGATGAATTGGGAATTGAGAATATGCTTCCAACAAGGTCTAAAAGAAAGCCCTATGGAATTTTTGGACCAACTCTGAAATGTAATGAAAATAAATAAATAAATAAATAAATAAATAAAACAAAACGGTTTGGACCTGGCTTTGGAGGACAAATTGACTAGCCTTTTCCTAGGGTAATCAACCCCTGATTTCAACAGGAATAACGGGGACCTGGGGAATCTACCCTAGCGGATCCTCCACTGGTTATAATGAAGCTAGGGGAGGAATGGAAGTGAAATTTCTTATTGCTATGGGGCAACGTATTCAGTTCTAAATCAAGCATTAATGCCTTCACAGAATTATTATGTTAGGGTAAAAGGTGTGTCGTGGTTTAACCCGGCCGGCAGCTAAACACCACGCAGCTGTTCGCTCCCCCTCCCCCTCCCTCTCTGGGATGGGGGAGAGAAATGGAAAGTGAAGCCTGTGAGTTGAGATAAAGACAGTTTAATAAGACAAAATAATAATAATAATAATAATAATAATAATAATACAATGATGATAATAGTACCACTACTAATAATGTGTACAAACAAGTGATGCACAATGCAATTGCTCACCACCCGCTGACCGATGCCCAGCCTAACCCCGAGCAGTCCGGCCCCCTCCCCCTGGCTAGCCACCCCTATGTATTGTTTAGCCTGACGTCAGATGCTATGGAATACCCCTTTGGCTAGTTTAGGTCACCTGTCCTGGGTCTGTCCCCTCCCAGCTCTTACTGCACCCCCAGCCTGCCTGTTGGCAGGACAGAGCAAGAAGCTGAGATGTCCTTGGCTTGGTATAAGCATTGCTCTGCAACAATTGAAACATCGGGGTGTTATCAGCACTCTTCTCATCCTAAGCCAAAACATAGCATTCTCCCAGCTACTAGGAAGAAAATTAACTCTGTTCTAACTGAAACCAGGACAAGGTGTAACCGAAAAGGCTTATTTTTGTGAACCTTTGAAGTACAAATTAGGGAAACAATGGGGCATACACAGATTTTTATCTATGCCTAGCTCCTCATGGGCACTCTTAGGTAGAGATTTATTAGAGCAAGTAGGAGCAGAAATTGTCTTTGAAAAAGGGAAAATGGAATTAAGAACAGGAGAAGAACAACTAATAAATGTGTTAAGCTTGGCACTAATACAAACTGACCCTAAAAGTGAAATACCTTTAGAGATCACAGATCAAGTATGTCCAGGAGTTTGGGCTACCGAAGTCCCTGGAAGAGCTAAAAATGTGACCTTAATAATTATTAAATTAAAGCCAGGAGAGAAACCCGTTAAGGTTAAGTAATATCCTTTGAGGACAGAAGATAGGAAAGGAATTAAAGAGATAATTGATCAATTTTTACAGTATGGATTATTGATTGAATGCGAATCAGAATCCAATGCACCCATATTGCCAATTAAAAAGGCAGATGAAAAAGCTATAGGCTAGTTCAGGATTTGAGGGCCATAAATAAAATCACTGAGGATATACATCCAGTAGTGGCAAACCCTTATACTTTGCTGACTAAATTAAAGAATAGTCAAGTCTGGTTTACCGTACTGGATTTAAAAGATGCCTTCTTCTGCCTAGGCTTAGCCACAGAAAGCCAAAACCTATTCGCCTTTGAATGGGAAAATCCCGATTCAGGCAGAAAGACGCAGCTTACGTGGACATTACTACCTCAAGGATTCAAGAATAGCCCCACTAATTTTGGAAACCAATTAGCAAGGGAACTCGAAACATGGATACCTCCGGACACTGAAGGTGCTTTGTTACAATATGTAGATGATCTCTTAATAGCTACCGAGACTAAAGGGAGTTGTATTCAATGGACTATAAGTCGTCTTAATTTTCTGGGTTTAAATGGATATCAAGTCTCTTGACAGAAAGTCCAGCTGGCTCAACAAAGTGTGACCTATCTGGGATTTGACATTTCGGAAGGACAACGAGAACTAGGAACTGAACATAAGGAAGTCATTTGCCGGACTCCAGAACCTCAAATGGTAAAGGAGCTACAAAGCTTTTTAGGAATGACAGGTTGGTGTCGCCTTTGGATTTATAATTATGGACTATTGGTAAAGCCTCTATGTGAATTGATAAAGATTAACCAGTCAAAGTTAGTCTGGACTGGAGAAGCACAAAAAGTCTTTAAACAACTTAAACAAGAATTGATGATTTTGAAATATCAAGCAATATTGGTAGAACAGGACGACGTGGAAATTGTGATAATTCATATTGTGAATCTAGCCTCTTTTCTTAGTGATGCTCCGGCACAAGCTGTGATTCACGATTGTTTAGAAACTCTAGAGACTGTGTATTCCAGCCTACCAGACCTTAAGGAGGAGCTCATGGAAGACGCGGAAGAAACTTGGTTCACGGATGGGAGCAGTTTTGTTACGCAAAGGCAACGTAAAGCTGGATATGCTATAACAACTACTCAGCAGGTAATCGAGTCTAAGCCTTTACCCCCTGGAACATCAGCTCAAAAGGCGGAGATAGTTGCTCTCACGAGAGCATTGGAACTGGCAGCGGGAAAAAGGGTAAATATTTGGACAGATTCTAAATATACATTCGGCGTGGTACATGCTCATGGAGCAATTTGGAAAGAACATGGATTGCTGACCGCTCAGTGAAAACACAAAGTATGCTGAAGAAATTTTAAAATTGTTAGAGGCTGTAAAACAACCAGAAAAGGTAGCTATCATGCATTGTCAGGGACACCAAAAGGGGAACACCGATTTTGAAATTGGAAAATCGATTGGCAGAGGCTAAGCAGGCAGCTGAAATAACTGAGGTGAAGGCATTGTCTTTGATACCAGACGGTAAAATCCAAACTATATCCAAATTATACAAAAGAAGACTTAAAATTAATTGAAGATTTGAAAGGTAAAATGAAACCAGATGGATGAGTATATTTAAAAGATAACCCCATAGTAATACCCTCTAGTTTGACATGGCCCATAGTTCTTACAGAACACAATAAAACGCATTGGGGAGCTGGCACACTGCATAAGAGCCTGAGTCAGACATTAGTGGGACGATATGATAAAACAAGTAACTCAACAATGTAGCATTTGCTTACACAATAACCCCAATACCAAGGATAGAATAAAATTTGGAATAATCGGTAAAGGAAATTATTCGGGGCAACAGTGGCAAATTGATTTTTCAGAACTCCCTAGAAAAGGGGGGTATCATTATTTACTGGTTCTGACTGACACGTTTTCAGGAAGGCCTGAAGCCTTTCCCTGTCGAACAACCAAAGCAAGAGAAGTGGTTAAAGTCTTGTTAAATGAAATAATACCATGCTTTGGGATTCTAGTAGCAATGTCTTCTGATAGAGTTTCACATTTTTGTGCACAAGTGGTAGACCAGATAAGTAAGATTCTAAAGATAGATTGGCAACTGCATACTCCTTATAGACCACAGGCAAGTGGACAGGTAGAAAAAATGAACCATTTAATTAAACAATAAATAGCTAAAATTGGATAAGAAGCTAATTTGTCATGGCCTCAATCCCTCCCTTTAGCATTACTTGGAATTAGAGTTAAACCTAGAATAAAAGGAAATTTGAGTCCCTTCAAAATCTTATATGGAAGGCCATAGCAATTTCTATTTAGTGGAGAGGACCTAACGCAGTTAGGATCAGAATATTTATATGCTTATATAACTGAACTTCAGAAACAATTAAATAAAGTACATACATTTGTTTTAGGGACCAGGGCTAGAGGGTTGGATCAACCAATCCACCCCTTTAAGCTCGGGGATTATATATATATAAAGACTTTTTCAGGACAACCCGTGCAGGAAAAATGGAAGGAAAGTGGATGGGACCACACCAAGTATTACTGACAACACACACCGCCATTAAGATTAAGAAGCAAGCAGCTTGGATCCACAATTCAAGGGTGAAGAAGGCCCCGGCGAGGATATGGACCACCACTCCAATTGGACCAACAAAATTACGGTTTTCCAGATCCTAATGATTGCAGGGGTGCGGTTCTCGGATTTGGGGTGGGCAACTTGGGATGAGAACTTACACCTGACCTTAATACAAACAATTTCTCAAGTAACTAATAAGACGAACTGTTGGGTATGCACCCATCTGCCACAGCATGGGAATAAGGGTGTATCGTTAATTGGGATTCCCTTGCCTGCAAACTTATCTTGGACTAATTTGTGGGAAAACACATCTTGGGGTCGAAAATATTAAGAAGTTTTGGAACTAGAAGTGAGTAGCTTCTTGCCGTTAGAATCCTATTATGTGTGTGTACAAAGGTGTAACCCGCCTAAGGGTATAGGAAAACGGCATTGTATGAATACGGATACTACTTATGTGGGAAATCAGACATCTTGTAATTGAACAATTGATATTAGTACGACTAGCGGCTGGGCAAATTCAACCAGCTGGACGGTTCCAGAAGGAAAAGGGTGGTATTGGCTATGCAATGATACAGCCCGTAAGGTCTTGCCTGAGAATTGGAAGGGAACTTGCACTCTTGGAGCGGTAGTCCCCAATATGACAGTACATGATGTAGTGCCTCGAGGTTACTTGAGAAATCATATCCGGAGAATCAGATGAAAAATTAACAATCCATTGGTAGAGAGACACACCCCTTTTCATAGTTTTGTGCGATGGTTTATCCCATGGTTAGGAGTGAGTGAATTGGAAAAGGCAATAGTTAATATTTCTGCAATTATAGAGAAGTTAGAAAACAAAATTCTGGATGCTATAAAGGCTCAACAAGAAGAGATATCTAGTTTATCACAGGTAGTATTCCAAAATCGGATGGCCCTAGACTTGTTACTGGCCACTCAAGGGGGAGTCTGTACAGTAATAAACACAAGTTGTTGTATGTATGTAGATCAGAGTGGAAGGATCTCTACCGACCTGGAAGAAATATGGAAGCAGACCAGGATCCTACATGAGATCAGTAAAGATGATCTTTCATGGAGTTTTAGTGAACTATGGACTAAGTTAACCTCCTGGTTGCCCAATTTCCAATGGTTGAAACAAGTATTCATTGCTCTAATCGTATTAGTAGTGTTAGGAATATTTGTGTGCATGTTGTTTAGATGCCTGCTTTGTTGTGTTACTGTAAATAAAGAAAGTATCTGATGCAAAAGAATTTGCATGGGAAAAGAAAAGGGGGGATTGATTAAGGAGGTATTGGGGAGGCAAGGACAATCCCCAGACAAGGACTGTATATCTCGAAACAAGACACTGGAACTCATGATAAGGAAGCGGCAGGCGGACAGAGAAACGAATGTAAGGACTATAACTCTCGAAACTGGACATTGGAATTCATTATAAAGATACAACAAACGGGAGAATTGGCAACAACCAGCTCTTGCAATTAAGAAACATGCCAATTCAGCAGATTCCTGACCAAAGGTGAAAAGTACACTGTGAGGAAGACTCGGGGTCTTCCTCCCAAAGACCCCTGCCCACGTCCCAAAGACCCCTGCCCACAATTCTTGGAAGGCTCTGCGCAGGCGCAAGGTGCCAAAAGGCTAATTAGCATGAGAAGCGAGGGAAGGCGGGGATAGGTAATGCATATGTATAGGTGCTTGTAGAATATTGATAGATTGATTGTATAAATTCAAGACTGCTTTCTGCTTTGAGTATGCACGATAGGTGGAGAGATCCCCCGTGCATCCAGCGCTGCAATAAAGAATATACCACTTAAAGGAATTTCGGCTTCGATCTTTGAATCAATTTGGCGACCCAGATGGGACAACCTCTCTGCCGGACTGCAGGACCTGCTGGGAACAGGACTCCCTAGGGTACCCCCGGGATTTCCCGGAGGGACTCCTCGACTCACCGGATCACTGCGGAGGCAGACAAGGACCCCATCATTGTAAGTGAGTATATTCTTTATTCTGGTTTGGTTTTCTGGTAGACCGGTCATCTGGAACTGTCTGTAAGTCAGAAGGTGATCTTCTGCGAGGCAGTGTTTGGTATATACTTTGTGGTTAGCACCATAAGTACATGTTTGGGGACCTTAAGGAAGGAGCTCGCTTTAAGGTCCATCTGGAATTGTGTTGTCTATTTCGGTTTTCTGACTCATGGAGTATGGTATTTAACTCTGGTTATTGTTACTGTGATTTTGGCTATTTTCCTGGTGGTAATAGTAGGTTCGTGGCATTGTTATAAGAAAGATATTGTTACGGTGTTACACAGTTCGGTTTTCTGACTTATCGCATGTGGAATTTGACTCTGACTATTGTTACTGTGATTTTGGCAATATTGCTGGTAATAGTAGTTTTGTGGCATCGCTACTGAAAGATATTGCGTGCCCGTATTTTTGTGAGTGATACGTTTTGTGATACGCTTTTGTAAGTAACATGTGTATTCTGAAAGTGTAAACTGGAAACTGGGGGGGGCAAACAAGCAGTGAAATTTTAAAGAAAAGTGTGTTAGGATGTGTTTTAAGTCACTGGAAGGATATTGGAGGATCTGCCGGTGGAAGTGTGAACAGGAAAACATTGATAAAATATCGTAATCAGTGGTGGCCGCTTTATAAGCTGGAATGTGGAGAAAAGTGGTCCCTAAATGGAACTTTAAACTATAATATTTTGCTACAGTTAATGTTGTTTTTTGAGAAGCAGAACAGGATGAAATGTTGTATACTGATGTTTCAGCATCTTGGTGGGAAAAGGTAGGGAATTAAGTTGGCCCCTGACTGAACCTTTGATGTTGGCATTAGAGAAGTACAGGCTGGAGAAAGATAAAGGAAGTGTTAAAAGGGTTGTTGAAAGTGTTAAAGGTGTTTGAAGTTGAATGAGCAGGGAAAGAGGATGTAGGAATGTTAATAGTTCTGCCTCTGCCCGAGGCAGAGATCTTAAAATCATGGGTGTTAGCCCTTTAGGGCAAAGGGACCATGATCGGTCCGAGAGAGTTGTCACAGAAACAGAAAAGAGGTACACTCTTAAAACAACCTGAGTTCATGTGCGAGCTCAGATTGCTGATGGGACCGTTCAGGGAACTGTGGACAATTGCATTCCCCTGACCGACCCCCACTAAGACCCGAATCATCCTGAAAATCATGAACGGTTAAGTAAATACTAAAACCTGGATGAATTGGGAATTGAGAATATGCTTCCAACAAGGTCTAAAAGAAAGCCCTATGGAATTTTTGGACCAACTCTGAAATGCAATGAAAATAAATAAATAAATAAATAAATAAATAAATAAATAAAACAAAACGGTTTGGACCTGGCTTTGGAGGACAAATTGACTAGCCTTTTCCTAGGGTAATCAACCCCTGATTTCAACAGGAATAACGGGGACCTGGGGAATCTACCCTAGCGGATCCTCCACTGGTTATAATGAAGCTAGGGGAGGAATGGAAGTGAAATTTCTTATTGCTATGGGGCAACGTATTCAGTTCTAAATCAAGCATTAATGCCTTCACAGAATTATTATGTTAGGGTAAAAGGTGTGTCGTGGTTTAACCCGGCCGGCAGCTAAACACCACGCAGCTGTTCGCTCCCCCTCCCCCTCCCTCTCTGGGACGGGGGAGAGAAATGGAAAGTGAAGCCTGTTTGTTGAGATAAAGACAGTTTAATAAGACAAAATAATAATAATAATAATAATAATAATTAATAATAATAATAATAATAATAATAATAATAATAATAATAACAATAATAATAATACAATGATGATAATAGTACCACTACTAATAATGTGTACAAACAAGTGATGCACAATGCAATTGCTCACCACCCGCTGACCGATGCCCAGCCTAACCCCGAGCAGTCCGGCCCCCTCCCCCTGGCTAGCCACCCCTATGTATTGTTTAGCCTGACGTCAGATGCTATGGAATACCCCTTTGGCTAGTTTGGGTCACCTGTCCTGGGTCTGTCCCCTCCCAGCTCTTACTGCACCCCCAGCCTGCCTGTTGGCAGGACAGAGCAAGAAGCTGAGATGTCCTTGGCTTGGTATAAGCATTGCTCTGCAACAATTGAAACATCGGGGTGTTATCAGCACTCTTCTCATCCTAAGCCAAAACATAGCATTCTCCCAGCTACTAGGAAGAAAATTAACTCTGTTCTAACTGAAACCAGGACAAGGTGTAACCGAAAAGGCTTATTTTTGTGAACCTTTGAAGTACAAATTAGGGAAACAATGGGGCATACACAGATTTTTATCTATGCCTAGCTCCTCATGGGCACTCTTAGGTAGAGATTTATTAGAGCAAGTAGGAGCAGAAATTGTCTTTGAAAAAGGGAAAATGGAATTAAGAACAGGAGAAGAACAACTAATAAATGTGTTAAGCTTGGCACTAATACAAACTGACCCTAAAAGTGAAATACCTTTAGAGATCACAGATCAAGTATGTCCAGGAGTTTGGGCTACCGAAGTCCCTGGAAGAGCTAAAAATGTGACCTTAATAATTATTAAATTAAAGCCAGGAGAGAAACCCATTAAGGTTAAGTAATATCCTTTGAGGATAGAAGATAGGAAAGGAATTAAAGAGATAATTGATCAGTTTTTACAGTATGGATTATTGATTGAATGCGAATCAGAATCCAATGCACCCATATTGCCAATTAAAAAGGCAGATGAAAAAGCTATAGGCTAGTTCAGGATTTGAGGGCCATAAATAAAATCACTGAGGATATACATCCAGTAGTGGCAAACCCTTATACTTTGCTGACTAAATTAAAGAATAGTCAAGTCTGGTTTACCGTACTGGATTTAAAAGATGCCTTCTTCTGCCTAGGCTTAGCCACAGAAAGCCAAAACCTATTCGCCTTTGAATGGGAAAATCCCGATTCAGGCAGAAAGACGCAGCTTACGTGGACATTACTACCTCAAGGATTCAAGAATAGCCCCACTAATTTTGGAAACCAATTAGCAAGGGAACTCGAAACATGGATACCTCCGGACACTGAAGGTGCTTTGTTACAATATGTAGATGATCTCTTAATAGCTACCGAGACTAAAGGGAGTTGGATTCAATGGACTATAAGTCGTCTTAATTTTCTGGGTTTAAATGGATATCAAGTCTCTTGACAGAAAGTCCAGCTGGCTCAACAAAGTGTGACCTATCTGGGATTTGACATTTCGGAAGGACAACGAGAACTAGGAACTGAACATAAGGAAGTCATTTGCCGGACTCAGAACCTCAAATGGTAAAGGAGCTACAAAGCTTTTTAGGAATGACAGGTTGGTGTCGCCTTTGGATTTATAATTATGGACTATTGGTAAAGCCTCTATGTGAATTGATAAAGATTAACCAGTCAAAGTTAGTCTGGACTGGAGAAGCACAAAAAGTCTTTAAACAACTTAAACAAGAATTGATGATTTTGAAATATCAAGCAATATTGGTAGAACAGGACGACGTGGAAATTGTGATAATTCATATTGTGAATCTAGCCTCTTTTCTTAGTGATGCTCCGGCACAAGCTGTGATTCACGATTGTTTAGAAACTCTAGAGACTGTGTATTCCAGCCGACCAGACCTTAAGGAGGAGCCCATGGAAGACGCGGAAGAAACTTGGTTCACGGATGGGAGCAGTTTTGTTACGCAAAGACAACGTAAAGCTGGATATGCTATAACAACTACTCAGCAGGTAATCGAGTCTAAGCCTTTACCCCCTGGAACATCAGCTCAAAAGGCGGAGATAGTTGCTCTCACGAGAGCATTGGAACTGGCAGCGGGAAAAAGGGTAAATATTTGGACAGATTCTAAATATACATTCGGCGTGGTACATGCTCATGGAGCAATTTGGAAAGAACATGGATTGCTGACCGCTCAGTGAAAACACAAAGTATGCTGAAGAAATTTTAAAATTGTTAGAGGCTGTAAAACAACCAGAAAAGGTAGCTATCATGCATTGTCAGGGACACCAAAAGGGGAACACCGATTTTGAAATTGGAAAATCGATTGGCAGAGGCTAAGCAGGCAGCTGAAATAACTGAGGTGAAGGCATTGTCTTTGATACCAGACGGTAAAATCCAAACTATATCCAAATTATACAAAAGAAGACTTAAAATTAATTGAAGATTTGAAAGGTAAAATGAAACCAGATGGATGAGTATATTTAAAAGATAACCCCATAGTAATACCCTCTAGTTTGACATGGCCCATAGTTCTTACAGAACACAATAAAACGCACTGGGGAGCTGGCACACTGCATAAGAGCCTGAGTCAGACATTAGTGGGACGATATGATAAAACAAGTAACTCAACAATGTAGCATTTGCTTACACAATAACCCCAATACCAAGGATAGAATAAAATTTGGAATAATCGGTAAAGGAAATTATTCGGGGCAACAGTGGCAAATTGATTTTTCAGAACTCCCTAGAAAAGGGGGGTATCATTATTTACTGGTTCTGACTGACACGTTTTCAGGAAGGCCTGAAGCCTTTCCCTGTCGAACAACCAAAGCAAGAGAAGTGGTTAAAGTCTTGTTAAATGAAATAATACCATGCTTTGGGATTCTAGTAGCAATGTCTTCTGATAGAGTTTCACATTTTTGTGCACAAGTGGTAGACCAGATAAGTAAGATTCTAAAGATAGATTGGCAACTGCATACTCCTTATAGACCACAGGCAAGTGGACAGGTAGAAAAAATGAACCATTTAATTAAACAATAAATAGCTAAAATTGGATAAGAAGCTAATTTGTCATGGCCTCAATCCCTCCCTTTAGCATTACTTGGAATTAGAGTTAAACCTAGAATAAAAGGAAATTTGAGTCCCTTCAAAATCTTATATGGAAGGCCATAGCAATTTCTATTTAGTGGAGAGGACCTAACGCAGTTAGGATCAGAATATTTATATGCTTATATAACTGAACTTCAGAAACAATTAAATAAAGTACATACATTTGTTTTAGGGACCAGGGCTAGAGGGTTGGATCAACCAATCCACCCCTTTAAGCTCGGGGATTATATATATATAAAGACTTTTTCAGGACAACCCGTGCAGGAAAAATGGAAGGAAAGTGGATGGGACCACACCAAGTATTACTGACAACACACACCGCCATTAAGATTAAGAAGCAAGCAGCTTGGATCCACAATTCAAGGGTGAAGAAGGCCCCGGCGAGGATATGGACCACCACTCCAATTGGACCAACAAAATTACGGTTTTCCAGATCCTAATGATTGCAGGGGTGCGGTTCTCGGATTTGGGGTGGGCAACTTGGGATGAGAACTTACACCTGACCTTAATACAAACAATTTCTCAAGTAACTAATAAGACGAACTGTTGGGTATGCACCCATCTGCCACAGCATGGGAATAAGGGTGTATCGTTAATTGGGATTCCCTTGCCTGCAAACTTATCTTGGACTAATTTGTGGGAAAACACATCTTGGGGTCGAAAATATTAAGCAGTTCTGGAACTAGAAGTGAGTAGCTTCTTGCCGTTAGAATCCTATTATGTGTGTGTACAAAGGTGTAACCCGCCTAAGGGTATAGGAAAACGGCATTGTATGAATACGGATACTACTTATGTGGGAAATCAGACATCTTGTAATTGAACAATTGATATTAGTACGACTAGCGGCTGGGCAAATTCAACCAGCTGGACGGTTCCAGAAGGAAAAGGGTGGTATTGGCTATGCAATGATACAGCCCGTAAGGTCTTGCCTGAGAATTGGAAGGGAACTTGCACTCTTGGAGCGGTAGTCCCCAATATGACAGTACATGATGTAGTGCCTCGAGGTTACTTGAGAAATCATATCCGGAGAATCAGATGAAAAATTAACAATCCATTGGTAGAGAGACACACCCCTTTTCATAGTTTTGTGCGATGGTTTATCCCATGGTTAGGAGTGAGTGAATTGGAAAAGGCAATAGTTAATATTTCTGCAATTATAGAGAAGTTAGAAAACAAAATTCTGGATGCTATAAAGGCTCAACAAGAAGAGATATCTAGTTTATCACAGGTAGTATTCCAAAATCGGATGGCCCTAGACTTGTTACTGGCCACTCAAGGGGGAGTCTGTACAGTAATAAACACAAGTTGTTGTATGTATGTAGATCAGAGTGGAAGGATCTCTACCGACCTGGAAGAAATATGGAAGCAGACCAGGATCCTACATGAGATCAGTAAAGATGATCTTTCATGGAGTTTTAGTGAACTATGGACTAAGTTAACCTCCTGGTTGCCCAATTTCCAATGGTTGAAACAAGTATTCATTGCTCTAATCGTATTAGTAGTGTTAGGAATATTTGTGTGCATGTTGTTTAGATGCCTGCTTTGTTGTGTTACTGTAAATAAAGAAAGTATCTGATGCAAAAGAATTTGCATGGGAAAAGAAAAGGGGGGATTGATTAAGGAGGTATTGGGGAGGCAAGGACAATCCCCAGACAAGGACTGTATATCTCGAAACAAGACACTGGAACTCATGATAAGGAAGCGGCAGGCGGACAGAGAAACGAATGTAAGGACTATAACTCTCGAAACTGGACATTGGAATTCATTATAAAGATACAACAAACGGGAGAATTGGCAACAACCAGCTCTTGCAATTAAGAAACATGCCAATTCAGCAGATTCCTGACCAAAGGTGAAAAGTACACTGTGAGGAAGACTCGGGGTCTTCCTCCCAAAGACCCCTGCCCACGTCCCAAAGACCCCTGCCCACAATTCTTGGAAGGCTCTGCGCAGGCGCAAGGTGCCAAAAGGCTAATTAGCATGAGAAGCGAGGGAAGGCGGGGATAGGTAATGCATATGTATAGGTGCTTGTAGAATATTGATAGATTGATTGTATAAATTCAAGACTGCTTTCTGCTTTGAGTATGCACGATAGGTGGAGAGATCCCCCGTGCATCCAGCGCTGCAATAAAGAATATACCACTTAAAGGAATTTCGGCTTCGATCTTTGAATCAATTTGGCGACCCAGATGGGACAACCTCTCTGCCGGACTGCAGGACCTGCTGGGAACAGGACTCCCTAGGGTACCCCCGGGATTTCCCGGAGGGACTCCTCGACTCACCGGATCACTGCGGAGGCAGACAAGGACCCCATCATTGTAAGTGAGTATATTCTTTATTCTGGTTTGGTTTTCTGGTAGTCCGGTCATCTGGAACTGTCTGTAAGTCAGAAGGTGATCTTCTGCGAGGCAGTGTTTGGTATATACTTTGTGGTTAGCACCATAAGTACATGTTTGGGGACCTTAAGGAAGGAGCTCGCTTTAAGGTCCATCTGGAATTGTGTTGTCTATTTCGGTTTTCTGACTCATGGAGTATGGTATTTAACTCTGGTTATTGTTACTGCGATTTTGGCTATTTTCCTGGTGGTAATAGTAGGTTCGTGGCATTGTTATAAGAAAGATATTGTTACGGTGTTACACAGTTCGGTTTTCTGACTTATCGCATGTGGAATTTGACTCTGACTATTGTTACTGTGATTTTGGCAATATTGCTGGTAATAGTAGTTTTGTGGCATCGCTACTGAAAGATATTGCGTGCCCGTATTTTTGTGAGTGATACGTTTTGTGATACGCTTTTGTAAGTAACGTGTGTATTCTGAAAGTGTAAACTGGAAACTGGGGGGGGCAAACAAGCAGTGAAATTTTAAAGAAAAGTGTGTTAGGATGTGTTTTAAGTCACTGGAAGGATATTGGAGGATCTGCCGGTGGAAGTGTGAACAGGAAAACATTGATAAAATATCGTAATCAGTGGTGGCCGCTTTATAAGCTGGAATGTGGAGAAAAGTGGTCCCTAAATGGAACTTTAAACTATAATATTTTGCTACAGTTAATGTTGTTTTTTGAGAAGCAGAACAGGATGAAATGTTGTATACTGATGTTTCAGCATCTTGGTGGGAAAAGGTAGGGAATTAAGTTGGCCCCTGACTGAACCTTTGATGTTGGCATTAGAGAAGTACAGGCTGGAGAAAGATAAAGGAAGTGTTAAAAGGGTTGTTGAAAGTGTTAAAGGTGTTTGAAGTTGAATGAGCAGGGAAAGAGGATGTAGGAATGTTAATAGTTCTGCCTCTGCCCGAGGCAGAGATCTTAAAATCATGGGTGTTAGCCCTTTAGGGCAAAGGGACCATGATCGGTCCGAGAGAGTTGTCACAGAAACAGAAAAGAGGTACACTCTTAAAACAACCTGAGTTCATGTGCGAGCTCAGATTGCTGATGGGACCGTTCAGGGAACTGTGGACAATTGCATTCCCCTGACCGACCCCCACTAAGACCCGAATCATCCTGAAAATCATGAACGGTTAAGTAAATACTAAAACCTGGATGAATTGGGAATTGAGAATATGCTTCCAACAAGGTCTAAAAGAAAGCCCTATGGAATTTTTGGACCAACTCTGAAATGTAATGAAAATAAATAAATAAATAAATAAATAAATAAATAAATAAATAAAACAAAACGGTTTGGACCTGGCTTTGGAGGACAAATTGACTAGCCTTTTCCTAGGGTAATCAACCCCTGATTTCAACAGGAATAACGGGGACCTGGGGAATCTACCCTAGCGGATCCTCCACTGGTTATAATGAAGCTAGGGGAGGAATGGAAGTGAAATTTCTTATTGCTATGGGGCAACGTATTCAGTTCTAAATCAAGCATTAATGCCTTCACAGAATTATTATGTTAGGGTAAAAGGTGTGTCGTGGTTTAACCCGGCCGGCAGCTAAACACCACGCAGCTGTTCGCTCCCCCTCCCCCTCCCTCTCTGGGACGGGGGAGAGAAATGGAAAGTGAAGCCTGTTTGTTGAGATAAAGACAGTTTAATAAGACAAAATAATAATAATAATAATAATAATAATTAATAATAATAATAATAATAATAATAACAACAATAATAATAATACAATGATGATAATAGTACCACTACTAATAATGTGTACAAACAAGTGATGCACAATGCAATTGCTCACCACCCGCTGACCGATGCCCAGCCTAACCCCGAGCAGTCCGGCCCCCTCCCCCTGGCTAGCCACCCCTATGTATTGTTTAGCCTGACGTCAGATGCTATGGAATACCCCTTTGGCTAGTTTGGGTCACCTGTCCTGGGTCTGTCCCCTCCCAGCTCTTACTGCACCCCCAGCCTGCCTGTTGGCAGGACAGAGCAAGAAGCTGAGATGTCCTTGGCTTGGTATAAGCATTGCTCTGCAACAATTGAAACATCGGGGTGTTATCAGCACTCTTCTCATCCTAAGCCAAAACATAGCATTCTCCCAGCTACTAGGAAGAAAATTAACTCTGTTCTAACTGAAACCAGGACAAGGTGTAACCGAAAAGGCTTATTTTTGTGAACCTTTGAAGTACAAATTAGGGAAACAATGGGGCATACACAGATTTTTATCTATGCCTAGCTCCTCATGGGCACTCTTAGGTAGAGATTTATTAGAGCAAGTAGGAGCAGAAATTGTCTTTGAAAAAGGGAAAATGGAATTAAGAACAGGAGAAGAACAACGAATAAATGTGTTAAGCTTGGCACTAATACAAACTGACCCTAAAAGTGAAATACCTTTAGAGATCACAGATCAAGTATGTCCAGGAGTTTGGGCTACCGAAGTCCCTGGAAGAGCTAAAAATGTGACCTTAATAATTATTAA
The DNA here is from genome assembly GCF_964211825.1 of Aythya ferina. NCBI lineage: Eukaryota > Metazoa > Chordata > Aves > Anseriformes > Anatidae > Aythya > Aythya ferina. The sequence continues at coordinate 91,678 of NW_028181395.1, read as the reverse complement.
ATTAAAGTCAGGAGAGAAACCCGTTAAGGTTAAGTAATATCCTTTGAGGATAGAAGATAGGAAAGGAATTAAAGAGATAATTGATCAATTTTTACAGTATGGATTATTGATTGAATGTGAATCAGAATCCAATGCACCCATATTGCCAATTAAAAAGGCAGATGAAAAAGCTATAGGCTAGTTCCGGATTTGAGGGCCATAAATAAAATCACTGAGGATATACATCCAGTAGTGGCAAACCCTTATACTTTGCTGACTAAATTAAAGAATAGTCAAGTCTGGTTTACCGTACTGGATTTAAAAGATGCCTTCTTCTGCCTAGGCTTAGCCACAGAAAGCCAAAACCTATTCGCCTTTGAATGGGAAAATCCCGATTCAGGCAGAAAGACGCAGCTTACGTGGACATTACTACCTCAAGGATTCAAGAATAGCCCCACTATTTTTGGAAACCAATTAGCAAGGGAACTTGAAACATGGATACCTCCGGACACTGAAGGTGCTTTGTTACAATATGTAGATGATCTCTTAATAGCTACCGAGACTAAAGGGAGTTGTATTCAATGGACTATAAGTCGTCTTAATTTTCTGGGTTTAAATGGATATCAAGTCTCTTGACAGAAAGTCCAGCTGGCTCAACAAAGTGTGACCTATCTGGGATTTGACATTTCGGAAGGACAACGAGAACTAGGAACTGAACATAAGGAAGTCATTTGCCGGACTCCAGAACCTCAAATGGTAAAGGAGCTACAAAGCTTTTTAGGAATGACAGGTTGGTGTCGCCTTTGGATTTATAATTATGGACTATTGGTAAAGCCTCTATGTGAATTGATAAAGATTAACCAGTCAAAGTTAGTCTGGACTGGAGAAGCACAAAAAGTCTTTAAACAACTTAAACAAGAATTGATGATTTTGAAATATCAAGCAATATTGGTAGAACAGGACGACGTGGAAATTGTGATAATTCATATTGTGAATCTAGCCTCTTTTCTTAGTGATGCTCCGGCACAAGCTGTGATTCACGATTGTTTAGAAACTCTAGAGACTGTGTATTCCAGCCGACCAGACCTTAAGGAGGAGCCCATGGAAGACGCGGAAGAAACTTGGTTCACGGATGGGAGCAGTTTTGTTACGCAAAGACAACGTAAAGCTGGATATGCTATAACAACTACTCAGCAGGTAATCGAGTCTAAGCCTTTACCCCCTGGAACATCAGCTCAAAAGGCGGAGATAGTTGCTCTCACGAGAGCATTGGAACTGGCAGCGGGAAAAAGGGTAAATATTTGGACAGATTCTAAATATACATTCGGCGTGGTACATGCTCATGGAGCAATTTGGAAAGAACATGGATTGCTGACCGCTCAGTGAAAACACAAAGTATGCTGAAGAAATTTTAAAATTGTTAGAGGCTGTAAAACAACCAGAAAAGGTAGCTATCATGCATTGTCAGGGACACCAAAAGGGGAACACCGATTTTGAAATTGGAAAATCGATTGGCAGAGGCTAAGCAGGCAGCTGAAATAACTGAGGTGAAGGCATTGTCTTTGATACCAGACGGTAAAATCCAAACTATATCCAAATTATACAAAAGAAGACTTAAAATTAATTGAAGATTTGAAAGGTAAAATGAAACCAGATGGATGAGTATATTTAAAAGATAACCCCATAGTAATACCCTCTAGTTTGACATGGCCCATAGTTCTTACAGAACACAATAAAATGCATTGGGGAGCTGGCACACTGCATAAGAGCCTGAGTCAGACATTAGTGGGACGATATGATAAAACAAGTAACTCAACAATGTAGCATTTGCTTACACAATAACCCCAATACCAAGGATAGAATAAAATTTGGAATAATCGGTAAAGGAAATTATTCGGGGCAACAGTGGCAAATTGATTTTTCAGAACTCCCTAGAAAAGGGGGGTATCATTATTTACTGGTTCTGACTGACACGTTTTCAGGAAGGCCTGAAGCCTTTCCCTGTCGAACAACCAAAGCAAGAGAAGTGGTTAAAGTCTTGTTAAATTAAATAATACCATGCTTTGGGATTCTAGTAGCAATGTCTTCTGATAGAGTTTCACATTTTTGTGCACAAGTGGTAGACCAGATAAGTAAGATTCTAAAGATAGATTGGCAACTGCATACTCCTTATAGACCACAGGCAAGTGGACAGGTAGAAAAAATGAACCATTTAATTAAACAATAAATAGCTAAAATTGGATAAGAAGCTAATTTGTCATGGCCTCAATCCCTCCCTTTAGCATTACTTGGAATTAGAGTTAAACCTAGAATAAAAGGAAATTTGAGTCCCTTCAAAATCTTATATGGAAGGCCATAGCAATTTCTATTTAGTGGAGAGGACCTAACGCAGTTAGGATCAGAATATTTATATGCTTATATAACTGAACTTCAGAAACAATTAAATAAAGTACATACATTTGTTTTAGGGACCAGGGCTAGAGGGTTGGATCAACCAATCCACCCCTTTAAGCTCGGGGATTATATATATATAAAGACTTTTTCAGGACAACCCGTGCAGGAAAAATGGAAGGAAAGTGGATGGGACCACACCAAGTATTACTGACAACACACACCGCCATTAAGATTAAGAAGCAAGCAGCTTGGATCCACAATTCAAGGGTGAAGAAGGCCCCGGCGAGGATATGGACCACCACTCCAATTGGACCAACAAAATTACGGTTTTCCAGATCCTAATGATTGCAGGGGTGCGGTTCTCGGATTTGGGGTGGGCAACTTGGGATGAGAACTTACACCTGACCTTAATACAAACAATTTCTCAAGTAACTAATAAGACGAACTGTTGGGTATGCACCCATCTGCCACAGCATGGGAATAAGGGTGTATCGTTAATTGGGATTCCCTTGCCTGCAAACTTATCTTGGACTAATTTGTGGGAAAACACATCTTGGGGTCGAAAATATTAAGCAGTTCTGGAACTAGAAGTGAGTAGCTTCTTGCCGTTAGAATCCTATTATGTGTGTGTACAAAGGTGTAACCCGCCTAAGGGTATAGGAAAACGGCATTGTATGAATACGGATACTACTTATGTGGGAAATCAGACATCTTGTAATTGAACAATTGATATTAGTACGACTAGCGGCTGGGCAAATTCAACCAGCTGGACGGTTCCAGAAGGAAAAGGGTGGTATTGGCTATGCAATGATACAGCCCGTAAGGTCTTGCCTGAGAATTGGAAGGGAACTTGCACTCTTGGAGCGGTAGTCCCCAATATGACAGTACATGATGTAGTGCCTCGAGGTTACTTGAGAAATCATATCCGGAGAATCAGATGAAAAATTAACAATCCATTGGTAGAGAGACACACCCCTTTTCATAGTTTTGTGCGATGGTTTATCCCATGGTTAGGAGTGAGTGAATTGGAAAAGGCAATAGTTAATATTTCTGCAATTATAGAGAAGTTAGAAAACAAAATTCTGGATGCTATAAAGGCTCAACAAGAAGAGATATCTAGTTTATCACAGGTAGTATTCCAAAATCGGATGGCCCTAGACTTGTTACTGGCCACTCAAGGGGGAGTCTGTACAGTAATAAACACAAGTTGTTGTATGTATGTAGATCAGAGTGGAAGGATCTCTACCGACCTGGAAGAAATATGGAAGCAGACCAGGATCCTACATGAGATCAGTAAAGATGATCTTTCATGGAGTTTTAGTGAACTATGGACTAAGTTAACCTCCTGGTTGCCCAATTTCCAATGGTTGAAACAAGTATTCATTGCTCTAATCGTATTAGTAGTGTTAGGAATATTTGTGTGCATGTTGTTTAGATGCCTGCTTTGTTGTGTTACTGTAAATAAAGAAAGTATCTGATGCAAAAGAATTTGCATGGGAAAAGAAAAGGGGGGATTGATTAAGGAGGTATTGGGGAGGCAAGGACAATCCCCAGACAAGGACTGTATATCTCGAAACAAGACACTGGAACTCATGATAAGGAAGCGGCAGGCGGACAGAGAAACGAATGTAAGGACTATAACTCTCGAAACTGGACATTGGAATTCATTATAAAGATACAACAAACGGGAGAATTGGCAACAACCAGCTCTTGCAATTAAGAAACATGCCAATTCAGCAGATTCCTGACCAAAGGTGAAAAGTACACTGTGAGGAAGACTCGGGGTCTTCCTCCCAAAGACCCCTGCCCACGTCCCAAAGACCCCTGCCCACAATTCTTGGAAGGCTCTGCGCAGGCGCAAGGTGCCAAAAGGCTAATTAGCATGAGAAGCGAGGGAAGGCGGGGATAGGTAATGCATATGTATAGGTGCTTGTAGAATATTGATAGATTGATTGTATAAATTCAAGACTGCTTTCTGCTTTGGGTATGCACGATAGGTGGAGAGATCCCCCGTGCATCCAGCGCTGCAATAAAGAATATACCACTTAAAGGAATTTCGGCTTCGATCTTTGAATCAATTTGGCGACCCAGATGGGACAACCTCTCTGCCGGACTGCAGGACCTGCTGGGAACAGGACTCCCTAGGGTACCCCCGGGATTTCCCGGAGGGACTCCTCGACTCACCGGATCACTGCGGAGGCAGACAAGGACCCCATCATTGTAAGTGAGTATATTCTTTATTCTGGTTTGGTTTTCTGGTAGACCGGTCATCTGGAACTGTCTGTAAGTCAGAAGGTGATCTTCTGCGAGGCAGTGTTTGGTATATACTTTGTGGTTAGCACCATAAGTACATGTTTGGGGACCTTAAGGAAGGAGCTCGCTTTAAGGTCCATCTGGAATTGTGTTGTCTATTTCGGTTTTCTGACTCATGGAGTATGGTATTTAACTCTGGTTATTGTTACTGCGATTTTGGCTATTTTCCTGGTGGTAATAGTAGGTTCGTGGCATTGTTATAAGAAAGATATCGTTACGGTGTTACACAGTTCGGTTTTCTGACTAATCGCATGTGGAATTTGACTCTGACTATTGTTACTGTGATTTTGGCAATATTGCTGGTAATAGTAGTTTTGTGGCATCGCTACTGAAAGATATTGCGTGCCCGTATTTTTGTGAGTGATACGTTTTGTGATACGCTTTTGTAAGTAACGTGTGTATTCTGAAAGTGTAAACTGGAAACTGGGGGGGGCAAACAAGCAGTGAAATTTTAAAGAAAAGTGTGTTAGGATGTGTTTTAAGTCACTGGAAGGATATTGGAGGATCTGCCGGTGGAAGTGTGAACAGGAAAACATTGATAAAATATCGTAATCAGTGGTGGCCGCTTTATAAGCTGGAATGTGGAGAAAAGTGGTCCCTAAATGGAACTTTAAACTATAATATTTTGCTACAGTTAATGTTGTTTTTTGAGAAGCAGAACAGGATGAAATGTTGTATACTGATGTTTCAGCATCTTGGTGGGAAAAGGTAGGGAATTAAGTTGGCCCCTGACTGAACCTTTGATGTTGGCATTAGAGAAGTACAGGCTGGAGAAAGATAAAGGAAGTGTTAAAAGGGTTGTTGAAAGTGTTAAAGGTGTTTGAAGTTGAATGAGCAGGGAAAGAGGATGTAGGAATGTTAATAGTTCTGCCTCTGCCCGAGGCAGAGATCTTAAAATCATGGGTGTTAGCCCTTTAGGGCAAAGGGACCATGATCGGTCCGAGAGAGTTGTCACAGAAACAGAAAAGAGGTACACTCTTAAAACAACCTGAGTTCATGTGCGAGCTCAGATTGCTGATGGGACCGTTCAGGGAACTGTGGACAATTGCATTCCCCTGACCGACCCCCACTAAGACCCGAATCATCCTGAAAATCATGAACGGTTAAGTAAATACTAAAACCTGGATGAATTGGGAATTGAGAATATGCTTCCAACAAGGTCTAAAAGAAAGCCCTATGGAATTTTTGGACCAACTCTGAAATGTAATGAAAATAAATAAATAAATAAATAAATAAATAAATAAATAAAACAAAACGGTTTGGACCTGGCTTTGGAGGACAAATTGACTAGCCTTTTCCTAGGGTAATCAACCCCTGATTTCAACAGGAATAACGGGGACCTGGGGAATCTACCCTAGCGGATCCTCCACTGGTTATAATGAAGCTAGGGGAGGAATGGAAGTGAAATTTCTTATTGCTATGGGGCAACGTATTCAGTTCTAAATCAAGCATTAATGCCTTCACAGAATTATTATGTTAGGGTAAAAGGTGTGTCGTGGTTTAACCCGGCCGGCAGCTAAACACCACGCAGCTGTTCGCTCCCCCTCCCCCTCCCTCTCTGGGACGGGGGAGAGAAATGGAAAGTGAAGCCTGTTTGTTGAGATAAAGACAGTTTAATAAGACAAAATAATAATAATAATAATAATAATAATTAATAATAATAATAATAATAATAATAATAATAACAATAACAATAATAATAATACAATGATGATAATAGTACCACTACTAATAATGTGTACAAACAAGTGATGCACAATGCAATTGCTCACCACCCGCTGACCGATGCCCAGCCTAACCCCGAGCAGTCCGGCCCCCTCCCCCTGGCTAGCCACCCCTATGTATTGTTTAGCCTGACGTCAGATGCTATGGAATACCCCTTTGGCTAGTTTGGGTCACCTGTCCTGGGTCTGTCCCCTCCCAGCTCTTACTGCACCCCCAGCCTGCCTGTTGGCAGGACAGAGCAAGAAGCTGAGATGTCCTTGGCTTGGTATAAGCATTGCTCTGCAACAATTGAAACATCGGGGTGTTATCAGCACTCTTCTCATCCTAAGCCAAAACATAGCATTCTCCCAGCTATTAGGAAGAAAATTAACTCTGTTCTAACTGAAACCAGGACAAGGTGTAACCGAAAAGGCTTATTTTTGTGAACCTTTGAAGTACAAATTAGGGAAACAATGGGGCATACACAGATTTTTATCTATGCCTAGCTCCTCATGGGCACTCTTAGGTAGAGATTTATTAGAGCAAGTAGGAGCAGAAATTGTCTTTGAAAAAGGGAAAATGGAATTAAGAACAGGAGAAGAACAACGAATAAATGTGTTAAGCTTGGCACTAATACAAACTGACCCTAAAAGTGAAATACCTTTAGAGATCACAGATCAAGTATGTCCAGGAGTTTGGGCTACCGAAGTCCCTGGAAGAGCTAAAAATGTGACCTTAATAATTATTAAATTAAAGTCAGGAGAGAAACCCGTTAAGGTTAAGTAATATCCTTTGAGGATAGAAGATAGGAAAGGAATTAAAGAGATAATTGATCAATTTTTACAGTATGGATTATTGATTGAATGTGAATCAGAATCCAATGCACCCATATTGCCAATTAAAAAGGCAGATGAAAAAGCTATAGGCTAGTTCCGGATTTGAGGGCCATAAATAAAATCACTGAGGATATACATCCAGTAGTGGCAAACCCTTATACTTTGCTGACTAAATTAAAGAATAGTCAAGTCTGGTTTACCGTACTGGATTTAAAAGATGCCTTCTTCTGCCTAGGCTTAGCCACAGAAAGCCAAAACCTATTCGCCTTTGAATGGGAAAATCCCGATTCAGGCAGAAAGACGCAGCTTACGTGGACATTACTACCTCAAGGATTCAAGAATAGCCCCACTATTTTTGGAAACCAATTAGCAAGGGAACTCGAAACATGGATACCTCCGGACACTGAAGGTGCTTTGTTACAATATGTAGATGATCTCTTAATAGCTACCGAGACTAAAGGGAGTTGTATTCAATGGACTATAAGTCGTCTTAATTTTCTGGGTTTAAATGGATATCAAGTCTCTTGACAGAAAGTCCAGCTGGCTCAACAAAGTGTGACCTATCTGGGATTTGACATTTCGGAAGGACAACGAGAACTAGGAACTGAACATAAGGAAGTCATTTGCCGGACTCCAGAACCTCAAATGGTAAAGGAGCTACAAAGCTTTTTAGGAATGACAGGTTGGTGTCGCCTTTGGATTTATAATTATGGACTATTGGTAAAGCCTCTATGTGAATTGATAAAGATTAACCAGTCAAAGTTAGTCTGGACTGGAGAAGCACAAAAAGTCTTTAAACAACTTAAACAAGAATTGATGATTTTGAAATATCAAGCAATATTGGTAGAACAGGACGACGTGGAAATTGTGATAATTCATATTGTGAATCTAGCCTCTTTTCTTAGTGATGCTCCGGCACAAGCTGTGATTCACGATTGTTTAGAAACTCTAGAGACTGTGTATTCCAGCCGACCAGACCTTAAGGAGGAGCCCATGGAAGACGCGGAAGAAACTTGGTTCACGGATGGGAGCAGTTTTGTTACGCAAAGACAACGTAAAGCTGGATATGCTATAACAACTACTCAGCAGGTAATCGAGTCTAAGCCTTTACCCCCTGGAACATCAGCTCAAAAGGCGGAGATAGTTGCTCTCACGAGAGCATTGGAACTGGCAGCGGGAAAAAGGGTAAATATTTGGACAGATTCTAAATATACATTCGGCGTGGTACATGCTCATGGAGCAATTTGGAAAGAACATGGATTGCTGACCGCTCAGTGAAAACACAAAGTATGCTGAAGAAATTTTAAAATTGTTAGAGGCTGTAAAACAACCAGAAAAGGTAGCTATCATGCATTGTCAGGGACACCAAAAGGGGAACACCGATTTTGAAATTGGAAAATCGATTGGCAGAGGCTAAGCAGGCAGCTGAAATAACTGAGGTGAAGGCATTGTCTTTGATACCAGACGGTAAAATCCAAACTATATCCAAATTATACAAAAGAAGACTTAAAATTAATTGAAGATTTGAAAGGTAAAATGAAACCAGATGGATGAGTATATTTAAAAGATAACCCCATAGTAATACCCTCTAGTTTGACATGGCCCATAGTTCTTACAGAACACAATAAAACGCACTGGGGAGCTGGCACACTGCATAAGAGCCTGAGTCAGACATTAGTGGGACGATATGATAAAACAAGTAACTCAACAATGTAGCATTTGCTTACACAATAACCCCAATACCAAGGATAGAATAAAATTTGGAATAATCGGTAAAGGAAATTATTCGGGGCAACAGTGGCAAATTGATTTTTCAGAACTCCCTAGAAAAGGGGGGTATCATTATTTACTGGTTCTGACTGACACGTTTTCAGGAAGGCCTGAAGCCTTTCCCTGTCGAACAACCAAAGCAAGAGAAGTGGTTAAAGTCTTGTTAAATGAAATAATACCATGCTTTGGGATTCTAGTAGCAATGTCTTCTGATAGAGTTTCACATTTTTGTGCACAAGTGGTAGAACAGATAAGTAAGATTCTAAAGATAGATTGGCAACTGCATACTCCTTATAGACCACAGGCAAGTGGACAGGTAGAAAAAATGAACCATTTAATTAAACAATAAATAGCTAAAATTGGATAAGAAGCTAATTTGTCATGGCCTCAATCCCTCCCTTTAGCATTACTTGGAATTAGAGTTAAACCTAGAATAAAAGGAAATTTGAGTCCCTTCAAAATCTTATATGGAAGGCCATAGCAATTTCTATTTAGTGGAGAGGACCTAACGCAGTTAGGATCAGAATATTTATATGCTTATATAACTGAACTTCAGAAACAATTAAATAAAGTACATACATTTGTTTTAGGGACCAGGGCTAGAGGGTTGGATCAACCAATCCACCCCTTTAAGCTCGGGGATTATATATATATAAAGACTTTTTCAGGACAACCCGTGCAGGAAAAATGGAAGGAAAGTGGATGGGACCACACCAAGTATTACTGACAACACACACCGCCATTAAGATTAAGAAGCAAGCAGCTTGGATCCACAATTCAAGGGTGAAGAAGGCCCCGGCGAGGATATGGACCACCACTCCAATTGGACCAACAAAATTACGGTTTTCCAGATCCTAATGATTGCAGGGGTGCGGTTCTCGGATTTGGGGTGGGCAACTTGGGATGAGAACTTACACCTGACCTTAATACAAACAATTTCTCAAGTAACTAATAAGACGAACTGTTGGGTATGCACCCATCTGCCACAGCATGGGAATAAGGGTGTATCGTTAATTGGGATTCCCTTGCCTGCAAACTTATCTTGGACTAATTTGTGGGAAAACACATCTTGGGGTCGAAAATATTAAGCAGTTCTGGAACTAGAAGTGAGTAGCTTCTTGCCGTTAGAATCCTATTATGTGTGTGTACAAAGGTGTAACCCGCCTAAGGGTATAGGAAAACAGCATTGTATGAATACGGATACTACTTATGTGGGAAATCAGACATCTTGTAATTGAACAATTGATATTAGTACGACTAGCGGCTGGGCAAATTCAACCAGCTGGACGGTTCCAGAAGGAAAAGGGTGGTATTGGCTATGCAATGATACAGCCCGTAAGGTCTTGCCTGAGAATTGGAAGGGAACTTGCACTCTTGGAGCGGTAGTCCCCAATATGACAGTACATGATGTAGTGCCTCGAGGTTACTTGAGAAATCATATCCGGAGAATCAGATGAAAAATTAACAATCCATTGGTAGAGAGACACACCCCTTTTCATAGTTTTGTGCGATGGTTTATCCCATGGTTAGGAGTGAGTGAATTGGAAAAGGCAATAGTTAATATTTCTGCAATTATAGAGAAGTTAGAAAACAAAATTCTGGATGCTATAAAGGCTCAACAAGAAGAGATATCTAGTTTATCACAGGTAGTATTCCAAAATCGGATGGCCCTAGACTTGTTACTGGCCACTCAAGGGGGAGTCTGTACAGTAATAAACACAAGTTGTTGTATGTATGTAGATCAGAGTGGAAGGATCTCTACCGACCTGGAAGAAATATGGAAGCAGACCAGGATCCTACATGAGATCAGTAAAGATGATCTTTCATGGAGTTTTAGTGAACTATGGACTAAGTTAACCTCCTGGTTGCCCAATTTCCAATGGTTGAAACAAGTATTCATTGCTCTAATCGTATTAGTAGTGTTAGGAATATTTGTGTGCATGTTGTTTAGATGCCTGCTTTGTTGTGTTACTGTAAATAAAGAAAGTATCTGATGCAAAAGAATTTGCATGGGAAAAGAAAAGGGGGGATTGATTAAGGAGGTATTGGGGAGGCAAGGACAATCCCCAGACAAGGACTGTATATCTCGAAACAAGACACTGGAACTCATGATAAGGAAGCGGCAGGCGGACAGAGAAACGAATGTAAGGACTATAACTCTCGAAACTGGACATTGGAATTCATTATAAAGATACAACAAACGGGAGAATTGGCAACAACCAGCTCTTGCAATTAAGAAACATGCCAATTCAGCAGATTCCTGACCAAAGGTGAAAAGTACACTGTGAGGAAGACTCGGGGTCTTCCTCCCAAAGACCCCTGCCCACGTCCCAAAGACCCCTGCCCACAATTCTTGGAAGGCTCTGCGCAGGCGCAAGGTGCCAAAAGGCTAATTAGCATGAGAAGCGAGGGAAGGCGGGGATAGGTAATGCATATGTATAGGTGCTTGTAGAATATTGATAGATTGATTGTATAAATTCAAGACTGCTTTCTGCTTTGAGTATGCACGATAGGTGGAGAGATCCCCCGTGCATCCAGCGCTGCAATAAAGAATATACCACTTAAAGGAATTTCGGCTTCGATCTTTGAATCAATTTGGCGACCCAGATGGGACAACCTCTCTGCCGGACTGCAGGACCTGCTGGGAACAGGACTCCCTAGGGTACCCCCGGGATTTCCCGGAGGGACTCCTCGACTCACCGGATCACTGCGGAGGCAGACAAGGACCCCATCATTGTAAGTGAGTATATTCTTTATTCTGGTTTGGTTTTCTGGTAGACCGGTCATCTGGAACTGTCTGTAAGTCAGAAGGTGATCTTCTGCGAGGCAGTGTTTGGTATATACTTTGTGGTTAGCACCATAAGTACATGTTTGGGGACCTTAAGGAAGGAGCTCGCTTTAAGGTCCATCTGGAATTGTGTTGTCTATTTCGGTTTTCTGACTCATGGAGTATGGTATTTAACTCTGGTTATTGTTACTGCGATTTTGGCTATTTTCCTGGTGGTAATAGTAGGTTCGTGGCATTGTTATAAGAAAGATATCGTTACGGTGTTACACAGTTCGGTTTTCTGACTTATCGCATGTGGAATTTGACTCTGACTATTGTTACTGTGATTTTGGCAATATTGCTGGTAATAGTAGTTTTGTGGCATCGCTACTGAAAGATATTGCGTGCCCGTATTTTTGTGAGTGATACGTTTTGTGATACGCTTTTGTAAGTAACGTGTGTATTCTGAAAGTGTAAACTGGAAACTGGGGGGGGCAAACAAGCAGTGAAATTTTAAAGAAAAGTGTGTTAGGATGTGTTTTAAGTCACTGGAAGGATATTGGAGGATCTGCCGGTGGAAGTGTGAACAGGAAAACATTGATAAAATATCGTAATCAGTGGTGGCCGCTTTATAAGCCGGAATGTGGAGAAAAGTGGCCCCTAAATGGAACTTTAAACTATAATATTTTGCTACAGTTAATGTTGTTTTTTGAGAAGCAGAACAGGATGAAATGTTGTATACTGATGTTTCAGCATCTTGGTGGGAAAAGGTAGGGAATTAAGTTGGCCCCTGACTGAACCTTTGATGTTGGCATTAGAGAAGTACAGGCTGGAGAAAGATAAAGGAAGTGTTAAAAGGGTTGTTGAAAGTGTTAAAGGTGTTTGAAGTTGAATGAGCAGGGAAAGAGGATGTAGGAATGTTAATAGTTCTGCCTCTGCCCGAGGCAGAGATCTTAAAATCATGGGTGTTAGCCCTTTAGGGCAAAGGGACCATGATCGGTCCGAGAGAGTTGTCACAGAAACAGAAAAGAGGTACACTCTTAAAACAACCTGAGTTCATGTGCGAGCTCAGATTGCTGATGGGACCGTTCAGGGAACTGTGGACAACTGCATTCCCCTGACCGACCCCCACTAAGACCCGAATCATCCTGAAAATCATGAACGGTTAAGTAAATACTAAAACCTGGATGAATTGGGAATTGAGAATATGCTTCCAACAAGGTCTAAAAGAAAGCCCTATGGAATTTTTGGACCAACTCTGAAATGTAATGAAAATAAATAAATAAATAAATAAAACAAACAAAACGGTTTGGACCTGGCTTTGGAGGACAAATTGACTAGCCTTTTCCTAGGGTAATCAACCCCTGATTTCAACAGGAATAACGGGGACCTGCGGAATCTACCCTAGCGGATCCTCCACTGGTTATAATGAAGCTAGGGGAGGAATGGAAGTGAAATTTCTTATTGCTATGGGGCAACGTATTCAGTTCTAAATCAAGCATTAATGCCTTCACAGAATTATTATGTTAGGGTAAAAGGTGTGTCGTGGTTTAACCCGGCCGGCAGCTAAACACCACGCAGCTGTTCGCTCCCCCTCCCCCTCCCTCTCTGGGATGGGGGAGAGAAATGGAAAGTGAAGCCTGTGAGTTGAGATAAAGACAGTTTAATAAGACAAAATAATAATAATAATAATAATAATAATAATAATACAATGATGATAATAGTACCACTACTAATAATGTGTACAAACAAGTGATGCACAATGCAATTGCTCACCACCCGCTGACCGATGCCCAGCCTAACCCCGAGCAGTCCGGCCCCCTCCCCCTGGCTAGCCACCCCTATGTATTGTTTAGCCTGACGTCAGATGCTATGGAATACCCCTTTGGCTAGTTTGGGTCACCTGTCCTGGGTCTGTCCCCTCCCAGCTCTTACTGCACCCCCAGCCTGCCTGTTGGCAGGACAGAGCAAGAAGCTGAGATGTCCTTGGCTTGGTATAAGCATTGCTCTGCAACAATTGAAACATCGGGGTGTTATCAGCACTCTTCTCATCCTAAGCCAAAACATAGCATTCTCCCAGCTACTAGGAAGAAAATTAACTCTGTTCTAACTGAAACCAGGACAAGGTGTAACCAAAAAGGCTTATTTTTGTGAACCTTTGAAGTACAAATTAGGGAAACAATGGGGCATACACAGATTTTTATCTATGCCTAGCTCCTCATGGGCACTCTTAGGTAGAGATTTATTAGAGCAAGTAGGAGCAGAAATTGTCTTTGAAAAAGGGAAAATGGAATTAAGAACAGGAGAAGAACAACGAATAAATGTGTTAAGCTTGGCACTAATACAAACTGACCCTAAAAGTGAAATACCTTTAGAGATCACAGATCAAGTATGTCCAGGAGTTTGGGCTACCGAAGTCCCTGGAAGAGCTAAAAATGTGACCTTAATAATTATTAAATTAAAGCCAGGAGAGAAACCCGTTAAGGTTAAGTAATATCCTTTGAGGACAGAAGATAGGAAAGGAATTAAAGAGATAATTGATCAATTTTTACAGTATGGATTATTGATTGAATGCGAATCAGAATCCAATGCACCCATATTGCCAATTAAAAAGGCAGATGAAAAAGCTATAGGCTAGTTCAGGATTTGAGGGCCATAAATAAAATCACTGAGGATATACATCCAGTAGTGGCAAACCCTTATACTTTGCTGACTAAATTAAAGAATAGTCAAGTCTGGTTTACCGTACTGGATTTAAAAGATGCCTTCTTCTGCCTAGGCTTAGCCACAGAAAGCCAAAACCTATTCGCCTTTGAATGGGAAAATCCCGATTCAGGCAGAAAGACGCAGCTTACGTGGACATTACTACCTCAAGGATTCAAGAATAGCCCCACTAATTTTGGAAACCAATTAGCAAGGGAACTCGAAACATGGATACCTCCGGACACTGAAGGTGCTTTGTTACAATATGTAGATGATCTCTTAATAGCTACCGAGACTAAAGGGAGTTGGATTCAATGGACTATAAGTCGTCTTAATTTTCTGGGTTTAAATGGATATCAAGTCTCTTGACAGAAAGTCCAGCTGGCTCAACAAAGTGTGACCTATCTGGGATTTGACATTTCGGAAGGACAACGAGAACTAGGAACTGAACATAAGGAAGTCATTTGCCGGACTCCAGAACCTCAAATGGTAAAGGAGCTACAAAGCTTTTTAGGAATGACAGGTTGGTGTCGCCTTTGGATTTATAATTATGGACTATTGGTAAAGCCTCTATGTGAATTGATAAAGATTAACCAGTCAAAGTTAGTCTGGACTGGAGAAGCACAAAAAGTCTTTAAACAACTTAAACAAGAATTGATGATTTTGAAATATCAAGCAATATTGGTAGAACAGGACGACGTGGAAATTGTGATAATTCATATTGTGAATCTAGCCTCTTTTCTTAGTGATGCTCCGGCACAAGCTGTGATTCACGATTGTTTAGAAACTCTAGAGACTGTGTATTCCAGCCTACCAGACCTTAAGGAGGAGCTCATGGAAGACGCGGAAGAAACTTGGTTCACGGATGGGAGCAGTTTTGTTACGCAAAGGCAACGTAAAGCTGGATATGCTATAACAACTACTCAGCAGGTAATCGAGTCTAAGCCTTTACCCCCTGGAACATCAGCTCAAAAGGCGGAGATAGTTGCTCTCACGAGAGCATTGGAACTGGCAGCGGGAAAAAGGGTAAATATTTGGACAGATTCTAAATATACATTCGGCGTGGTACATGCTCATGGAGCAATTTGGAAAGAACATGGATTGCTGACCGCTCAGTGAAAACACAAAGTATGCTGAAGAAATTTTAAAATTGTTAGAGGCTGTAAAACAACCAGAAAAGGTAGCTATCATGCATTGTCAGGGACACCAAAAGGGGAACACCGATTTTGAAATTGGAAAATCGATTGGCAGAGGCTAAGCAGGCAGCTGAAATAACTGAGGTGAAGGCATTGTCTTTGATACCAGACGGTAAAATCCAAACTATATCCAAATTATACAAAAGAAGACTTAAAATTAATTGAAGACTTGAAAGGTAAAATGAAACCAGATGGATGAGTATATTTAAAAGATAACCCCATAGTAATACCCTCTAGTTTGACATGGCCCATAGTTCTTACAGAACACAATAAAACGCATTGGGGAGCTGGCACACTGCATAAGAGCCTGAGTCAGACATTAGTGGGACGATATGATAAAACAAGTAACTCAACAATGTAGCATTTGCTTACACAATACCAAGGATAGAATAAAATTTGGAATAATCGGTAAAGGAAATTATTCGGGGCAACAGTGGCAAATTGATTTTTCAGAACTCCCTAGAAAAGGGGGGTATCATTATTTACTGGTTCTGACTGACACGTTTTCAGGAAGGCCTGAAGCCTTTCCCTGTCGAACAACCAAAGCAAGAGAAGTGGTTAAAGTCTTGTTAAATGAAATAATACCATGCTTTGGGATTCTAGTAGCAATGTCTTCTGATAGAGTTTCACATTTTTGTGCACAAGTGGTAGACCAGATAAGTAAGATTCTAAAGATAGATTGGCAACTGCATACTCCTTATAGACCACAGGCAAGTGGACAGGTAGAAAAAATGAACCATTTAATTAAACAATAAATAGCTAAAATTGGATAAGAAGCTAATTTGTCATGGCCTCAATCCCTCCCTTTAGCATTACTTGGAATTAGAGTTAAACCTAGAATAAAAGGGAATTTGAGTCCCTTCAAAATCTTATATGGAAGGCCATAGCAATTTCTATTTAGTGGAGAGGACCTAACGCAGTTAGGATCAGAATATTTATATGCTTATATAACTGAACTTCAGAAACAATTAAATAAAGTACATACATTTGTTTTAGGGACCAGGGCTAGAGGGTTGGATCAACCAATCCACCCCTTTAAGCTCGGGGATTATATATATATAAAGACTTTTTCAGGACAACCCGTGCAGGAAAAATGGAAGGAAAGTGGATGGGACCACACCAAGTATTACTGACAACACACACCGCCATTAAGATTAAGAAGCAAGCAGCTTGGATCCACAATTCAAGGGTGAAGAAGGCCCCGGCGAGGATATGGACCACCACTCCAATTGGACCAACAAAATTACGGTTTTCCAGATCCTAATGATTGCAGGGGTGCGGTTCTCGGATTTGGGGTGGGCAACTTGGGATGAGAACTTACACCTGACCTTAATACAAACAATTTCTCAAGTAACTAATAAGACGAACTGTTGGGTATGCACCCATCTGCCACAGCATGGGAATAAGGGTGTATCGTTAATTGGGATTCCCTTGCCTGCAAACTTATCTTGGACTAATTTGTGGGAAAACACATCTTGGGGTCGAAAATATTAAGCAGTTTTGGAACTAGAAGTGAGTAGCTTCATGCCGTTAGAATCCTATTATGTATGTGTACAAAGGTGTAACCCGCCTAAGGGTATAGGAAAACAGCATTGTATGAATACGGATACTACTTATGTGGGAAATCAGACATCTTGTAATTGAACAATTGATATTAGTACGACTAGCGGCTGGGCAAATTCAACCAGCTGGATGGTTCCAGAAGGAAAAGGGTGGTATTGGCTATGCAATGATACAGCCCGTAAGGTCTTGCCTGAGAATTGGAAGGGAACTTGCACTCTTGGAGCGGTAGTCCCCAATATGACAGTACATGATGTAGTGCCTCGAGGTTACTTGAGAAATCATATCCGGAGAATCAGATGAAAAATTAACAATCCATTGGTAGAGAGACACACCCCTTTTCATAGTTTTGTGCGATGGTTTATCCCATGGTTAGGAGTGAGTGAATTGGAAAAGGCAATAGTTAATATTTCTGCAATTATAGAGAAGTTAGAAAACAAAATTCTGGATGCTATAAAGGCTCAACAAGAAGAGATATCTAGTTTATCACAGGTAGTATTCCAAAATCGGATGGCCCTAGACTTGTTACTGGCCACTCAAGGGGGAGTCTGTACAGTAATAAACACAAGTTGTTGTATGTATGTAGATCAGAGTGGAAGGATCTCTACCGACCTGGAAGAAATATGGAAGCAGACCAGGATCCTACATGAGATCAGTAAAGATGATCTTTCATGGAGTTTTAGTGAACTATGGACTAAGTTAACCTCCTGGTTGCCCAATTTCCAATGGTTGAAACAAGTATTCATTGCTCTAATCGTATTAGTAGTGTTAGGAATATTTGTGTGCATGTTGTTTAGATGCCTGCTTTGTTGTGTTACTGTAAATAAAGAAAGTATCTGATGCAAAAGAATTTGCATGGGAAAAGAAAAGGGGGGATTGATTAAGGAGGTATTGGGGAGGCAAGGACAATCCCCAGACAAGGACTGTATATCTCGAAACAAGACACTGGAACTCATGATAAGGAAGCGGCAGGCGGACAGAGAAACGAATGTAAGGACTATAACTCTCTAAACTGGACATTGGAATTCATTATAAAGATACAACAAACGGGAGAATTGGCAACAACCAGCTCTTGCAATTAAGAAACATGCCAATTCAGCAGATTCCTGACCAAAGGTGAAAAGTACACTGTGAGGAAGACTCGGGGTCTTCCTCCCAAAGACCCCTGCCCACGTCCCAAAGACCCCTGCCCACAATTCTTGGAAGGCTCTGCGCAGGCGCAAGGTGCCAAAAGGCTAATTAGCATGAGAAGCGAGGGAAGGCGGGGATAGGTAATGCATATGTATAGGTGCTTGTAGAATATTGATAGATTGATTGTATAAATTCAAGACTGCTTTCTGCTTTGGGTATGCACGATAGGTGGAGAGATCCCCTGTGCATCCAGCGCTGCAATAAAGAATATACCACTTAAAGGAATTTCGGCTTCGATCTTTGAATCAATTTGGCGACCCAGATGGGACAACCTCTCTGCCGGACTGCAGGACCTGCTGGGAACAGGACTCCCTAGGGTACCCCCGGGATTTCCCGGAGGGACTCCTCGACTCACCGGATCACTGCGGAGGCAGACAAGGACCCCATCATTGTAAGTGAGTATATTCTTTATTCTGGTTTGGTTTTCTGGTAGACTGGTCATCTGGAACTGTCTGTAAGTCAGAAGGTGATCTTCTGCGAGGCAGTGTTTGGTATATACTTTGTGGTTAGCACCATAAGTACATGTTTGGGGACCTTAAGGAAGGAGCTCGCTTTAAGGTCCATCTGGAATTGTGTTGTCTATTTCGGTTTTCTGACTCATGGAGTATGGTATTTAACTCTGGTTATTGTTACTGCGATTTTGGCTATTTTCCTGGTGGTAATAGTAGGTTCGTGGCATTGTTATAAGAAAGATATCGTTACGGTGTTACACAGTTCGGTTTTCTGACTAATCGCATGTGGAATTTGACTCTGACTATTGTTACTGTGATTTTGGCAATATTGCTGGTAATAGTAGTTTTGTGACATCGCTACTGAAAGATATTGCGTGCCCGTAGTTTTGTGAGTGATACGTTTTGTGATACGCTTTTGTAAGTAACGTGTGTATTCTGAAAGTGTAAACTGGAAACTGGGGGGGGCAAACAAGCAGTGAAATTTTAAAGAAAAGTGTGTTAGGATGTGTTTTAAGTCACTGGAAGGATATTGGAGGATCTGCCGGTGGAAGTGTGAACAGGAAAACATTGATAAAATATCGTAATCAGTGGTGGCCGCTTTATAAGCTGGAATGTGGAGAAAAGTGGCCCCTAAATGGAACTTTAAACTATAATATTTTGCTACAGTTAATGTTGTTTTTTGAGAAGCAGAACAGGATGAAATGTTGTATACTGATGTTTCAGCATCTTGGTGGGAAAAGGTAGGGAATTAAGTTGGCCCCTGACTGAACCTTTGATGTTGGCATTAGAGAAGTACAGGCTGGAGAAAGATAAAGGAAGTGTTAAAAGGGTTGTTGAAAGTGTTAAAGGTGTTTGAAGTTGAATGAGCAGGGAAAGAGGATGTAGGAATGTTAATAGTTCTGCCTCTGCCCGAGGCAGAGATCTTAAAATCATGGGTGTTAGCCCTTTAGGGCAAAGGGACCATGATCGGTCCGAGAGAGTTGTCACAGAAACAGAAAAGAGGTACACTCTTAAAACAACCTGAGTTCATGTGCGAGCTCAGATTGCTGATGGGACCGTTCAGGGAACTGTGGACAACTGCATTCCCCTGACCGACCCCCACTAAGACCCGAATCATCCTGAAAATCATGAACGGTTAAGTAAATACTAAAACCTGGATGAATTGGGAATTGAGAATATGCTTCCAACAAGGTCTAAAAGAAAGCCCTATGGAATTTTTGGACCAACTCTGAAATGTAATGAAAATAAATAAATAAATAAATAAATAAAACAAAACGGTTTGGACCTGGCTTTGGAGGACAAATTGACTAGCCTTTTCCTAGGGTAATCAACCCCTGATTTCAACAGGAATAACGGGGACCTGGGGAATCTACCCTAGCGGATCCTCCACTGGTTATAATGAAGCTAGGGGAGGAATGGAAGTGAAATTTCTTATTGCTATGGGGCAACGTATTCAGTTCTAAATCAAGCATTAATGCCTTCACAGAATTATTATGTTAGGGTAAAAGGTGTGTCGTGGTTTAACCCGGCCGGCAGCTAAACACCACGCAGCTGTTCGCTCCCCCTCCCCCTCCCTCTCTGGGATGGGGGAGAGAAATGGAAAGTGAAGCCTGTGAGTTGAGATAAAGACAGTTAAATAAGACAAAATAATAATAATAATAATAATAATAATAATACAATGATGATAATAGTACCACTACTAATAATGTGTACAAACAAGTGATGCACAATGCAATTGCTCACCACCCGCTGACCGATGCCCAGCCTAACCCCGAGCAGTCCGGCCCCCTCCCCCTGGCTAGCCACCCCTATGTATTGTTTAGCCTGACGTCAGATGCTATGGAATACCCCTTTGGCTAGTTTGGGTCACCTGTCCTGGGTCTGTCCCCTCCCAGCTCTTACTGCACCCCCAGCCTGCCTGTTGGCAGGACAGAGCAAGAAGCTGAGATGTCCTTGGCTTGGTATAAGCATTGCTCTGCAACAATTGAAACATCGGGGTGTTATCAGCACTCTTCTCATCCTAAGCCAAAACATAGCATTCTCCCAGCTACTAGGAAGAAAATTAACTCTGTTCTAACTGAAACCAGGACAAGGTGTAACCAAAAAGGCTTATTTTTGTAAACCTTTGAAGTACAAATTAGGGAAACAATGGGGCATACACAGATTTTTATCTATGCCTAGCTCCTCATGGGCACTCTTAGGTAGAGATTTATTAGAGCAAGTAGGAGCAGAAATTGTCTTTGAAAAAGGGAAAATGGAATTAAGAACAGGAGAAGAACAACTAATAAATGTGTTAAGCTTGGCACTAATACAAACTGACCCTAAAAGTGAAATACCTTTAGAGATCACAGATCAAGTATGTCCAGGAGTTTGGGCTACCGAAGTCCCTGGAAGAGCTAAAAATGTGACCTTAATAATTATTAAATTAAAGCCAGGAGAGAAACCCGTTAAGGTTAAGTAATATCCTTTGAGGACAGAAGATAGGAAAGGAATTAAAGAGATAATTGATCAATTTTTACAGTATGGATTATTGATTGAATGCGAATCAGAATCCAATGCACCCATATTGCCAATTAAAAAGGCAGATGAAAAAGCTATAGGCTAGTTCAGGATTTGAGGGCCATAAATAAAATCACTGAGGATATACATCCAGTAGTGGCAAACCCTTATACTTTGCTGACTAAATTAAAGAATAGTCAAGTCTGGTTTACCGTACTGGATTTAAAAGATGCCTTCTTCTGCCTAGGCTTAGCCACAGAAAGCCAAAACCTATTCGCCTTTGAATGGGAAAATCCCGATTCAGGCAGAAAGACGCAGCTTACGTGGACATTACTACCTCAAGGATTCAAGAATAGCCCCACTAATTTTGGAAACCAATTAGCAAGGGAACTCGAAACATGGATACCTCCGGACACTGAAGGTGCTTTGTTACAATATGTAGATGATCTCTTAATAGCTACCGAGACTAAAGGGAGTTGGATTCAATGGACTATAAGTCGTCTTAATTTTCTGGGTTTAAATGGATATCAAGTCTCTTGACAGAAAGTCCAGCTGGCTCAACAAAGTGTGACCTATCTGGGATTTGACATTTCGGAAGGACAACGAGAACTAGGAACTGAACATAAGGAAGTCATTTGCCGGACTCCAGAACCTCAAATGGTAAAGGAGCTACAAAGCTTTTTAGGAATGACAGGTTGGTGTCGCCTTTGGATTTATAATTATGGACTATTGGTAAAGCCTCTATGTGAATTGATAAAGATTAACCAGTCAAAGTTAGTCTGGACTGGAGAAGCACAAAAAGTCTTTAAACAACTTAAACAAGAATTGATGATTTTGAAATATCAAGCAATATTGGTAGAACAGGACGACGTGGAAATTGTGATAATTCATATTGTGAATCTAGCCTCTTTTCTTAGTGATGCTCCGGCACAAGCTGTGATTCACGATTGTTTAGAAACTCTAGAGACTGTGTATTCCAGCCGACCAGACCTTAAGGAGGAGCCCATGGAAGACGCGGAAGAAACTTGGTTCACGGATGGGAGCAGTTTTGTTACGCAAAGGCAACGTAAAGCTGGATATGCTATAACAACTACTCAGCAGGTAATCGAGTCTAAGCCTTTACCCCCTGGAACATCAGCTCAAAAGGCGGAGATAGTTGCTCTCATGAGAGCATTGGAACTGGCAGCGGGAAAAAGGGTAAATATTTGGACAGATTCTAAATATACATTCGGCGTGGTACATGCTCATGGAGCAATTTGGAAAGAACATGGATTGCTGACCGCTCAGTGAAAACACAAAGTATGCTGAAGAAATTTTAAAATTGTTAGAGGCTGTAAAACAACCAGAAAAGGTAGCTATCATGCATTGTCAGGGACACCAAAAGGGGAACACCGATTTTGAAATTGGAAAATCGATTGGCAGAGGCTAAGCAGGCAGCTGAAATAACTGAGGTGAAGGCATTGTCTTTGATACCAGACGGTAAAATCCAAACTATATCCAAATTATACAAAAGAAGACTTAAAATTAATTGAAGATTTGAAAGGTAAAATGAAACCAGATGGATGAGTATATTTAAAAGATAACCCCATAGTAATACCCTCTAGTTTGACATGGCCCATAGTTCTTACAGAACACAATAAAACGCATTGGGGAGCTGGCACACTGCATAAGAGCCTGAGTCAGACATTAGTGGGACGATATGATAAAACAAGTAACTCAACAATGTAGCATTTGCTTACACAATACCAAGGATAGAATAAAATTTGGAATAATCGGTAAAGGAAATTATTCGGGGCAACAGTGGCAAATTGATTTTTCAGAACTCCCTAGAAAAGGGGGGTATCATTATTTACTGGTTCTGACTGACACGTTTTCAGGAAGGCCTGAAGCCTTTCCCTGTCGAACAACCAAAGCAAGAGAAGTGGTTAAAGTCTTGTTAAATGAAATAATACCATGCTTTGGGATTCTAGTAGCAATGTCTTCTGATAGAGTTTCACATTTTTGTGCACAAGTGGTAGACCAGATAAGTAAGATTCTAAAGATAGATTGGCAACTGCATACTCCTTATAGACCACAGGCAAGTGGACAGGTAGAAAAAATGAACCATTTAATTAAACAATAAATAGCTAAAATTGGATAAGAAGCTAATTTGTCATGGCCTCAATCCCTCCCTTTAGCATTACTTGGAATTAGAGTTAAACCTAGAATAAAAGGAAATTTGAGTCCCTTCAAAATCTTATATGGAAGGCCATAGCAATTTCTATTTAGTGGAGAGGACCTAACGCAGTTAGGATCAGAATATTTATATGCTTATATAACTGAACTTCAGAAACAATTAAATAAAGTACATACATTTGTTTTAGGGACCAGGGCTAGAGGGTTGGATCAACCAATCCACCCCTTTAAGCTCGGGGATTATATATATATAAAGACTTTTTCAGGACAACCCGTGCAGGAAAAATGGAAGGAAAGTGGATGGGACCACACCAAGTATTACTGACAACACACACCGCCATTAAGATTAAGAAGCAAGCAGCTTGGATCCACAATTCAAGGGTGAAGAAGGCCCCGGCGAGGATATGGACCACCACTCCAATTGGACCAACAAAATTACGGTTTTCCAGATCCTAATGATTGCAGGGGTGCGGTTCTCGGATTTGGGGTGGGCAACTTGGGATGAGAACTTACACCTGACCTTAATACAAACAATTTCTCAAGTAACTAATAAGACGAACTGTTGGGTATGCACCCATCTGCCACAGCATGGGAATAAGGGTGTATCGTTAATTGGGATTCCCTTGCCTGCAAACTTATCTTGGACTAATTTGTGGGAAAACACATCTTGGGGTCGAAAATATTAAGCAGTTTTGGAACTAGAAGTGAGTAGCTTCATGCCGTTAGAATCCTATTATGTATGTGTACAAAGGTGTAACCCGCCTAAGGGTATAGGAAAACAGCATTGTATAAATACGGATACTACTTATGTGGGAAATCAGACATCTTGTAATTGAACAATTGATATTAGTACGACTAGCGGCTGGGCAAATTCAACCAGCTGGACGGTTCCAGAAGGAAAAGGGTGGTATTGGCTATGCAATGATACAGCCCGTAAGGTCTTGCCTGAGAATTGGAAGGGAACTTGCACTCTTGGAGCGGTAGTCCCCAATATGACAGTACATGATGTAGTGCCTCGAGGTTACTTGAGAAATCATATCCGGAGAATCAGATGAAAAATTAACAATCCATTGGTAGAGAGACACACCCCTTTTCATAGTTTTGTGCGATGGTTTATCCCATGGTTAGGAGTGAGTGAATTGGAAAAGGCAATAGTTAATATTTCTGCAATTATAGAGAAGTTAGAAAACAAAATTCTGGATGCTATAAAGGCTCAACAAGAAGAGATATCTAGTTTATCACAGGTAGTATTCCAAAATCGGATGGCCCTAGACTTGTTACTGGCCACTCAAGGGGGAGTCTGTACAGTAATAAACACAAGTTGTTGTATGTATGTAGATCAGAGTGGAAGGATCTCTACCGACCTGGAAGAAATATGGAAGCAGACCAGGATCCTACATGAGATCAGTAAAGATGATCTTTCATGGAGTTTTAGTGAACTATGGACTAAGTTAACCTCCTGGTTGCCCAATTTCCAATGGTTGAAACAAGTATTCATTGCTCTAATCGTATTAGTAGTGTTAGGAATATTTGTGTGCATGTTGTTTAGATGCCTGCTTTGTTGTGTTACTGTAAATAAAGAAAGTATCTGATGCAAAAGAATTTGCATGGGAAAAGAAAAGGGGGGATTGATTAAGGAGGTATTGGGGAGGCAAGGACAATCCCCAGACAAGGACTGTATATCTCGAAACAAGACACTGGAACTCATGATAAGGAAGCGGCAGGCGGACAGAGAAACGAATGTAAGGACTATAACTCTCGAAACTGGACATTGGAATTCATTATAAAGATACAACAAACGGGAGAATTGGCAACAACCAGCTCTTGCAATTAAGAAACATGCCAATTCAGCAGATTCCTGACCAAAGGTGAAAAGTACACTGTGAGGAAGACTCGGGGTCTTCCTCCCAAAGACCCCTGCCCACGTCCCAAAGACCCCTGCCCACAATTCTTGGAAGGCTCTGCGCAGGCGCAAGGTGCCAAAAGGCTAATTAGCATGAGAAGCGAGGGAAGGCGGGGATAGGTAATGCGTATGTATAGGTGCTTGTAGAATATTGATAGATTGATTGTATAAATTCAAGACTGCTTTCTGCTTTGGGTATGCACGATAGGTGGAGAGATCCCCTGTGCATCCAGCGCTGCAATAAAGAATATACCACTTAAAGGAATTTCGGCTTCGATCTTTGAATCAATTTGGCGACCCAGATGGGACAACCTCTCTGCCGGACTGCAGGACCTGCTGGGAACAGGACTCCCTAGGGTACCCCCGGGATTTCCCGGAGGGACTCCTCGACTCACCGGATCACTGCGGAGGCAGACAAGGACCCCATCATTGTAAGTGAGTATATTCTTTATTCTGGTTTGGTTTTCTGGTAGACCGGTCATCTGGAACTGTCTGTAAGTCAGAAGGTGATCTTCTGCGAGGCAGTGTTTGGTATATACTTTGTGGTTAGCACCATAAGTACATGTTTGGGGACCTTAAGGAAGGAGCTCGCTTTAAGGTCCATCTGGAATTGTGTTGTCTATTTCGGTTTTCTGACTCATGGAGTATGGTATTTAACTCTGGTTATTGTTACTGCGATTTTGGCTATTTTCCTGGTGGTAATAGTAGGTTCGTGGCATTGTTATAAGAAAGATATCGTTACGGTGTTACACAGTTCGGTTTTCTGACTTATCGCATGTGGAATTTGACTCTGACTATTGTTACTGTGATTTTGGCAATATTGCTGGTAATAGTAGTTTTGTGACATCGCTACTGAAAGATATTGCGTGCCCGTAGTTTTGTGAGTGATACGTTTTGTGATACGCTTTTGTAAGTAACGTGTGTATTCTGAAAGTGTAAACTGGAAACTGGGGGGGCAAACAAGCAGTGAAATTTTAAAGAAAAGTGTGTTAGGATGTGTTTTAAGTCACTGGAAGGATATTGGAGGATCTGCCGGTGGAAGTGTGAACAGGAAAACATTGATAAAATATCGTAATCAGTGGTGGCCGCTTTATAAGCCGGAATGTGGAGAAAAGTGGCCCCTAAATGGAACTTTAAACTATAATATTTTGCTACAGTTAATGTTGTTTTTTGAGAAGCAGAACAGGATGAAATGTTGTATACTGATGTTTCAGCATCTTGGTGGGAAAAGGTAGGGAATTAAGTTGGCCCCTGACTGAACCTTTGATGTTGGCATTAGAGAAGTACAGGCTGGAGAAAGATAAAGGAAGTGTTAAAAGGGTTGTTGAAAGTGTTAAAGGTGTTTGAAGTTGAATGAGCAGGGAAAGAGGATGTAGGAATGTTAATAGTTCTGCCTCTGCCCGAGGCAGAGATCTTAAAATCATGGGTGTTAGCCCTTTAGGGCAAAGGGACCATGATCGGTCCGAGAGAGTTGTCACAGAAACAGAAAAGAGGTACACTCTTAAAACAACCTGAGTTCATGTGCGAGCTCAGATTGCTGATGGGACCGTTCAGGGAACTGTGGACAACTGCATTCCCCTGACCGACCCCCACTAAGACCCGAATCATCCTGAAAATCATGAACGGTTAAGTAAATACTAAAACCTGGATGAATTGGGAATTGAGAATATGCTTCCAACAAGGTCTAAAAGAAAGCCCTATGGAATTTTTGGACCAACTCTGAAATGTAATGAAAATAAATAAATAAATAAATAAAACAAACAAAACGGTTTGGACCTGGCTTTGGAGGACAAATTGACTAGCCTTTTCCTAGGGTAATCAACCCCTGATTTCAACAGGAATAACGGGGACCTGCGGAATCTACCCTAGCGGATCCTCCACTGGTTATAATGAAGCTAGGGGAGGAATGGAAGTGAAATTTCTTATTGCTATGGGGCAACGTATTCAGTTCTAAATCAAGCATTAATGCCTTCACAGAATTATTATGTTAGGGTAAAAGGTGTGTCGTGGTTTAACCCGGCCGGCAGCTAAACACCACGCAGCTGTTCGCTCCCCCTCCCCCTCCCTCTCTGGGATGGGGGAGAGAAATGGAAAGTGAAGCCTGTGAGTTGAGATAAAGACAGTTTAATAAGACAAAATAATAATAATAATAATAATAATAATAATAATACAATGATGATAATAGTACCACTACTAATAATGTGTACAAACAAGTGATGCACAATGCAATTGCTCACCACCCGCTGACCGATGCCCAGCCTAACCCCGAGCAGTCCGGCCCCCTCCCCCTGGCTAGCCACCCCTATGTATTGTTTAGCCTGACGTCAGATGCTATGGAATACCCCTTTGGCTAGTTTGGGTCACCTGTCCTGGGTCTGTCCCCTCCCAGCTCTTACTGCACCCCCAGCCTGCCTGTTGGCAGGACAGAGCAAGAAGCTGAGATGTCCTTGGCTTGGTATAAGCATTGCTCTGCAACAATTGAAACATCGGGGTGTTATCAGCACTCTTCTCATCCTAAGCCAAAACATAGCATTCTCCCAGCTACTAGGAAGAAAATTAACTCTGTTCTAACTGAAACCAGGACAAGGTGTAACCAAAAAGGCTTATTTTTGTGAACCTTTGAAGTACAAATTAGGGAAACAATGGGGCATACACAGATTTTTATCTATGCCTAGCTCCTCATGGGCACTCTTAGGTAGAGATTTATTAGAGCAAGTAGGAGCAGAAATTGTCTTTGAAAAAGGGAAAATGGAATTAAGAACAGGAGAAGAACAACGAATAAATGTGTTAAGCTTGGCACTAATACAAACTGACCCTAAAAGTGAAATACCTTTAGAGATCACAGATCAAGTATGTCCAGGAGTTTGGGCTACCGAAGTCCCTGGAAGAGCTAAAAATGTGACCTTAATAATTATTAAATTAAAGCCAGGAGAGAAACCCGTTAAGGTTAAGTAATATCCTTTGAGGACAGAAGATAGGAAAGGAATTAAAGAGATAATTGATCAATTTTTACAGTATGGATTATTGATTGAATGCGAATCAGAATCCAATGCACCCATATTGCCAATTAAAAAGGCAGATGAAAAAGCTATAGGCTAGTTCAGGATTTGAGGGCCATAAATAAAATCACTGAGGATATACATCCAGTAGTGGCAAACCCTTATACTTTGCTGACTAAATTAAAGAATAGTCAAGTCTGGTTTACCGTACTGGATTTAAAAGATGCCTTCTTCTGCCTAGGCTTAGCCACAGAAAGCCAAAACCTATTCGCCTTTGAATGGGAAAATCCCGATTCAGGCAGAAAGACGCAGCTTACGTGGACATTACTACCTCAAGGATTCAAGAATAGCCCCACTAATTTTGGAAACCAATTAGCAAGGGAACTCGAAACATGGATACCTCCGGACACTGAAGGTGCTTTGTTACAATATGTAGATGATCTCTTAATAGCTACCGAGACTAAAGGGAGTTGGATTCAATGGACTATAAGTCGTCTTAATTTTCTGGGTTTAAATGGATATCAAGTCTCTTGACAGAAAGTCCAGCTGGCTCAACAAAGTGTGACCTATCTGGGATTTGACATTTCGGAAGGACAACGAGAACTAGGAACTGAACATAAGGAAGTCATTTGCCGGACTCCAGAACCTCAAATGGTAAAGGAGCTACAAAGCTTTTTAGGAATGACAGGTTGGTGTCGCCTTTGGATTTATAATTATGGACTATTGGTAAAGCCTCTATGTGAATTGATAAAGATTAACCAGTCAAAGTTAGTCTGGACTGGAGAAGCACAAAAAGTCTTTAAACAACTTAAACAAGAATTGATGATTTTGAAATATCAAGCAATATTGGTAGAACAGGACGACGTGGAAATTGTGATAATTCATATTGTGAATCTAGCCTCTTTTCTTAGTGATGCTCCGGCACAAGCTGTGATTCACGATTGTTTAGAAACTCTAGAGACTGTGTATTCCAGCCTACCAGACCTTAAGGAGGAGCTCATGGAAGACGCGGAAGAAACTTGGTTCACGGATGGGAGCAGTTTTGTTACGCAAAGGCAACGTAAAGCTGGATATGCTATAACAACTACTCAGCAGGTAATCGAGTCTAAGCCTTTACCCCCTGGAACATCAGCTCAAAAGGCGGAGATAGTTGCTCTCACGAGAGCATTGGAACTGGCAGCGGGAAAAAGGGTAAATATTTGGACAGATTCTAAATATACATTCGGCGTGGTACATGCTCATGGAGCAATTTGGAAAGAACATGGATTGCTGACCGCTCAGTGAAAACACAAAGTATGCTGAAGAAATTTTAAAATTGTTAGAGGCTGTAAAACAACCAGAAAAGGTAGCTATCATGCATTGTCAGGGACACCAAAAGGGGAACACCGATTTTGAAATTGGAAAATCGATTGGCAGAGGCTAAGCAGGCAGCTGAAATAACTGAGGTGAAGGCATTGTCTTTGATACCAGACGGTAAAATCCAAACTATATCCAAATTATACAAAAGAAGACTTAAAATTAATTGAAGACTTGAAAGGTAAAATGAAACCAGATGGATGAGTATATTTAAAAGATAACCCCATAGTAATACCCTCTAGTTTGACATGGCCCATAGTTCTTACAGAACACAATAAAACGCATTGGGGAGCTGGCACACTGCATAAGAGCCTGAGTCAGACATTAGTGGGACGATATGATAAAACAAGTAACTCAACAATGTAGCATTTGCTTACACAATACCAAGGATAGAATAAAATTTGGAATAATCGGTAAAGGAAATTATTCGGGGCAACAGTGGCAAATTGATTTTTCAGAACTCCCTAGAAAAGGGGGGTATCATTATTTACTGGTTCTGACTGACACGTTTTCAGGAAGGCCTGAAGCCTTTCCCTGTCGAACAACCAAAGCAAGAGAAGTGGTTAAAGTCTTGTTAAATGAAATAATACCATGCTTTGGGATTCTAGTAGCAATGTCTTCTGATAGAGTTTCACATTTTTGTGCACAAGTGGTAGACCAGATAAGTAAGATTCTAAAGATAGATTGGCAACTGCATACTCCTTATAGACCACAGGCAAGTGGACAGGTAGAAAAAATGAACCATTTAATTAAACAATAAATAGCTAAAATTGGATAAGAAGCTAATTTGTCATGGCCTCAATCCCTCCCTTTAGCATTACTTGGAATTAGAGTTAAACCTAGAATAAAAGGGAATTTGAGTCCCTTCAAAATCTTATATGGAAGGCCATAGCAATTTCTATTTAGTGGAGAGGACCTAACGCAGTTAGGATCAGAATATTTATATGCTTATATAACTGAACTTCAGAAACAATTAAATAAAGTACATACATTTGTTTTAGGGACCAGGGCTAGAGGGTTGGATCAACCAATCCACCCCTTTAAGCTCGGGGATTATATATATATAAAGACTTTTTCAGGACAACCCGTGCAGGAAAAATGGAAGGAAAGTGGATGGGACCACACCAAGTATTACTGACAACACACACCGCCATTAAGATTAAGAAGCAAGCAGCTTGGATCCACAATTCAAGGGTGAAGAAGGCCCCGGCGAGGATATGGACCACCACTCCAATTGGACCAACAAAATTACGGTTTTCCAGATCCTAATGATTGCAGGGGTGCGGTTCTCGGATTTGGGGTGGGCAACTTGGGATGAGAACTTACACCTGACCTTAATACAAACAATTTCTCAAGTAACTAATAAGACGAACTGTTGGGTATGCACCCATCTGCCACAGCATGGGAATAAGGGTGTATCGTTAATTGGGATTCCCTTGCCTGCAAACTTATCTTGGACTAATTTGTGGGAAAACACATCTTGGGGTCGAAAATATTAAGCAGTTTTGGAACTAGAAGTGAGTAGCTTCATGCCGTTAGAATCCTATTATGTATGTGTACAAAGGTGTAACCCGCCTAAGGGTATAGGAAAACAGCATTGTATGAATACGGATACTACTTATGTGGGAAATCAGACATCTTGTAATTGAACAATTGATATTAGTACGACTAGCGGCTGGGCAAATTCAACCAGCTGGACGGTTCCAGAAGGAAAAGGGTGGTATTGGCTATGCAATGATACAGCCCGTAAGGTCTTGCCTGAGAATTGGAAGGGAACTTGCACTCTTGGAGCGGTAGTCCCCAATATGACAGTACATGATGTAGTGCCTCGAGGTTACTTGAGAAATCATATCCGGAGAATCAGATGAAAAATTAACAATCCATTGGTAGAGAGACACACCCCTTTTCATAGTTTTGTGCGATGGTTTATCCCATGGTTAGGAGTGAGTGAATTGGAAAAGGCAATAGTTAATATTTCTGCAATTATAGAGAAGTTAGAAAACAAAATTCTGGATGCTATAAAGGCTCAACAAGAAGAGATATCTAGTTTATCACAGGTAGTATTCCAAAATCGGATGGCCCTAGACTTGTTACTGGCCACTCAAGGGGGAGTCTGTACAGTAATAAACACAAGTTGTTGTATGTATGTAGATCAGAGTGGAAGGATCTCTACCGACCTGGAAGAAATATGGAAGCAGACCAGGATCCTACATGAGATCAGTAAAGATGATCTTTCATGGAGTTTTAGTGAACTATGGACTAAGTTAACCTCCTGGTTGCCCAATTTCCAATGGTTGAAACAAGTATTCATTGCTCTAATCGTATTAGTAGTGTTAGGAATATTTGTGTGCATGTTGTTTAGATGCCTGCTTTGTTGTGTTACTGTAAATAAAGAAAGTATCTGATGCAAAAGAATTTGCATGGGAAAAGAAAAGGGGGGATTGATTAAGGAGGTATTGGGGAGGCAAGGACAATCCCCAGACAAGGACTGTATATCTCGAAACAAGACACTGGAACTCATGATAAGGAAGCGGCAGGCGGACAGAGAAACGAATGTAAGGACTATAACTCTCTAAACTGGACATTGGAATTCATTATAAAGATACAACAAACGGGAGAATTGGCAACAACCAGCTCTTGCAATTAAGAAACATGCCAATTCAGCAGATTCCTGACCAAAGGTGAAAAGTACACTGTGAGGAAGACTCGGGGTCTTCCTCCCAAAGACCCCTGCCCACGTCCCAAAGACCCCTGCCCACAATTCTTGGAAGGCTCTGCGCAGGCGCAAGGTGCCAAAAGGCTAATTAGCATGAGAAGCGAGGGAAGGCGGGGATAGGTAATGCATATGTATAGGTGCTTGTAGAATATTGATAGATTGATTGTATAAATTCAAGACTGCTTTCTGCTTTGGGTATGCACGATAGGTGGAGAGATCCCCTGTGCATCCAGCGCTGCAATAAAGAATATACCACTTAAAGGAATTTCGGCTTCGATCTTTGAATCAATTTGGCGACCCAGATGGGACAACCTCTCTGCCGGACTGCAGGACCTGCTGGGAACAGGACTCCCTAGGGTACCCCCGGGATTTCCCGGAGGGACTCCTCGACTCACCGGATCACTGCGGAGGCAGACAAGGACCCCATCATTGTAAGTGAGTATATTCTTTATTCTGGTTTGGTTTTCTGGTAGACTGGTCATCTGGAACTGTCTGTAAGTCAGAAGGTGATCTTCTGCGAGGCAGTGTTTGGTATATACTTTGTGGTTAGCACCATAAGTACATGTTTGGGGACCTTAAGGAAGGAGCTCGCTTTAAGGTCCATCTGGAATTGTGTTGTCTATTTCGGTTTTCTGACTCATGGAGTATGGTATTTAACTCTGGTTATTGTTACTGCGATTTTGGCTATTTTCCTGGTGGTAATAGTAGGTTCGTGGCATTGTTATAAGAAAGATATCGTTACGGTGTTACACAGTTCGGTTTTCTGACTAATCGCATGTGGAATTTGACTCTGACTATTGTTACTGTGATTTTGGCAATATTGCTGGTAATAGTAGTTTTGTGACATCGCTACTGAAAGATATTGCGTGCCCGTAGTTTTGTGAGTGATACGTTTTGTGATACGCTTTTGTAAGTAACGTGTGTATTCTGAAAGTGTAAACTGGAAACTGGGGGGGGCAAACAAGCAGTGAAATTTTAAAGAAAAGTGTGTTAGGATGTGTTTTAAGTCACTGGAAGGATATTGGAGGATCTGCCGGTGGAAGTGTGAACAGGAAAACATTGATAAAATATCGTAATCAGTGGTGGCCGCTTTATAAGCTGGAATGTGGAGAAAAGTGGCCCCTAAATGGAACTTTAAACTATAATATTTTGCTACAGTTAATGTTGTTTTTTGAGAAGCAGAACAGGATGAAATGTTGTATACTGATGTTTCAGCATCTTGGTGGGAAAAGGTAGGGAATTAAGTTGGCCCCTGACTGAACCTTTGATGTTGGCATTAGAGAAGTACAGGCTGGAGAAAGATAAAGGAAGTGTTAAAAGGGTTGTTGAAAGTGTTAAAGGTGTTTGAAGTTGAATGAGCAGGGAAAGAGGATGTAGGAATGTTAATAGTTCTGCCTCTGCCCGAGGCAGAGATCTTAAAATCATGGGTGTTAGCCCTTTAGGGCAAAGGGACCATGATCGGTCCGAGAGAGTTGTCACAGAAACAGAAAAGAGGTACACTCTTAAAACAACCTGAGTTCATGTGCGAGCTCAGATTGCTGATGGGACCGTTCAGGGAACTGTGGACAACTGCATTCCCCTGACCGACCCCCACTAAGACCCGAATCATCCTGAAAATCATGAACGGTTAAGTAAATACTAAAACCTGGATGAATTGGGAATTGAGAATATGCTTCCAACAAGGTCTAAAAGAAAGCCCTATGGAATTTTTGGACCAACTCTGAAATGTAATGAAAATAAATAAATAAATAAATAAATAAAACAAAACGGTTTGGACCTGGCTTTGGAGGACAAATTGACTAGCCTTTTCCTAGGGTAATCAACCCCTGATTTCAACAGGAATAACGGGGACCTGGGGAATCTACCCTAGCGGATCCTCCACTGGTTATAATGAAGCTAGGGGAGGAATGGAAGTGAAATTTCTTATTGCTATGGGGCAACGTATTCAGTTCTAAATCAAGCATTAATGCCTTCACAGAATTATTATGTTAGGGTAAAAGGTGTGTCGTGGTTTAACCCGGCCGGCAGCTAAACACCACGCAGCTGTTCGCTCCCCCTCCCCCTCCCTCTCTGGGATGGGGGAGAGAAATGGAAAGTGAAGCCTGTGAGTTGAGATAAAGACAGTTAAATAAGACAAAATAATAATAATAATAATAATAATAATAATACAATGATGATAATAGTACCACTACTAATAATGTGTACAAACAAGTGATGCACAATGCAATTGCTCACCACCCGCTGACCGATGCCCAGCCTAACCCCGAGCAGTCCGGCCCCCTCCCCCTGGCTAGCCACCCCTATGTATTGTTTAGCCTGACGTCAGATGCTATGGAATACCCCTTTGGCTAGTTTGGGTCACCTGTCCTGGGTCTGTCCCCTCCCAGCTCTTACTGCACCCCCAGCCTGCCTGTTGGCAGGACAGAGCAAGAAGCTGAGATGTCCTTGGCTTGGTATAAGCATTGCTCTGCAACACTTGAAACATCGGGGTGTTATCAGCACTCTTCTCATCCTAAGCCAAAACATAGCATTCTCCCAGCTACTAGGAAGAAAATTAACTCTGTTCTAACTGAAACCAGGACAAGGTGTAACCAAAAAGGCTTATTTTTGTAAACCTTTGAAGTACAAATTAGGGAAACAATGGGGCATACACAGATTTTTATCTATGCCTAGCTCCTCATGGGCACTCTTAGGTAGAGATTTATTAGAGCAAGTAGGAGCAGAAATTGTCTTTGAAAAAGGGAAAATGGAATTAAGAACAGGAGAAGAACAACTAATAAATGTGTTAAGCTTGGCACTAATACAAACTGACCCTAAAAGTGAAATACCTTTAGAGATCACAGATCAAGTATGTCCAGGAGTTTGGGCTACCGAAGTCCCTGGAAGAGCTAAAAATGTGACCTTAATAATTATTAAATTAAAGCCAGGAGAGAAACCCGTTAAGGTTAAGTAATATCCTTTGAGGACAGAAGATAGGAAAGGAATTAAAGAGATAATTGATCAATTTTTACAGTATGGATTATTGATTGAATGCGAATCAGAATCCAATGCACCCATATTGCCAATTAAAAAGGCAGATGAAAAAGCTATAGGCTAGTTCAGGATTTGAGGGCCATAAATAAAATCACTGAGGATATACATCCAGTAGTGGCAAACCCTTATACTTTGCTGACTAAATTAAAGAATAGTCAAGTCTGGTTTACCGTACTGGATTTAAAAGATGCCTTCTTCTGCCTAGGCTTAGCCACAGAAAGCCAAAACCTATTCGCCTTTGAATGGGAAAATCCCGATTCAGGCAGAAAGACGCAGCTTACGTGGACATTACTACCTCAAGGATTCAAGAATAGCCCCACTAATTTTGGAAACCAATTAGCAAGGGAACTCGAAACATGGATACCTCCGGACACTGAAGGTGCTTTGTTACAATATGTAGATGATCTCTTAATAGCTACCGAGACTAAAGGGAGTTGGATTCAATGGACTATAAGTCGTCTTAATTTTCTGGGTTTAAATGGATATCAAGTCTCTTGACAGAAAGTCCAGCTGGCTCAACAAAGTGTGACCTATCTGGGATTTGACATTTCGGAAGGACAACGAGAACTAGGAACTGAACATAAGGAAGTCATTTGCCGGACTCCAGAACCTCAAATGGTAAAGGAGCTACAAAGCTTTTTAGGAATGACAGGTTGGTGTTGCCTTTGGATTTATAATTATGGACTATTGGTAAAGCCTCTATGTGAATTGATAAAGATTAACCAGTCAAAGTTAGTCTGGACTGGAGAAGCACAAAAAGTCTTTAAACAACTTAAACAAGAATTGATGATTTTGAAATATCAAGCAATATTGGTAGAACAGGACGACGTGGAAATTGTGATAATTCATATTGTGAATCTAGCCTCTTTTCTTAGTGATGCTCCGGCACAAGCTGTGATTCACGATTGTTTAGAAACTCTAGAGACTGTGTATTCCAGCCGACCAGACCTTAAGGAGGAGCTCATGGAAGACGCGGAAGAAACTTGGTTCACGGATGGGAGCAGTTTTGTTACGCAAAGGCAACGTAAAGCTGGATATGCTATAACAACTACTCAGCAGGTAATCGAGTCTAAGCCTTTACCCCCTGGAACATCAGCTCAAAAGGCGGAGATAGTTGCTCTCACGAGAGCATTGGAACTGGCAGCGGGAAAAAGGGTAAATATTTGGACAGATTCTAAATATACATTCGGCGTGGTACATGCTCATGGAGCAATTTGGAAAGAACATGGATTGCTGACCGCTCAGTGAAAACACAAAGTATGCTGAAGAAATTTTAAAATTGTTAGAGGCTGTAAAACAACCAGAAAAGGTAGCTATCATGCATTGTCAGGGACACCAAAAGGGGAACACCGATTTTGAAATTGGAAAATCGATTGGCAGAGGCTAAGCAGGCAGCTGAAATAACTGAGGTGAAGGCATTGTCTTTGATACCAGACGGTAAAATCCAAACTATATCCAAATTATACAAAAGAAGACTTAAAATTAATTGAAGATTTGAAAGGTAAAATGAAACCAGATGGATGAGTATATTTAAAAGATAACCCCATAGTAATACCCTCTAGTTTGACATGGCCCATAGTTCTTACAGAACACAATAAAACGCATTGGGGAGCTGGCACACTGCATAAGAGCCTGAGTCAGACATTAGTGGGACGATATGATAAAACAAGTAACTCAACAATGTAGCATTTGCTTACACAATACCAAGGATAGAATAAAATTTGGAATAATCGGTAAAGGAAATTATTCGGGGCAACAGTGGCAAATTGATTTTTCAGAACTCCCTAGAAAAGGGGGGTATCATTATTTACTGGTTCTGACTGACACGTTTTCAGGAAGGCCTGAAGCCTTTCCCTGTCGAACAACCAAAGCAAGAGAAGTGGTTAAAGTCTTGTTAAATGAAATAATACCATGCTTTGGGATTCTAGTAGCAATGTCTTCTGATAGAGTTTCACATTTTTGTGCACAAGTGGTAGACCAGATAAGTAAGATTCTAAAGATAGATTGGCAACTGCATACTCCTTATAGACCACAGGCAAGTGGACAGGTAGAAAAAATGAACCATTTAATTAAACAATAAATAGCTAAAATTGGATAAGAAGCTAATTTGTCATGG
Organism: Aythya ferina; assembly: GCF_964211825.1. NCBI lineage: Eukaryota > Metazoa > Chordata > Aves > Anseriformes > Anatidae > Aythya > Aythya ferina. The sequence continues at coordinate 54,016 of NW_028181395.1, read as the reverse complement.
CCTCAATCCCTCCCTTTAGCATTACTTGGAATTAGAGTTAAACCTAGAATAAAAGGAAATTTGAGTCCCTTCAAAATCTTATATGGAAGGCCATAGCAATTTCTATTTAGTGGAGAGGACCTAACGCAGTTAGGATCAGAATATTTATATGCTTATATAACTGAACTTCAGAAACAATTAAATAAAGTACATACATTTGTTTTAGGGACCAGGGCTAGAGGGTTGGATCAACCAATCCACCCCTTTAAGCTCGGGGATTATATATATATAAAGACTTTTTCAGGACAACCCGTGCAGGAAAAATGGAAGGAAAGTGGATGGGACCACACCAAGTATTACTGACAACACACACCGCCATTAAGATTAAGAAGCAAGCAGCTTGGATCCACAATTCAAGGGTGAAGAAGGCCCCGGCGAGGATATGGACCACCACTCCAATTGGACCAACAAAATTACGGTTTTCCAGATCCTAATGATTGCAGGGGTGCGGTTCTCGGATTTGGGGTGGGCAACTTGGGATGAGAACTTACACCTGACCTTAATACAAACAATTTCTCAAGTAACTAATAAGACGAACTGTTGGGTATGCACCCATCTGCCACAGCATGGGAATAAGGGTGTATCGTTAATTGGGATTCCCTTGCCTGCAAACTTATCTTGGACTAATTTGTGGGAAAACACATCTTGGGGTCGAAAATATTAAGCAGTTTTGGAACTAGAAGTGAGTAGCTTCATGCCGTTAGAATCCTATTATGTATGTGTACAAAGGTGTAACCCGCCTAAGGGTATAGGAAAACAGCATTGTATAAATACGGATACTACTTATGTGGGAAATCAGACATCTTGTAATTGAACAATTGATATTAGTACGACTAGCGGCTGGGCAAATTCAACCAGCTGGACGGTTCCAGAAGGAAAAGGGTGGTATTGGCTATGCAATGATACAGCCCGTAAGGTCTTGCCTGAGAATTGGAAGGGAACTTGCACTCTTGGAGCGGTAGTCCCCAATATGACAGTACATGATGTAGTGCCTCGAGGTTACTTGAGAAATCATATCCGGAGAATCAGATGAAAAATTAACAATCCATTGGTAGAGAGACACACCCCTTTTCATAGTTTTGTGCGATGGTTTATCCCATGGTTAGGAGTGAGTGAATTGGAAAAGGCAATAGTTAATATTTCTGCAATTATAGAGAAGTTAGAAAACAAAATTCTGGATGCTATAAAGGCTCAACAAGAAGAGATATCTAGTTTATCACAGGTAGTATTCCAAAATCGGATGGCCCTAGACTTGTTACTGGCCACTCAAGGGGGAGTCTGTACAGTAATAAACACAAGTTGTTGTATGTATGTAGATCAGAGTGGAAGGATCTCTACCGACCTGGAAGAAATATGGAAGCAGACCAGGATCCTACATGAGATCAGTAAAGATGATCTTTCATGGAGTTTTAGTGAACTATGGACTAAGTTAACCTCCTGGTTGCCCAATTTCCAATGGTTGAAACAAGTATTCATTGCTCTAATCGTATTAGTAGTGTTAGGAATATTTGTGTGCATGTTGTTTAGATGCCTGCTTTGTTGTGTTACTGTAAATAAAGAAAGTATCTGATGCAAAAGAATTTGCATGGGAAAAGAAAAGGGGGGATTGATTAAGGAGGTATTGGGGAGGCAAGGACAATCCCCAGACAAGGACTGTATATCTCGAAACAAGACACTGGAACTCATGATAAGGAAGCGGCAGGCGGACAGAGAAACGAATGTAAGGACTATAACTCTCGAAACTGGACATTGGAATTCATTATAAAGATACAACAAACGGGAGAATTGGCAACAACCAGCTCTTGCAATTAAGAAACATGCCAATTCAGCAGATTCCTGACCAAAGGTGAAAAGTACACTGTGAGGAAGACTCGGGGTCTTCCTCCCAAAGACCCCTGCCCACGTCCCAAAGACCCCTGCCCACAATTCTTGGAAGGCTCTGCGCAGGCGCAAGGTGCCAAAAGGCTAATTAGCATGAGAAGCGAGGGAAGGCGGGGATAGGTAATGCGTATGTATAGGTGCTTGTAGAATATTGATAGATTGATTGTATAAATTCAAGACTGCTTTCTGCTTTGGGTATGCACGATAGGTGGAGAGATCCCCTGTGCATCCAGCGCTGCAATAAAGAATATACCACTTAAAGGAATTTCGGCTTCGATCTTTGAATCAATTTGGCGACCCAGATGGGACAACCTCTCTGCCGGACTGCAGGACCTGCTGGGAACAGGACTCCCTAGGGTACCCCCGGGATTTCCCGGAGGGACTCCTCGACTCACCGGATCACTGCGGAGGCAGACAAGGACCCCATCATTGTAAGTGAGTATATTCTTTATTCTGGTTTGGTTTTCTGGTAGACCGGTCATCTGGAACTGTCTGTAAGTCAGAAGGTGATCTTCTGCGAGGCAGTGTTTGGTATATACTTTGTGGTTAGCACCATAAGTACATGTTTGGGGACCTTAAGGAAGGAGCTCGCTTTAAGGTCCATCTGGAATTGTGTTGTCTATTTCGGTTTTCTGACTCATGGAGTATGGTATTTAACTCTGGTTATTGTTACTGCGATTTTGGCTATTTTCCTGGTGGTAATAGTAGGTTCGTGGCATTGTTATAAGAAAGATATCGTTACGGTGTTACACAGTTCGGTTTTCTGACTTATCGCATGTGGAATTTGACTCTGACTATTGTTACTGTGATTTTGGCAATATTGCTGGTAATAGTAGTTTTGTGACATCGCTACTGAAAGATATTGCGTGCCCGTAGTTTTGTGAGTGATACGTTTTGTGATACGCTTTTGTAAGTAACGTGTGTATTCTGAAAGTGTAAACTGGAAACTGGGGGGGCAAACAAGCAGTGAAATTTTAAAGAAAAGTGTGTTAGGATGTGTTTTAAGTCACTGGAAGGATATTGGAGGATCTGCCGGTGGAAGTGTGAACAGGAAAACATTGATAAAATATCGTAATCAGTGGTGGCCGCTTTATAAGCCGGAATGTGGAGAAAAGTGGCCCCTAAATGGAACTTTAAACTATAATATTTTGCTACAGTTAATGTTGTTTTTTGAGAAGCAGAACAGGATGAAATGTTGTATACTGATGTTTCAGCATCTTGGTGGGAAAAGGTAGGGAATTAAGTTGGCCCCTGACTGAACCTTTGATGTTGGCATTAGAGAAGTACAGGCTGGAGAAAGATAAAGGAAGTGTTAAAAGGGTTGTTGAAAGTGTTAAAGGTGTTTGAAGTTGAATGAGCAGGGAAAGAGGATGTAGGAATGTTAATAGTTCTGCCTCTGCCCGAGGCAGAGATCTTAAAATCATGGGTGTTAGCCCTTTAGGGCAAAGGGACCATGATCGGTCCGAGAGAGTTGTCACAGAAACAGAAAAGAGGTACACTCTTAAAACAACCTGAGTTCATGTGCGAGCTCAGATTGCTGATGGGACCGTTCAGGGAACTGTGGACAACTGCATTCCCCTGACCGACCCCCACTAAGACCCGAATCATCCTGAAAATCATGAACGGTTAAGTAAATACTAAAACCTGGATGAATTGGGAATTGAGAATATGCTTCCAACAAGGTCTAAAAGAAAGCCCTATGGAATTTTTGGACCAACTCTGAAATGTAATGAAAATAAATAAATAAATAAATAAATAAATAAAACAAAACGGTTTGGACCTGGCTTTGGAGGACAAATTGACTAGCCTTTTCCTAGGGTAATCAACCCCTGATTTCAACAGGAATAACGGGGACCTGCGGAATCTACCCTAGCGGATCCTCCACTGGTTATAATGAAGCTAGGGGAGGAATGGAAGTGAAATTTCTTATTGCTATGGGGCAACGTATTCAGTTCTAAATCAAGCATTAATGCCTTCACAGAATTATTATGTTAGGGTAAAAGGTGTGTCGTGGTTTAACCCGGCCGGCAGCTAAACACCACGCAGCTGTTCGCTCCCCCTCCCCCTCCCTCTCTGGGATGGGGGAGAGAAATGGAAAGTGAAGCCTGTGAGTTGAGATAAAGACAGTTTAATAAGACAAAATAATAATAATAATAATAATAATAATAATAATAATACAATGATGATAATAGTACCACTACTAATAATGTGTACAAACAAGTGATGCACAATGCAATTGCTCACCACCCGCTGACCGATGCCCAGCCTAACCCCGAGCAGTCCGGCCCCCTCCCCCTGGCTAGCCACCCCTATGTATTGTTTAGCCTGACGTCAGATGCTATGGAATACCCCTTTGGCTAGTTTGGGTCACCTGTCCTGGGTCTGTCCCCTCCCAGCTCTTACTGCACCCCCAGCCTGCCTGTTGGCAGGACAGAGCAAGAAGCTGAGATGTCCTTGGCTTGGTATAAGCATTGCTCTGCAACAATTAAAACATCAGGGTGTTATCAGCACTCTTCTCATCCTAAGCCAAAACATAGCATTCTCCCAGCTACTAGGAAGAAAATTAACTCTGTTCTAACTGAAACCAGGACAAGGTGTAACCGAAAAGGCTTATTTTTGTGAACCTTTGAAGTACAAGTTAGGGAAACAATGGGGCATACACAGATTTTTATCTATGCCTAGCTCCTCATGGGCATTCTTAGGTAGAGATTTATTAGAGCAAGTAGGAGCAGAAATTGTCTTTGAAAAAGGGAAAATGGAATTAAGAACAGGAGAAGAACAACTAATAAATGTGTTAAGCTTGGCACTAATACAAACTGACCCTAAAAGTGAAATACCTTTAGAGATCACAGATCAAGTATGTCCAGGAGTTTGGGCTACCGAAGTCCCTGGAAGAGCTAAAAATGTGACCTTAATAATTATTAAATTAAAGCCAGGAGAGAAACCCGTTAAGGTTAAGTAATATCCTTTGAGGACAGAAGATAGGAAAGGAATTAAAGAGATAATTGATCAATTTTTACAGTATGGATTATTGATTGAATGCGAATCAGAATCCAATGCACCCATATTGCCAATTAAAAAGGCAGATGAAAAAGCTATAGGCTAGTTCAGGATTTGAGGGCCATAAATAAAATCACTGAGGATATACATCCAGTAGTGGCAAACCCTTATACTTTGCTGACTAAATTAAAGAATAGTCAAGTCTGGTTTACCGTACTGGATTTAAAAGATGCCTTCTTCTGCCTAGGCTTAGCCACAGAAAGCCAAAACCTATTCGCCTTTGAATGGGAAAATCCCGATTCAGGCAGAAAGACGCAGCTTACGTGGACATTACTACCTCAAGGATTCAAGAATAGCCCCACTATTTTTGGAAACCAATTAGCAAGGGAACTCGAAACATGGATACCTCCGGACACTGAAGGTGCTTTGTTACAATATGTAGATGATCTCTTAATAGCTACCGAGACTAAAGGGAGTTGGATTCAATGGACTATAAGTCGTCTTAATTTTCTGGGTTTAAATGGATATCAAGTCTCTTGACAGAAAGTCCAGCTGGCTCAACAAAGTGTGACCTATCTGGGATTTGACATTTCGGAAGGACAACGAGAACTAGGAACTGAACATAAGGAAGTCATTTGCCGGACTCCAGAACCTCAAATGGTAAAGGAGCTACAAAGCTTTTTAGGAATGACAGGTTGGTGTCGCCTTTGGATTTATAATTATGGACTATTGGTAAAGCCTCTATGTGAATTGATAAAGATTAACCAGTCAAAGTTAGTCTGGACTGGAGAAGCACAAAAAGTCTTTAAACAACTTAAACAAGAATTGATGATTTTGAAATATCAAGCAATATTGGTAGAACAGGACGACGTGGAAATTGTGATAATTCATATTGTGAATCTAGCCTCTTTTCTTAGTGATGCTCCGGCACAAGCTGTGATTCACGATTGTTTAGAAACTCTAGAGACTGTGTATTCCAGCCGACCAGACCTTAAGGAGGAGCCCATGGAAGATGCGGAAGAAACTTGGTTCACGGATGGGAGCAGTTTTGTTACGCAAAGACAACGTAAAGCTGGATATGCTATAACAACTACTCAGCAGGTAATCGAGTCTAAGCCTTTACCCCCTGGAACATCAGCTCAAAAGGCGGAGATAGTTGCTCTCACGAGAGCATTGGAACTGGCAGCGGGAAAAAGGGTAAATATTTGGACAGATTCTAAATATACATTCGGCGTGGTACATGCTCATGGAGCAATTTGGAAAGAACATGGATTGCTGACCGCTCAGTGAAAACACAAAGTATGCTGAAGAAATTTTAAAATTGTTAGAGGCTGTAAAACAACCAGAAAAGGTAGCTATCATGCATTGTCAGGGACACCAAAAGGGGAACACCGATTTTGATATTGGAAAATCGATTGGCAGAGGCTAAGCAGGCAGCTGAAATAACTGAGGTGAAGGCATTGTCTTTGATACCAGACGGTAAAATCCAAACTATATCCAAATTATACAAAAGAAGACTTAAAATTAATTGAAGATTTGAAAGGTAAAATGAAACCAGATGGATGAGTATATTTAAAAGATAACCCCATAGTAATACCCTCTAGTTTGACATGGCCCATAGTTCTTACAGAACACAATAAAACGCATTGGGGAGCTGGCACACTGCATAAGAGCCTGAGTCAGACATTAGTGGGACGATATGATAAAACAAGTAACTCAACAATGTAGCATTTGCTTACACAATACCAAGGATAGAATAAAATTTGGAATAATCGGTAAAGGAAATTATTCGGGGCAACAGTGGCAAATTGATTTTTCAGAACTCCCTAGAAAAGGGGGGTATCATTATTTACTGGTTCTGACTGACACGTTTTCAGGAAGGCCTGAAGCCTTTCCCTGTCGAACAACCAAAGCAAGAGAAGTGGTTAAAGTCTTGTTAAATGAAATAATACCATGCTTTGGGATTCTAGTAGCAATGTCTTCTGATAGAGTTTCACATTTTTGTGCACAAGTGGTAGACCAGATAAGTAAGATTCTAAAGATAGATTGGCAACTGCATACTCCTTATAGACCACAGGCAAGTGGACAGGTAGAAAAAATGAACCATTTAATTAAACAATAAATAGCTAAAATTGGATAAGAAGCTAATTTGTCATGGCCTCAATCCCTCCCTTTAGCATTACTTGGAATTAGAGTTAAACCTAGAATAAAAGGGAATTTGAGTCCCTTCAAAATCTTATATGGAAGGCCATAGCAATTTCTATTTAGTGGAGAGGACCTAACGCAGTTAGGATCAGAATATTTATATGCTTATATAACTGAACTTCAGAAACAATTAAATAAAGTACATACATTTGTTTTAGGGACCAGGGCTAGAGGGTTGGATCAACCAATCCACCCCTTTAAGCTCGGGGATTATATATATATAAAGACTTTTTCAGGACAACCCGTACAGGAAAAATGGAAGGAAAGTGGATGGGAGCATACCAAGTATTACTGACAACACACACCGCCATTAAGATTAAGAAGCAAGCAGCTTGGATCCACAATTCAAGGGTGAAGAAGGCCCCGGCGAGGATATGGACCACCACTCCAATTGGACCAACAAAATTACGGTTTTCCAGATCCTAATGATTGCAGGGGTGCGGTTCTCGGATTTGGGGTGGGCAACTTGGGATGAGAACTTACACCTGACCTTAATACAAACAATTTCTCAAGTAACTAATAAGACGAACTGTTGGGTATGCACCCATCTGCCACAGCATGGGAATAAGGGTGTATCGTTAATTGGGATTCCCTTGCCTGCAAACTTATCTTGGACTAATTTGTGGGAAAACACATCTTGGGGTCGAAAATATTAAGCAGTTCTGGAACTAGAAGTGAGTAGCTTCTTGCCGTTAGAATCCTATTATGTGTGTGTACAAAGGTGTAACCCGCCTAAGGGTATAGGAAAACAGCATTGTATAAATACGGATACTACTTATGTGGGAAATCAGACATCTTGTAATTGAACAATTGATATTAGTACGACTAGCGGCTGGGCAAATTCAACCAGCTGGACGGTTCCAGAAGGAAAAGGGTGGTATTGGCTATGCAATGATACAGCCCGTAAGGTCTTGCCTGAGAATTGGAAGGGAACTTGCACTCTTGGAGCGGTAGTCCCCAATATGACAGTACATGATGTAGTGCCTCGAGGTTACTTGAGAAATCATATCCGGAGAATCAGATGAAAAATTAACAATCCATTGGTAGAGAGACACACCCCTTTTCATAGTTTTGTGCGATGGTTTATCCCATGGTTAGGAGTGAGTGAATTGGAAAAGGCAATAGTTAATATTTCTGCAATTATAGAGAAGTTAGAAAACAAAATTCTGGATGCTATAAAGGCTCAACAAGAAGAGATATCTAGTTTATCACAGGTAGTATTCCAAAATCGGATGGCCCTAGACTTGTTACTGGCCACTCAAGGGGGAGTCTGTACAGTAATAAACACAAGTTGTTGTATGTATGTAGATCAGAGTGGAAGGATCTCTACCGACCTGGAAGAAATATGGAAGCAGACCAGGATCCTACATGAGATCAGTAAAGATGATCTTTCATGGAGTTTTAGTGAACTATGGACTAAGTTAACCTCCTGGTTGCCCAATTTCCAATGGTTGAAACAAGTATTCATTGCTCTAATCGTATTAGTAGTGTTAGGAATATTTGTGTGCATGTTGTTTAGATGCCTGCTTTGTTGTGTTACTGTAAATAAAGAAAGTATCTGATGCAAAAGAATTTGCATGGGAAAAGAAAAGGGGGGATTGATTAAGGAGGTATTGGGGAGGCAAGGACAATCCCCAGACAAGGACTGTATATCTCGAAACAAGACACTGGAACTCATGATAAGGAAGCGGCAGGCGGACAGAGAAACGAATGTAAGGACTATAACTCTCGAAACTGGACATTGGAATTCATTATAAAGATACAACAAACGGGAGAATTGGCAACAACCAGCTCTTGCAATTAAGAAACATGCCAATTCAGCAGATTCCTGACCAAAGGTGAAAAGTACACTGTGAGGAAGACTCGGGGTCTTCCTCCCAAAGACCCCTGCCCACGTCCCAAAGACCCCTGCCCACAATTCTTGGAAGGCTCTGCGCAGGCGCAAGGTGCCAAAAGGCTAATTAGCATGAGAAGCGAGGGAAGGCGGGGATAGGTAATGCATATGTATAGGTGCTTGTAGAATATTGATAGATTGATTGTATAAATTCAAGACTGCTTTCTGCTTTGAGTATGCACGATAGGTGGAGAGATCCCCCGTGCATCCAGCGCTGCAATAAAGAATATACCACTTAAAGGAATTTCGGCTTCGATCTTTGAATCAATTTGGCGACCCAGATGGGACAACCTCTCTGCCGGACTGCAGGACCTGCTGGGAACAGGACTCCCTAGGGTACCCCCGGGATTTCCCGGAGGGACTCCTCGACTCACCAGATCACTGCGGAGGCAGACAAGGACCCCATCATTGTAAGTGAGTATATTCTTTATTCTGGTTTGGTTTTCTGGTAGTCCGGTCATCTGGAACTGTCTGTAAGTCAGAAGGTGATCTTCTGCGAGGCAGTGTTTGGTATATACTTTGTGGTTAGCACCATAAGTACATGTTTGGGGACCTTAAGGAAGGAGCTCGCTTTAAGGTCCATCTGGAATTGTGTTGTCTATTTCGGTTTTCTGACTCATGGAGTATGGTATTTAACTCTGGTTATTGTTACTGCGATTTTGGCTATTTTCCTGGTGGTAATAGTAGGTTCGTGGCATTGTTATAAGAAAGATATCGTTACGGTGTTACACAGTTCGGTTTTCTGACTTATCGCATGTGGAATTTGACTCTGACTATTGTTACTGTGATTTTGGCAATATTGCTGGTAATAGTAGTTTTGTGACATCGCTACTGAAAGATATTGCGTGCCCGTAGTTTTGTGAGTGATACGTTTTGTGATACGCTTTTGTAAGTAACATGTGTATTCTGAAAGTGTAAACTGGAAACTGGGGGGGCAAACAAGCAGTGAAATTTTAAAGAAAAGTGTGTTAGGATGTGTTTTAAGTCACTGGAAGGATATTGGAGGATCTGCCGGTGGAAGTGTGAACAGGAAAACATTGATAAAATATCGTAATCAGTGGTGGCCGCTTTATAAGCCGGAATGTGGAGAAAAGTGGCCCCTAAATGGAACTTTAAACTATAATATTTTGCTACAGTTAATGTTGTTTTTTGAGAAGCAGAACAGGATGAAATGTTGTATACTGATGTTTCAGCATCTTGGTGGGAAAAGGTAGGGAATTAAGTTGGCCCCTGACTGAACCTTTGATGTTGGCATTAGAGAAGTACAGGCTGGAGAAAGATAAAGGAAGTGTTAAAAGGGTTGTTGAAAGTGTTAAAGGTGTTTGAAGTTGAATGAGCAGGGAAAGAGGATGTAGGAATGTTAATAGTTCTGCCTCTGCCCGAGGCAGAGATCTTAAAATCATGGGTGTTAGCCCTTTAGGGCAAAGGGACCATGATCGGTCCGAGAGAGTTGTCACAGAAACAGAAAAGAGGTACACTCTTAAAACAACCTGAGTTCATGTGCGAGCTCAGATTGCTGATGGGACCGTTCAGGGAACTGTGGACAACTGCATTCCCCTGACCGACCCCCACTAAGACCCGAATCATCCTGAAAATCATGAACGGTTAAGTAAATACTAAAACCTGGATGAATTGGGAATTGAGAATATGCTTCCAACAAGGTCTAAAAGAAAGCCCTATGGAATTTTTGGACCAACTCTGAAATGTAATGAAAATAAATAAATAAATAAATAAATAAAACAAAACGGTTTGGACCTGGCTTTGGAGGACAAATTGACTAGCCTTTTCCTAGGGTAATCAACCCCTGATTTCAACAGGAATAACGGGGACCTGCGGAATCTACCCTAGCGGATCCTCCACTGGTTATAATGAAGCTAGGGGAGGAATGGAAGTGAAATTTCTTATTGCTATGGGGCAACGTATTCAGTTCTAAATCAAGCATTAATGCCTTCACAGAATTATTATGTTAGGGTAAAAGGTGTGTCGTGGTTTAACCCGGCCGGCAGCTAAACACCACGCAGCTGTTCGCTCCCCCTCCCCCTCCCTCTCTGGGATGGGGGAGAGAAATGGAAAGTGAAGCCTGTGAGTTGAGATAAAGACAGTTTAATAAGACAAAATAATAATAATAATAATAATAATAATAATAATAATAATACAATGATGATAATAGTACCACTACTAATAATGTGTACAAACAAGTGATGCACAATGCAATTGCTCACCACCCGCTGACCGATGCCCAGCCTAACCCCGAGCAGTCCGGCCCCCTCCCCCTGGCTAGCCACCCCTATGTATTGTTTAGCCTGACGTCAGATGCTATGGAATACCCCTTTGGCTAGTTTGGGTCACCTGTCCTGGGTCTGTCCCCTCCCAGCTCTTACTGCACCCCCAGCCTGCCTGTTGGCAGGACAGAGCAAGAAGCTGAGATGTCCTTGGCTTGGTATAAGCATTGCTCTGCAACAATTAAAACATCAGGGTGTTATCAGCACTCTTCTCATCCTAAGCCAAAACATAGCATTCTCCCAGCTACTAGGAAGAAAATTAACTCTGTTCTAACTGAAACCAGGACAAGGTGTAACCGAAAAGGCTTATTTTTGTGAACCTTTGAAGTACAAGTTAGGGAAACAATGGGGCATACACAGATTTTTATCTATGCCTAGCTCCTCATGGGCATTCTTAGGTAGAGATTTATTAGAGCAAGTAGGAGCAGAAATTGTCTTTGAAAAAGGGAAAATGGAATTAAGAACAGGAGAAGAACAACTAATAAATGTGTTAAGCTTGGCACTAATACAAACTGACCCTAAAAGTGAAATACCTTTAGAGATCACAGATCAAGTATGTCCAGGAGTTTGGGCTACCGAAGTCCCTGGAAGAGCTAAAAATGTGACCTTAATAATTATTAAATTAAAGCCAGGAGAGAAACCCGTTAAGGTTAAGTAATATCCTTTGAGGACAGAAGATAGGAAAGGAATTAAAGAGATAATTGATCAATTTTTACAGTATGGATTATTGATTGAATGCGAATCAGAATCCAATGCACCCATATTGCCAATTAAAAAGGCAGATGAAAAAGCTATAGGCTAGTTCAGGATTTGAGGGCCATAAATAAAATCACTGAGGATATACATCCAGTAGTGGCAAACCCTTATACTTTGCTGACTAAATTAAAGAATAGTCAAGTCTGGTTTACCGTACTGGATTTAAAAGATGCCTTCTTCTGCCTAGGCTTAGCCACAGAAAGCCAAAACCTATTCGCCTTTGAATGGGAAAATCCCGATTCAGGCAGAAAGACGCAGCTTACGTGGACATTACTACCTCAAGGATTCAAGAATAGCCCCACTATTTTTGGAAACCAATTAGCAAGGGAACTCGAAACATGGATACCTCCGGACACTGAAGGTGCTTTGTTACAATATGTAGATGATCTCTTAATAGCTACCGAGACTAAAGGGAGTTGGATTCAATGGACTATAAGTCGTCTTAATTTTCTGGGTTTAAATGGATATCAAGTCTCTTGACAGAAAGTCCAGCTGGCTCAACAAAGTGTGACCTATCTGGGATTTGACATTTCGGAAGGACAACGAGAACTAGGAACTGAACATAAGGAAGTCATTTGCCGGACTCCAGAACCTCAAATGGTAAAGGAGCTACAAAGCTTTTTAGGAATGACAGGTTGGTGTCGCCTTTGGATTTATAATTATGGACTATTGGTAAAGCCTCTATGTGAATTGATAAAGATTAACCAGTCAAAGTTAGTCTGGACTGGAGAAGCACAAAAAGTCTTTAAACAACTTAAACAAGAATTGATGATTTTGAAATATCAAGCAATATTGGTAGAACAGGACGACGTGGAAATTGTGATAATTCATATTGTGAATCTAGCCTCTTTTCTTAGTGATGCTCCGGCACAAGCTGTGATTCACGATTGTTTAGAAACTCTAGAGACTGTGTATTCCAGCCGACCAGACCTTAAGGAGGAGCCCATGGAAGATGCGGAAGAAACTTGGTTCACGGATGGGAGCAGTTTTGTTACGCAAAGACAACGTAAAGCTGGATATGCTATAACAACTACTCAGCAGGTAATCGAGTCTAAGCCTTTACCCCCTGGAACATCAGCTCAAAAGGCGGAGATAGTTGCTCTCACGAGAGCATTGGAACTGGCAGCGGGAAAAAGGGTAAATATTTGGACAGATTCTAAATATACATTCGGCGTGGTACATGCTCATGGAGCAATTTGGAAAGAACATGGATTGCTGACCGCTCAGTGAAAACACAAAGTATGCTGAAGAAATTTTAAAATTGTTAGAGGCTGTAAAACAACCAGAAAAGGTAGCTATCATGCATTGTCAGGGACACCAAAAGGGGAACACCGATTTTGATATTGGAAAATCGATTGGCAGAGGCTAAGCAGGCAGCTGAAATAACTGAGGTGAAGGCATTGTCTTTGATACCAGACGGTAAAATCCAAACTATATCCAAATTATACAAAAGAAGACTTAAAATTAATTGAAGACTTGAAAGGTAAAATGAAACCAGATGGATGAGTATATTTAAAAGATAACCCCATAGTAATACCCTCTAGTTTGACATGGCCCATAGTTCTTACAGAACACAATAAAACGCATTGGGGAGCTGGCACACTGCATAAGAGCCTGAGTCAGACATTAGTGGGACGATATGATAAAACAAGTAACTCAACAATGTAGCATTTGCTTACACAATAACCCCAATACCAAGAATAGAATAAAATTTGGAATAATCGGTAAAGGAAATTATTTGGGGCAACAGTGGCAAATTGATTTTTCAGAACTCCCTAGAAAAGGGGGGTATCATTATTTACTGGTTCTGACTGACACGTTTTCAGGAAGGCCTGAAGCCTTTCCCTGTCGAACAACCAAAGCAAGAGAAGTGGTTAAAGTCTTGTTAAATGAAATAATACCATGCTTTGGGATTCTAGTAGCAATGTCTTCTGATAGAGTTTCACATTTTTGTGCACAAGTGGTAGAACAGATAAGTAAGATTCTAAAGATAGATTGGCAACTGCATACTCCTTATAGACCACAGGCAAGTGGACAGGTAGAAAAAATGAACCATTTAATTAAACAATAAATAGCTAAAATTGGATAAGAAGCTAATTTGTCATGGCCTCAATCCCTCCCTTTAGCATTACTTGGAATTAGAGTTAAACCTAGAATAAAAGGAAATTTGAGTCCCTTCAAAATCTTATATGGAAGGCCATAGCAATTTCTATTTAGTGGAGAGGACCTAACGCAGTTAGGATCAGAATATTTATATGCTTATATAACTGAACTTCAGAAACAATTAAATAAAGTACATACATTTGTTTTAGGGACCAGGGCTAGAGGGTTGGATCAACCAATCCACCCCTTTAAGCTCGGGGATTATATATATATAAAGACTTTTTCAGGACAACCCGTGCAGGAAAAATGGAAGGAAAGTGGATGGGACCACACCAAGTATTACTGACAACACACACCGCCATTAAGATTAAGAAGCAAGCAGCTTGGATCCACAATTCAAGGGTGAAGAAGGCCCCGGCGAGGATATGGACCACCACTCCAATTGGACCAACAAAATTACGGTTTTCCAGATCCTAATGATTGCAGGGGTGCGGTTCTCGGATTTGGGGTGGGCAACTTGGGATGAGAATTTACACCTGACCTTAATACAAACAATTTCTCAAGTAACTAATAAGACGAACTGTTGGGTATGCACCCATCTGCCACAGCATGGGAATAAGGGTGTATCGTAACCCTTACCCAAACCCTAACCCTAACCCTTACCCCAACCCTTACCCTGACCCTTACATTAACCCTAACCCTACCCCTATCCCTAACCCTAACCCAAACCCTTACTCTAACCCTAAGCCTTATCCTTAACCTTACACTTAATCTTATCTTTAACCTTACTCTTAAACTAATACATACCCTTACGTTTCCCTCATCATAACCCTAAAATTAACCGTAACCATTACCCTAACACTTATACTTACCTAACCCTAAACCTTACTCTAACTTTTACCCTGAGCCAGAACCTTAGACTTCCCCTACCCCTTCCCCTTACTAATACCGTTACCCTAACCCTTACCCTTACACTTACGGTTACCATTAACCTTACCCTTACCCTAACACTTACCCTTACCCTATCCCTTACACTTATCCTTATCCATACAACTTACGCTTACCCTAACACTTAACCTTAACCTAACCCTAACCCTAAACCTTACCTGAACCCTTACCCTGACCCTTAAATTAACCCTTACCCTAAAACTTACACTTAACCTTAACCTTACCCTTAACCTTAACCTAATACTTACCCTTACTTTTCCCTCACCCTAACCCTAAAATTAACCCTAACCATTACCCCAACACTTACCCTTACCCTAACCCTTACCCTTACCATAACCCATACTCTAACACATACCTCTACCCGTACCCGTACCCTTACGGTAACCCTTACCCTTACGGTAACCCTTACACTTATCGTAACCCTTACCCTTACCGTTACCGTTACCGTGGCCCTTACCCTTACCCTTACCCTTACCCTTACCCTTACCCTTACCCTTACCCTTACCCTTACCCTTACCCTCACCCTAACCCTTAACCTTACCCTTATCCTAACACTTACCCTTACCGTAAACCTTACCCTTTCTGCTACACTTACCCTTAGCCTAAATCTAAACCTTACACTTACCCTTAGCCTAACCCTCACCCTTACCCTTACCCATACCCTTATTCTTACCCTTTCCCGAACCCTTACCTTTACACTTACGGTTACCATTAACCTTACCCTTACCCTAACACTTATCCTTAACCTAACCCTTACCCTAAACCTTACCCCAACCCTTAACCTGACCCTTACATTAACCCTAACCCTTACCCTAAACCTTACCCTTAATCTTAACCTTAACCTTACCCTTAACATTAACCTAATACTTATGCATACGTTTTCCTGACTTTAACCCTAAAACTAACCCTAACCATTACCCTAACACCTAACCTTGCCCTAACCCTAACCCTAACCCTTTCTCTTACACTTACCCTGACCTGTACCCTTACACTTACCCTTACCCTTATACTCACCCTAATTCTTACCCATACCCTAACACATATTTGTACCCTTAACCTTACCGTTACCCTTAACCTTACCCTCACCCTTACACTATCCGTTACCCTTACGCTTACCCTTAACATAAACCTTACCCTTGACCTTACCCTTACCATAAGCCATACAACAACACTTACATGTACACTTACGCTTGCACTTACCCTAGCAATTACTCGTACAATTACCCTTAACCTTACTATTAAGCTAACCCTAAACCTTACCCTTATCCTAACACTTACCCTTATCTTAAACCTTACCCTTTCTGCTACAATTACCCTATGCCTAATTCTAAACCTTACCCGAACCCTCACCCTTACCTAAATCTAACTAAAATCTAACCATTACCCTAACCCCTCACCCTTACAATATACATATTTTTACCCTTTACCTAAACCTTTACCCCAACCCTTACCTTGACCCTTACATTAACCCTAATCCTTACACTAAACCTTACACTTACTCTTAACCTTAAATTTAGCTGTAACCTAATACTTACTCTTACGTTTCCCTCACCCTAACCCTAAAATTAACCCTAACCATTACCCTAACACTTACCCTTACCCTAACCCTTACTCAAACCCTTATAATGACCCGTACTTTTACACATACCCTTACACTTACCCTTACCCTTAAACTTACACTAACCCTTACCCTTAACTAAATCTAACCCTTACACTAAACATCATCCTTACCCTTACCATTATCCCTTCTCTTACCCTTATCCTAAACATTTCCCAAACCCTTACCCTTACATTAAACCTAACCCTTACCATAACTCTTAACCTTATCCTTAAACTTAACCTAATACTTACCCTTATGTTTCCCTCACCCTAAACCTAAAATTAGCCTAACCATTACCCTAACACTTACCCTTACTCTAACCCTTATCCTCAACTTAAGTGTAAGTGTTAGGATAACGGTAACCTTAAGGGTGACCCTTAAGCTTATCCTTAATGTTTATGGTTAGGTTAAGGGTAATTGTACGAGTAATTGCTAGGATAAGTGTAAGCGTAAGTGTACATGTAAGTGTTGATGTATGGCTTATGGTAAGGGTAAGGTTTATGTTAAGGGAAAGCGTAAGAGTAATGGATAGAATAAGGGTAAGTGTAACGGTTAAGTGTTAGGGTAATGGTTAGGGTTAATTTTAGGATTAGGGTGAGAAAAATGTAAGGTTAAGTACTAGCTTAAGGTTAAGTGTAAGGTTAAGGTTAAGATTAAGTGTAAGGTTAAGGTTAAGGGTAAGGCTTCAGGGAAGGGGTAAAGTTCAGGGAAAGGTTTGGGGTAAGGTTTAGGGTTAGGTTCAGCTTAAGGGGAAGGGTTGGTGTAAGGTTAAGGGTATGGATAAGGATAAGGGTAAGGGTAAGGGTTAGCGTAAGGGTAAGATTAATGGTAAGGTTTATGTTAAGGGTAAGCGTAAGGGTAACGGATAGAGTAAGGGTAAGGGTACAAATATGTGTTAGGGTATGGGTTATGGTATGGGTAAGAGTTAGGGTAATGTAAGGGTAAGGGTGAGTGTAAGGGTATGGGTCAGGGTAAGGGTAAGAGTAAGGGTTAGGGTTAGGGTAAGGGTAAGTGTTAGAATAATAGTTAGGGTTAAATTTTAGGGTTAGGGTGAGGGAAACGTAAGGGTAAGTATAGGGTTAAGGTAAGGGTAAGTGTAAGGTTTAGATTTAGGCTAAGGGTAAGTGTAGCAGAAAGTGTAAGGTTTACTGTAAGGTTTAAGGTTTCGGCTTAGGTTAAGGGTAAGGGTAAGAGTAAGGGTAATTGTACGAGTAATTGCTAGGGTAAGTGTAAGCGTAAGTGTACATGTAAGTGTTGTTGTATGGCTTATGGTATGGTAAGGTCAAGGGTAAGGTTTATGTTAAGGGTAAGCGTAAGGGTAAGGGATAGAGTAAGGGTAACGGTAAGGTTAAGGGTAACGGTAAGGTTAAGGGTACAAATATGTGTTAGGGTATGGGTTATGGTATGGGTAAGAATTAGGGTGAGTATAAGGGTAAGGGTAAGTGTAAGGGTACAGGTCAGGGTAAGGGTTAGAGTAAGGGTTAGGGTTAGGGTTAGGGTAAGGTTAAGTGTTAGGGTTAGGGTAAGGTTAAGTGTTAGGGTAATGGTTAGGGTTAGTTTTAGGGTTAAAGTCAGGAAAACGTATGCGTAAGTATTAGGTTAATGTTAAGGGTAAGGTTAAGGTTAAGAGTAAGTGTAAGGTTTAGGGTAAGGGTTTGGGTTAATGTAAGGGTCAGGGTAAGGGTTGGGGTAAGGTTTAGGGTAAGGGTTAGGTTAAGGATAAGTGTTAGGGTAAGGGTAAGGTTAATGGTAACCGTAAGTGTAAAGGTAATGGTTCGGGAAAGGGTAATAATAAGGGTATGGGTAATGGTAAGGGTGAGGGTTAGGCTAAGGGTAAGTGTAAGGTTTAGATTTACGCTAAGGGTAAATGTAGCAGAAAGGGTAAGGTTTACGGTAAGGGTAAGTGTTAGGATAAGGGTAAGCTTTAAGGTTAGGTTAAGGGTAAGGTATAGGGTAAGGGTAAGAGTAAGGGTAAGGGTAAGGGTAAGGGTAAGGGTAAGGGTAAGGGTAAGGGTAAGGGTAAGGGTAAGGGTAAGGGTAAGGGTAAGTGTTACGGTAAGGGTAAGGGTTACCGTAAGGGTATGGGTACGGGTAGAGGTATGTGTTAGAGTATGGGTTATGGTAAGGGTAAGGGTTAGGGTAAGGGTAAGTGTTGGGGTAATGGTTAGAGTTAATTTTAGGGTTAGGGTGTGGGAAATGTAAGGGTAAGTATTAGGTTAAGGTTAAGGGTAAAGTTAAGGTTAAGTGTAAGTTTTAGGGTAAGGGTTAATGTAAGGGTCAGGGTAAGGGTTCAGGTAAGGTTTAGGGTTAGGGTTAGGTTAAGGTTAAGTGTTAGGGTAAGCGGAAGTTGTATGGATAAGGATAAGTGTAAGGAATAGGGTAAGGGTAAGTGTTAGGGTAAGGGTAAGATTAATGGTAACCGTAAGTGTTAGGGGAAGGGGAAGGGGAAGGGGAAGGGGAAGGGGAAGGGGAAGGGGAAGGGGAAGGGGAAGGGGAAGGGGAAGTCTAAGGGTCCGGGTCAGGGTAAAAGTTAGAGTAAGGGTTAGGGTTAGGGTTCGGTAAGGATAAGTGTTAGGGTAATGGTTACAGTTAATTTTAGGGTTATGATGAGGGAAACGTAAGGGTATGTATTAGTTTAAGGGTAAGGTTAAAGTTAAGATTAAGTGTAAGGTTTAGGTTAAGGGTTAAGGTTAGAGTAAGGGTTAGGGTTAGGGTTAGGGTTAGGGTTAGGGTTAGGGTTAGGGTTAGGGTTAGGGTTAGGGTTAGGGTAAGGGTTAGGGTTAGGGTTAGGGTTAGGGTTAGGGTAAGGGTAAGGGTTGGGGTAAGGTTTAGGTTAAGGGTAAAAGTAAGTATAATGGTAAGGGTAAGAGTGAAGGTTAGGGTAATGGTTAGATTTAGGTAAGGGTGAGGGTTAGGGTAAGATTTAGAATTAGGCAAAGGGTAAGTGTAGCAGAAAGGGTAAGGTTTAGGATAAGGGTAAGTGTTAGGATAAGGGTAAGGTTTAGGGTTAGCTTAATAGTAAGGTTAAGGGTAATTGTACGAGTAATTGCTAGGGTAAGTACAAGCGTAAGTGCACATGTAAGTGTTGTTGTATGGCTTATGATAAGGGTTAGGTTAAGGTTAAGGTTTATGTTAAGTGTAAGTGTAAGTGTAAGGGTAACGGAGACAGTAAAGGTAAGGGTAAGGGTAAGGGGAACGGTTAGGTTAAGGCTACAAGTACGTGTTAGGGTATGGGTTATGCTAAGGGAAAGGCTTAGGGTAAGGGTACGGGTCAGGGTAAGGGTTAGAGTAAGGGTTAGAGATTACGGTTAGGGTTAGGGTAAGGGTAAGTGTTAGGGTAATGGTTAGGGTTAATTTTAGGGTTAGGGGGAGGGAAACGTAAGGGTAAGTATTAGGTTAATGTTAAGGGTAAGGTTACGGTTAAGAGTAAGTGTAAGTTTTAGGGTAAGGGTTAGGGTTAATGTAAGGGTCAGGGTAAGGGCTGGGATAAGGTTTAGGGTTAGGGTTAGGTTAAGGGTAAGGATTAGGGTAAGGGTAAGGGCATGGATAAGGATAAGTGTAAGTGTTAGGGTAAGGGTAATGTTAAAGGTAACAGTAAGTGTAAGGAGAAGGGTTAGGGTAAGGGTAAGAGAAAGGGTATTGGTAATGATAAGGGTGAGAGTTACAGTAAGGGTAAGATTTAAAGTAATGTTTAGTAAGATTTAAAGTAAGGTTTAGATTTAGGCTTAGGGTAAATGTAGCAGAAAGGGTAAGGTTTACTGTAAGGTTTAAGGTTTTGGCTTAGGTTAAGGGTAAGGGTAAGGGTAAGGGTAATTGTACTAGGAATTGCTAGGGTAAGTGTAAGCGTAAGTGTACATGTAAGTGTTGTTGTATGGCTTATGGTAAGGGTAAGGTCAAAAGTAAGGTTTATGTAAAGAGTAAGCTTAAGGGTAACGGATAGAGTAAGGGTAAGGGTAAGGTTAAGGGTAACGGTAAGGTTAAGGGTACAAATATGTGTTAGGGTATGGGTTATGGTATGGGTAAGAATTAGGGTAAGTAAAAGGGTAAGGGTAAGGGTAAGTGTAAGGGTACGGGTCAGGGTAAGGGTTAGAGTAAGGGTTAGGGTTAGGGTTAGGGTAAGGTTAAGTGTTAGGGTAATGGTTAGGATTAGTTTAAGGGTTAAAGTCAGGAAAACGTATGCGTAAGTATTAGGTTAATGTAAAGGGTAAGGTTAAGAGTAAGTGTAAGGTTTAGGGTAAGGGTTAGGGTTAATGTAAGGGTCAGGATAAGGGTTGGGGTAAGGTTTAGCGTAAGGGTTAGGTTAAGGATAAGTGTTAGGGTAAGGGTAAGGTTAATGGTAACCGTAAGTGTAAAGGTAAGGGTTATGGTAAGGGTAAGAATAAGGGTATGGGTAATGGTAGCAGAAAGGGTAAGGTTTCCGGTAAGGGTAAGTGTTAGGATAAGGGTAAGGTTTAGGGTTAGGGTAAGGGTAAGGGATAGGGTAAGGGTAAGGGTAAGAGTAAGGGAAAGGGAAAGGGTAAGGGTAAGGGTAAGGGTAAGGGTAGGGTAAGGGTAAGGGTTACGGTAAGGGTAAGGGTTACCGTAAGGGTACGGGTACGGGTAGAAGTATGTGTTAGAGTATGGGTTATGGTAAGGGTAAGGGTTAGGGTAAGGGTAAGTGTAGGGGTAATGGTTAGGGTTAATTTTAGGGTTAGGCTGAGGGAAAAGTAAGGGTAAGTATTAGGTTAAGGTTAAGGGTAAGGTTAAGGTTAAGTGTAAGTTTTAGGGTAAGGGTTAATGTAAGGGTCAGGGTAAGGGTTCAGGTAAGGTTTAGGGTTAGGGTTAGGTTAAGGTTAAGTGTTAGGGTAAGCGTAAGTTGTATGGATAAGTATAAGTGTAAGGGATAGGGTAAGAGTAAGTGTTAGGGTAAGGGTAAGGTTAATGGTAACTGTAAGTGTAAGGGTAAGGGTTAGGGTAAGGGTAAGCGTAAGGGGAAGGGTAAGGGGAAGTCTAAGGTCAGGGTTTAAAGTTAGAGTAAGGGTTAGGGTTAGGGTTAGGTAAGGATAAGTGTTAGGGTAATGGTTACGGTTAATTTTAGGGTTATGATGAGGGAAACGTAAGGGTATGTATTAGTTTAAGGGTAAGGTTAAAGTTAAGATTAAGTGTAAGGTTAAAGTTAAGACTAAGTGTAAGGTTTAGGTTAAGGGTTAGGGTTAGAGTAAGGGTTAGGGTTAGGTTTAGGGTAAGGGTTAGGGTTAATGTAAGGGTCAGGGTAAGGGTTGGGGTAAGGTTTAGGTTAAGGGTAAAAGTAAGTATAAT
This sequence comes from Aythya ferina, assembly GCF_964211825.1. Taxonomy (NCBI): domain Eukaryota; kingdom Metazoa; phylum Chordata; class Aves; order Anseriformes; family Anatidae; genus Aythya; species Aythya ferina. Next base: position 32,010 of record NW_028181395.1, on the reverse strand, counting down.
GGTAAGGGTAAGGGTGAGGCTTAGGGTAATGGTTAGATTTAGGTAAGGGTGAGGGTTAGGGTAAGATTTAGAATTAGGCAAACGGTAAGTGCAGCAGAAAGGGTAAGGTTTAGGATAAGGGTAAGTGTTATCATAAGGGTAAGGTTTAGGGTTAGCTTAATAGTAAGGTTAAGGGTAATTGTACGAGTAATTGCTAGGGTAAGTCAAGCGTAAATTTACATGTAAGTGTTGTTGTATGCCTTATGATAAGGGTTAGGTTAAGGTTAAGGTTTATGTTAAGTGTAAGTGTAAGGCTAACAGAGACAGTAAAGGTAAGGGTAAGGGGAACGGTAAGGTTAAGGCTACAAGTACGTGTTAGGGTATGGGTCATGGTAAGGGAAAGGCTTAGGGTAAGGGTAAGTGTAAGGGTAGGGGTCAGGGTAAGGGTTACAGTAAGGGTTAGAGTTACGGTTAGGGTTAGGGTAAGGGTAAGTGTTAGGGTAATGGTTAGGGTTAATTTTAGGACTTAGGGTGAGGGAAACGTAAGGGTAAGTGTTAGGGTAATGGTTAAGGGTAAGGTTAAGGTTAAGAGTAAGTGTAAGCTTTAGGGTAAGGGTTAGGGTTAATGTAAGGGTCAGGGTAAAGGCTGGGATAAGGTTTAGGGTTAGGGTTAGGTTAAGGGTAAAGATTAGGGTAAGGGTAAGGGCATGGATAAGGATAAGTGTAAGTGTTAGGGTAAGGGTAATGTTAAAGGTAACAGTAAGTGTAAGGAGAAGGGTTAGGGTAAGGGTAAGAGTAAGGGTATTGGTAATGATAAGGGTGAGGGTTACAGTAGGGGTAAGTGTAAGGTTTAGATTTAGGCTAAGGGTAAGTGTAGCAGAAAGGGTAAGGTTTACTGTAAGGTTTCGGCTTAGGTTAAGGGTAAGGGTAAGGGTAATTGTACGAGTAATTTTAGGGTTAGGTTAAGGTTAAGTGTTAGGGTAATGGTTAGGGTAAATTTAAGGGTTAAAGTCAGGAAAACATATGCGTAAGTATTAGGTTAATGTTAAGAGTAAAGTTAAGGTTAAGAGTAAGTGTAAGGTTTAGGGTAAGGGTTAGCGTTAATGTAAGGGTCAGGGTAAGGGTTGGGGTAAGGTTTAGGTTAAGGGTTAATGTAAGCATTATGATAAGGGTAAGGGTGAGTGTAGGGTAAGGTTTAGAATTAGGCAAAGAGTAAGTGTAGCAGAAAGGGTAAGGATTACGGTAAGGGTAAGTGCTAGGATAAGTGTAAGGTTGAGGATTAGGTTAAGGGTAAGGGTAATGGTTTGGTAAGGGTAAGGGTAAGGTTAATTGTACGAGTAGTTGCCAGGGTAAGTGGAAACGTAAGTGAACATGTAAGTGTTGTTCTATGGCTTATGGTAAGGGTAAGGTTAAGAGTAAGTTTTATGTTAAGGATAAGTGTAAGAGTAACAAATAGAGTAAGGGTAAGGGTAACAGTAAGGTTAAGGGTAGAAGTATGTGTTAGAGTATGGGCTATGGTAAGGGTAAGGGTAGAGTAAGAGTAAGGGTAAGGGTATGTGTAAGCATATGGTTCATTGTAAGGGTTACAGTAAGGGTTAGGGTAAGGGTAAGTGTAAGGGTAATGGTTAGGGTTAATTTTAGGGTTAGGGTGAGGGAAACGTAAGGGTAAGTATTAGATTACAGCTAAGGTTAAGGTTAAGAGTAAGTGTAAGATTTAGGGTAAGGGTTAGGGTTAATGTAAGGGTCAGGGTAAGGGTTGGGGTAAGGTTTAGGGTAAGGGTTAGGTTAAGGATAAGCGTTAGGGTAAGGGTTAGGTTAATGGTAACCGTTAAGTGTAAAGGTAAGGGTTAGGGTAAGGGTAAGAATAAGAGTATGGGTAAGGGTAAGGGTGAGGGTTAGGCTAAGGGTAAGTGTAGCAGAAAGGGTAAGGTTTACTGTAAGGTTTAAGGTTTCGGCTTCGGTTAAGGGTAAGGGTAAGGGTAATTGTACGAGGAATTGCTAGGGTAAGTGTAAGCGTAAGTGTACATGTAAGTGTACATGTAAGTGTTGTTGTATGGCTTATGGTAAGGGTAAGGTCAAGGGTAAGGTTTATATTAAGGGTAAGCGTAAGGGTAAGGGATAGAGTAAGGGTAAGGGTAAGGGTAAGGTTAAGGGTAACGGTAAGGTTAAGGGTACAAATATGTGTTAGGGTATGGGTTATGGTATGGGTAAGAATTAGGGTGAGTATAAGGGTAAGGGTAAGTGTAAGGGTACAGGTCAGGGTAAGGGTTAGAGTAAGGGTTAGGGTTAGGGTTAGGGTAAGGTTAAGTGTTAGGGTAATGGTTAGGGTTAGTTTTAGGGTTAAAGTCAGGAAAACGTATGCGTAAGTATTAGGTTAATGTTAAGGGTAAGGTTAAGGTTAAGAGTAAGTGTAAGGTTTAGGGTAAGGGTTAGGGTTAATGTAAGGGTCAGGGTAAGGGTTGGGGTAAGGGTTAGGTTAAGGATAAGTGTTAGGGTAAGGGTAAGGTTAATGGTAACCGTAAGTGTAAAGGTAAGGGTTAGGAAAAGGGTAAGAATAAGGGTATGGGTAAGGGTAAGGGTGAGGGTAAGGCTAAGGGTAAGTGTAAGGTTTAGATTTACGCTAAGGGTAAGTGTAGCAGAAAGGGTAAGGTTTACGGTAAGGGTAAGTGTTAGGATAAGGGTAAGGTTTAGGGTTAGGGTAAGGGTAAGGGTAAGGGTAAGGGTAAGGGTAAGGGTAAGGGTAAGGGTAAGGGTAAGGGTAAGGGTAAGGGTAAGGGTAAGGGTACGGGTAAGGGCCACGGTAACGGTAACGGTAAGGGTAAGGGTTACGGTAAGGTTAAGAGTTACCGTAAGGGTACGGGTACGGGTAGAAGTATGTGTTAGAGTATGGGTTATGGTAAGGGTAAGGGTTAGGGTAAGGGTAAATGTTGGGGTAATGGTTAGGGTTAATTTTAGGGTTAGGGTGAGGGAAAAGTAAGGGTAAGTATTAGGTTAAGGTTAAGGGTAAGGTTAAGGTTAAGTGTAAGTTTTAGGGTAAGGGTTAATGTAAGGGTCAGAGTAAGGGTTCAGGTAAGGTTTAGGGTTAGGGTTAGGTTAAGGTTAAGTGTTAGGGAAAGCGTTATTTGTATGGATAAGATAAGTGTAAGGGATAGGGTAAGGGTAAGTGTTAGGGTAAGGGTAAGGTTAATGGTAACTGTAAGTGTATGGGTAAGGGTTATGGTAACGGTATTAGTGAGGGGAAGGGGAAGGGCAAGTCTAAGGTTCTGGCTCAGGGTAAAAGTTAGAGTAAGGTTTAGGGTTAGGTAAGTATAAGTGTTAGGGTAATGGTTACGGTTAATTTTAGGGTTATGATGAGGGAAACGTAAGGGTATGTATTAGTTTAAGGGTAAGGTTAAAGATAAGATTAAGTGTAAGGTTTATGTTAAGGGTTAGGTTTAGAGTAAGGGTTAGGGTTAGGGTTAGGGTTAGGGTTAGGGTCAGGGTCAGGGTCAGGGTCAGGGTTAGGGTTAGGGTTAGGGTTAGGGTTAGGGTTAGGGTTAGGGTAAGGGTTAGGGTTAGGGTTAATGTAAGGGTCAGGGTAACGGTTGGGGTAAGGTTTAGGTTAAGGGTAAAAGTAAGTATAATGGTAAGGGTAAGGGTGAGGCTTAGGGTAATGGTTAGATTTAGGTAAGGGTGAGGGTTAGGGTAAGATTTAGAATTAGGCAAACGGTAAGTGCAGCAGAAAGGGTAAGGTTTAGGATAAGGGTAAGTGTTATCATAAGGGTAAGGTTTAGGGTTAGCTTAATAGTAAGGTTAAGGGTAATTGTACGAGTAATTGCTAGGGTAAGTCAAGCGTAAATTTACATGTAAGTGTTGTTGTATGCCTTATGATAAGGGTTAGGTTAAGGTTAAGGTTTATGTTAAGTGTAAGTTTAAGGCTAACAGAGACAGTAAAGGTAAGGGTAAGGGGAACGGTAAGGTTAAGGCTACAAGTACGTGTTAGGGTATGGGTCATGGTAAGGGAAAGGCTTAGGGTAAGGGTAAGTGTAAGGGTAGGGGTCAGGGTAAGGGTTACAGTAAGGGTTAGAGTTACGGTTAGGGTTAGGGTAAGGGTAAGTGTTAGGGTAATGGTTAGGGTTAATTTTAGGACTTAGGGTGAGGGAAACGTAAGGGTAAGTGTTAGGGTAATGGTTAAGGGTAAGGTTAAGGTTAAGAGTAAGTGTAAGCTTTAGGGTAAGGGTTAGGGTTAATGTAAGGGTCAGGGTAAGAGCTGGGATAAGGTTTAGGGTTAGGGTTAGGTTAAGGGTAAAGATTAGGCTAAGGGTAAGAGTAAGGTTTAGATTTAGGCTAAGGGTAAGTATAGCAGAAAGGGTAAGGTTTACTGTATGGTTTAGGCTTAGGTTAAGGGTAAGGGTAAGCGTAAGGGTAATTGTACGAGTAATTTTAGGGTTAGGGTAAGGTTAAGTGTTAGGGTAATGGTTAGGGTTAATTTTAGGGTTAGGGTGAGGGAAACGTAAGGGTAAGTATTAGGTTACAGCTAAGGTTAAGGTTAAGAGTAAGTGTAAGGTTTAGGGTAAGGGTTAGGGTTAATGTAAGGGTCAGGGTAAGGGTTGGGGTAAGGTTTAGGGTAAGGGTTAGGTTAAGGATAAGTGTTAGGGTAAGGGTTAGGTTAATGGTAACCGTAAGTGTAAAGGTAAGGGTTAGGGTAAGAGTAAGAATAAGGGTATGGGTAATGGTAAGGGTGAGGGTTAGGCTAAGGTTAAGTGTAAGGTTTAGATTTAGGCTAAGGGTAAGTGTAGCAGAAAGGGTAAGGTTTACGGTAAGGGTAAGTGTTAGGATAAGGGTAAGGTTTAGGGTTAGGTTAAGGGTAAGGGATAGGGTAAGGGATTGGGTAAGGGATAGGGTAAGAGTAAGGGTAAGGGTAAGGGTAAGAGTACGAGTTAGGGTAACGGAAAGCGTAAGGGTACGGGTGGAAGTATGTGTTAGAGTATGGGTTATGATAAGGGTAAGGGTTAGGGTAAGAGTAAGTGTAAGGGTATGTTTAAGTGTACGGGTCACTGTAAGTGTTAGAGTAAGGGTTAGGTTAGGGGTAACTGTTAGGGTAATGGTTAGGGTTAATTTTAGGGTTAGTGTGAGGAAAACGTAAAGGTAAGTATTAGGTTAAGGTTAAGAGCAAGTGTAAGGTTTAGGTTAAGGGTAAGGGTTAATGTAATGGTACTGGAAAGGGTTCAGGTAAGGTTTAGGGTTAGAGTTAGGTTAGGGTTAAGTGTTAGGAAAAGGGTAAGTTGTATGTATAAGAATAAGTGTAAGAGTAAGGGTATTGGTAAAGATAAGGGTGAGGGTTAAGGATAAGGTATAAGGATAAGGGTATTTAAATTTTTTAATTCAATTTATTTTAAATTAAAATTTTTTAATTTAATTAATTAATATTTTAATTGTACGAGTAATTGCTAGGGCAAGTTTAAGCGTAAGTGTACATTTAAGTGTTGTTGTGTGGCTTATTGTAAGGGTAAGGTTAAGTGTTAGGGTAATGGTTATGGTTAATTATAGGGTTAGGGTGAGAAAAACGTAAGATTAAGTATTAGCTAAAGGTTAAGGGTAAGGTTAATGTTAAGAGTAAGTGTAAGGTTTAGGGTAAGGGTTAGGTTAAGGATAAGTGTTAGGGTAAGGGTAAGGTTAATGGTAACCGTAAGTGTAAAGGTAAGGGTTAGGATAAGAGTAAGAATAAGGGTATGGGTAATGGTAAGGGTGAGGGTTAGGCTAAGGGTAAGTGTAAGGTTTAGATTTAGGCTAAGGGTAAGTGTAGCAGAAAGGGTAAGGTTTACGGTAAGCTTTAAGCTTTAGGGTTAGGTTAAGGGGAAGGGGAAGGGGAAGGTAAGGGGAAGGGTTGGAGTAAGGTATAGGGTAAGGGTAAGGTTATGGTTAAAGGAAAGAGTAAGGGTAAGGAAAAAGTAAAGGTAAGGATTTGGGTAATGGTAAGGGTGAGAAGGGTTAGGGTAAGGGTTACGGTAAGGGTTAGGTAACGCAGTGTACAACCTGGGACGTCACACGCAGAGCTGCCTCTGGCAAGGTGAGTGAGGAACAGATGTAGCAGTTGTTGTGTTGTAGGTCTCACTGTTCCTCTAAGCATCCCCTCTGTCTTTTAGAGGTGCTGTAGCTGTTTGAAGAGGGTAGATTGAAGCATCTGCCTCGGGGGCTGGTAAGCGGCAGAGGTAAGGGAGCAGATGAGAGTAACTTACCTAGTTGTGCTGTGTCTTTGGATGCTGCATCGGCCTATGCGTTTCTTTTTCTTTCACAGGTGTCTCGCACAGGCTCAAAGGAGCAAACTGCACTCTGAAGAGCTGTGTAAGAAGAGGGGCTGGTCATGAGCTGGGTTGGAGCAGAACGACCAAGTAGCACAAGGTGACTATGAAAGGTGTCCGTCTTGCTTTGCAGGTGCCATGGCAGGCTCTCCACAGAAGTGGATAAGGATATGAGATAAGGCCAGAGAGCGACAAGGAGCGGCACGTGCAGGGATGGTTTTGAAGCGCTGCGGTGGCTTACTCTTCTGTTCATCAGGTGCCACAGGCAAGGTGGGTTGTAACATCAGTCGTTATATTTGCATGAAAGCAGTTCACTTGAATGCCACAGTGCATCTGAGTAGGGTGTTCTAGCAGAACAAGCTTGTCTGGCACAGCGGTGCCTGATGGCAGTGTGTTTCCTCAGGTGAAGAGGTGCCTGAAGCCCCATCCTATCTAGCCTGCACACAATTATCTGAGAATGAAAGCTGCTTTCCAGTAATTCAGAAAGCCAAGTTACGTCTCAGCCTTGAGCATCTCGGGCTTTTGGGCCTGTCTGTAACATTTGGCACCAGCACTAATACTTTTTTTGGCATATGTTTAGCGTTTGGGGCCTGTGTCTGGGATTTGGGCCCTGTCTCGAACCACTGGGGCTTTGTCCTGGGTTTTGGAGCCTGCCTCTAGAGTTCAGGGCCTGTGATTAGGCTTTTGGGGTCTGTGTCTGGGGGCCGGTATCTGGGGGCAAGGGGGGAGCTGCTTGTAGACCCTTGGGGCCGGCATTGAGGGGGTTGGGAGCTGACTCTACACCTTTGGGGCCTGCTTCTGGGGGCGGGGGGGGGGTTGAGACCAGCATCTGGGGGAGGGGTGGGAGCTCTTTGTATTCCTTTGGAGCCTGTGTCGGGGGGCGGGGGGGGGGGGGGAAGGGGAGGGTTGGTTGGGAGGTGCTTGTACACTGTTGGAGCCTGGGTTGAGGGAGGAGGTTTGGAGCTGCTTCTACACCTTTGGGCCTGGCATCGGGGGTAGGGGGTTGGGTGCTGGTTGTAGGGGCCTGTGTTTGGGGGGGGGGGCTTGGGACCTGCGTCTGGGGGAGGGGTGGGAGCTGCTTGTACACCTTTGGGGCCTGCATGTGTGGGGGGTCAGGGCCTGTGTCTAGCGGGCCGGGAACTGCTTGTACAATGTAGGAATCTGTTTCTGCAGGGTGGCTGGGAGCTGTTTGTACAACTTTGGGGCCAGCATCTGGGGGTGGCTGGGAGCTGCCTGTACACTGTAGGGGCCTGTGTTTGTGGGGGGCTTGGGGGCCTCCCTCGGGGGGGGGGGGGAGGGTTGGGAGCTGCTTGTATAGGGTAGGGGGCCTGCCTGGCAGGGGTTGGGAGCTGCTTGTAGAATTTGGGTCGCTGTGTCTGGGGGGGCGGTTGGGGCCTGTGTCTCAGGGGTGTTGGGAACTGGTTGTACACCTTTGGGTCCTGTCTCTGGGGGGGGAGCTACTTGTACACTTTTGGGGTCTGTATTTGAGGGGGGTTGGGAGCTGCTTGTGCACTTTTGGACCTATGTTTAGGCTGGTTGGGAGTTGCTCATGCATTCTAGGTGCCTCCCTTTTGAGAAGGGTTGGGGCCTGCATCTGTGGGTGGTTGGGAGCTGCTTCTACACTATAGGGGCCATGGTCTTGGAGGGGGGTCTGGGCTGTTTATACACCTCTGTGGCCTGTGTTTGGGGGGGGGGGGGGTGGGCCTGTGCCTGGGGAAGTTGGGAGCTGTTTGTTCACTCTAGGAGCCTCCATTTGGGGGTCTTTGGGGCCTCCCTTTGAGGGGGAGGGAGTTGGGAGTTGGTTGTACACCTCTGCATCCCGTGTCTTGGGGGGGGTGGGGGGAGTGGGACCGGTCTCTGAAGGGGCGGGTTGTGAGCTGCTTGTACACCTGTGTCGGGGGGAGGGTAGGGAGGTTGGCGGGGGTCGGGTCCGGGTCTTGGGCCAGTGTCTGGGTGGAGTCCAGTTCTTGGGAGGGGGTGGTGGGGTAGGAGCTGCTTGTGGGCAGTTGGGGTCTGCATCTGGGTGTGGTTGGTGCCTGCTTCTGTTGGCAGTTTGGGGCCTGCTTGTAGACTTGTGCAGCCTGGGTTTGGGGGCTTTTCTGTAACGTTTGGGGCCTGCATTTTTGCTTTGGGATGCATCTTGAGCTTTTGAGGCCTAGCAGTAGCATTTGGGGCCTGCATCTGGGGCTTTTCTGTAGCATTTTGGTTGCGTATTTGTGATTTGGGGCCTGTATCGTGGGTTTTGCCTTTTTTGTAGTTTCCATCTTTGTGTGTGTGTGTTTCGTTGTTGGTTGTCTGGGGTTAGGGGCAGTTTGGGGTTTGGATTAAGGTCAGTGTCATTAGCGTTAGGGGGTTGATAATAAGGGTTAGGGTTGTGGTTAGAGTTGTTAGGTTTAAGGGGAATAAGGATTTCAGGGTAAGGGGATCAAGGTTGTGGGAATAAAAATGTTGTTTTTGCGCAGTTACATCCTGTAGAGGGAAGGAAGGTGGTATTGAGATATGCTTGCAGTGATAAGACAGCTTAACAGTGTGAAAGGAGTTCATCTGATTCGTGTCAATATGGAACAATGCTAGGGCCGCATGATATGATGAAAAGTCTGAGAAAACCAGAGTGGTTAATATATATAGTTCTTGAATCTTGCAAAGGAATGGTCCATCAATTCGGGTCAATAGGGGATAAGAGAACAAAGGGGTTTCAGAATAACTGCTAACTATTACAACTGTTGCATGGGACACTATGCAAGTGTCTGCCATCCAGCCAAGATGGACAAAGGAGATGGACAAGAGAAAAGCCTGGGAGGAAGACTACGAGCCTTCAGTACGAGCGGCCCCCAGAGGGACCACCGGAGACTGATAACGCCTGCACCAGTGGGAGGGTTTGGATTCTGGGAACTAATTAGAATAACCCTGCCTTTTGTAGAAGTAGTAATGAATATGTATTAGCCTAGCAGCATAAAAACCAGCCGCCTGATGTAACTTGTGTGTGTCTTGGTGGAGCAGAGACTCCTGGCGCACCCAGCGCTGCTTGCTTACCTCTATTCATTTAATAAATTGTAAATTTCAATTGCAATCCTATTTGGGACCCAGTCATTTATTACAAGTGGGCTCTCGTCCGGGAGGGCTTTGGTTCCTGATTTCTGGTTTGATCTAGGAGAGGCACCCCCACCATTTGGTGGCTGCTGTTTGAGTCAGGTCGGAACTAATGGCATCTTAAACCTGAATAAAGGTAAGCAAAGTTTCTGATTCTTTT